>NC_056667.1:85641034-85948965 GCF_018350195.1 Panthera tigris | reverse complement strand
AACACTGTGAAACTTGAAGTCAACCACAAGAAAAAAATTGGAAAGACCACAAATACTTAGAGGTTAAAGAAAATCCTACTAATGGGTGAATAGGTTAACTAGTAAATTAAAGAGGAAATAAAAAAGTACATGGAAGCAAATTAAAATGAAAACATGACAGTCCAAAACCTTTGAGATGCACTGAAGGCAGTCCTAAGAAGGAAATACATTGCAATACAGATCTACCTCAAGAAGCAAGAAAAGTCCCAAATACACAACCTAACTTTATGCCTAAAGGAGCTAGAAAAGGAACAGAAAATAAAGCCTAAAGCCAGCAGAAGAAGAGAAATAATAAAAACTAGAGCAGAAATAAACAATATAGAAACAACAACAACAACAACAAAAAAAAAGTAGAATAGATCAATGAAATTAAGAGCTTGTTCTTCAAAAGAATTAATAAAATTGATAAACCCCTAGACAGACTTATCAAAAGAAAAGAAAAAGGACCCAAATAAGTAAAATCACAAGTGAAAGTGGAGACATCACAACCAACACTGCAGAAACACAAACAATTATAAGAGAGTATTATGAAAAATTATATGCCAACAAACTGGGAAAACTGGAAGAAATGGATAAATTCCTAGAAACATATAAACTACCAAAACTGAAACAGGAAGAAATGGAAAATTTGAACAGACCATAATCAGTAAAGAAATTGAAACAGTAATCAAAAATCACCAACAAAGAGAAGTTCAGGGTCAGATGTTCCCAGGGAATTCTATCAGACATTTAAAGAAGAGTTAATGCCTATTCTTCTCAAACTTTTTCAAAAAATGGAAATTTTAGAAGAAAACTTCTAAACTCATTCTACAAGACCAGCATTACCTTAATTTAAAAACCAGACAAAGATCCTACTAAAAAGGAGAATTACAGGCCAATACCCCTAATGAACATGGATGCAAAAATTCTCAACAAGATACTAGCAAATTGAATTTAACAGTACACTAAAATAATTACCCACCACAATCAAGTAGGATTTATTGCTGGGCTGCAGGGCTGGTTCAATATTCACAAATCAATCAGCTGATACACCACATTAATAAAAGTAAGGATAAAAACCATATGATCCTGTCAATAGATCCAGAAGAAGCATTTGACAAAATACAGCATCCATTCTTGATAAAAACCCTCAACAAAGTAGGGGTAGATGGAACATATCTCAACATCATAAAATCCATATATGAAAGACCCACAGCTAATATCATCCTCAATGGGGAAAAACTTAGAGCCCTTCCCCTATGGTTGGGAAAAAGACAAGGATGCCCACTCTCACCATTACTGTTCAACTTAGTATTGGCAGTCTTAGCCTCAGCAATCAGATAACAAAAAGAAATAAATGGCATCTAAATTGGCAAGGAAGAAGTCAAACTTTCACTATTTGCAGATGCCATGATACTCTATGTAGGAAACCCTGAAGACTCCACCAAAAAATTGCTATAACTAATACATGAATTCAGCAAAGTCACAGGATATGAAGTCAATATGCATAAATCTGTTGCATTTCTATACACCAATAACAAAGCAGTAGAAAAAGAAATCAAAGAATTGATCCCATTTGCAATTGCACCAAAAACAATTAGATACCTAGGAATAAACCTAACTAAAGAGGTAAAAGATCTATACTCTGAAAACTATAGAACACTTATAAAAGCAAATGAAAAGGACACAAAGAAATGAAAAAGTAATTCATGCTCATGGGTTGGAAGAACAAACGTTGTTAAAATGTCTATACTACCCAAATCAATCTACACATTTAATGCAATCCTTATCAAAATACCAACAGCATTTTTCACAGAGCTTGAAAAAACAACCCTAAAATTTGTATGGAACCACAAAAGACCCTAAATAGCCAAAGCAATCCTGAAAAATAAGAACAAAAACAAAACTGGAAGCATCATGATTCTGGATTTCAACCTATATTATAAAGCTGTAGTCATCAAGACAGTATGGTACTGGCATAAAAACAGACACATAGATCAATGGAACAGAATAGAGAACCCAGAAATGGATGCACAACTATATGGTCAACTAAACTTTGGCAAAGCAGGAAAGGATATCCAATGGAAAAAAGACAGTCTCTTCATCAAGTGGTGCTGGGAAAACTGGACAGCAATATACAGAAGAATGAAACTGGACCATTTTCTTATACCTTATACAAAAATAAATTCAAAATGGATGAAAAACCTAAATGTGAGACAGGAAACCATCAAAATCCTAGAGAACACAGGAAGCAACCTCTTTGACTTTGGCTGGAGCAACTTTTTCCTAGACACATCACCAGAGGCAAGAGAAACAAAAGTAAAAATGAACTATTAGGACTTTATCAAAATAAAACCTTCTGCACAGCAAAGGAAACAATCAACAAAAGTAAAAAGGCAGCCTAGGGAATGGGAAAAGATATTTGCAAATGCCATATCTGACAAATGGTTAGTATCCAAAATCTATAAAGAACTTAGTGAACTCTATGCCCAAAAAAACAAATAATTCAGTTAAGGAATGGGCAGAAGCCATGAATAGACAATTTTCCAAAGAAGACATCCAGATGGCTAACAGATACATGAAAAGATACTCAACATCACTCATCATCAAGGAAATACAAATAAAAACCGAAATGAGATATGACCTCACACCTGTCAGAATGGCTAAAATTAATAACATGAGAAACAACAGGTATTATTGGCAAGGATGTGGAGAAAGGAGAACCTTCTTGCACTGTTGGTGAGAATGCAAACTTGTGCAGCCTGCAGCATTGCACTCTGTGCAGCCTCCTTATTGCACTCTGGAAACCAGTATGGAGGTTAAAAATAGAACTACCCTATGATCAAAAAGTTAAAAATAGAACTAGTCTGTGATCCAGCAATTGTACTACTAGGTATTTACCCAAAGGATACCAAAAAAATACAGATTCAAAGAGATACATGCACTCCAGTGTTTATAGCAACATTATCATAAATAGTAAAGCTATGGAGAGAACCCAAATATCAACTGACTGATGAACAGATAAATAAGATGTGATGTGTTTGTGTATGTGTGTGTGTGTGTGTAATATTCCATTATGAAATATTACTCAGCCATCAAAAATAATGAAATCTTGCCATTTGCAGTGATATGGATGGAGCTATAGGGTACTATGCTAAGCAAAATAAGTCACTCAAAGAAAAAACATACCACATGATTTTACTCATATGTGGAATTTAAGAAACAAAACAGATGAACATATGGGGGGGTGGGGAGAGGGGAGAGAGGTAAACAAACCATGAGAGACTCTTTAAAGATAGAGAACAAACTGAGGGTTGATGGAGGGAGGTGGGTGGGAGATGGGCTAGATTGGTGATGGGCATTAAAGAGGGCACTTGTTGTGATGAGCACTGGGTGTGGTATGTAATTGATGAATCCCTGAATTCATCACTGTATGTTAACTAACTAGAATTTAAATTAAAAATTTGGGGAAAAAAGGAAAGGAAAAGAAAGGAAAGGAAAGGAGAGGAGAGGAGAGGAGAGGAGAGGAGAGGAGAGGAGAGGAGAGGAGAGGAGAAGAGAGGAGAGGAGAGGAGAGGGGAGGGGAGGGGAGGGGAGGGGAGGGGAAGGGAGGGGAGGGGAGTGAAGGAAAAGGAAAAGGAAAAGGAAAAGGAAAAGGAAAAGGAAAAGGAAAAGGAAAAGGAAAAGGAAAAGGAAAGGAAAAGGAAAGGAAAAAGAAAGGAAAAGGAAAGAAAAGATGTTCAACATCACTGATCATCAGGGAAAAGCAAATCAATACCACAAATCAACACTGCCTCACATCTGTTAGACTGGCCATTGTCAAAAAGACAAAAGATAACAAGTGTTGGAGAGGATGTGGAGAAAGGGATATGTTGTACACTGTTGGTGAGAATGTAGACTGGTGCGGCCATTAGGGAAAATAGTATAGACGTTCCTCAAAAAATTAAAAATGAATACCATATGATCTGGCAATCCCACTCCTGAGCATTTATCCAAAGGAAATAAAAACAGGATCTCAAAGAGATATCTGCACTCCCACATTCATTAATCACAGTAGCTGAAATTAAAAAACCACCCAAATGTCCACTGATGGGTGAATGGATAAAGAGGATGTGAGACACACACACACACACACACACACACACACACACAGCGAGGGAGTGAAGAGGGAGGGAGAAAATACCATTCAGTCACAGGAAAGAAGGAAATCCTGCCATTTGCAACAACATGGATGAACCTGCAGAACATTATACTATGTGAAATAAGTCAGATACATAAAGAAGAATATTGTATGATCTCACTTGTATATGGAATCTAAGGGGAAAAAAGTTGAATTCGTAGAAGCAGAGTAGAACAGAGGTTGCCAGTGACTGGAGCGTGAAGAAATAGGGAAGATACTGGTCAAACGGTACAAAGTTGTTGTTATGTAGTATGAACAAGTCTAGAGATCTAATACACAGGCACAATGACTATAGTTAGTGATACTGTATTAAATACTGCAAATACGCTGAGTAGATTTTAGGTACTCTCAACCACACACAAAAAATGATAACTATGTGAAGAGGTGACATGTTGACTAGGTTGACTGTTAGAATTCATTTCACTATGTATATGTATGTCAAATCATCATTTTGCACACCTTAAATATATGTAAGTTCTATTCTAAAAATGTTTTTAAAAAATATTTAGCTCCCAAAATGTGGAAGAAATATTGGACCCTTCTCAGAGGACCCATCAGCAATGCCCAGTGCTTCCCTTTTGATTTGTCTCCTCTCTCTCATCCCACAGAATTTTTATCTACCTGGATATCAGAAAAGCTGGCTCTGATCCACAATATATTCTTCCAAATTTATCACTTTGGGCATAAATTCTGCCTACTGATCTCAGGGCTAAGGCCTCTGATGCCCAAATTCCAGATTCTGGCAACTCCCAAGCAATTCACTCTTGTTTCAGAACTATGTTCTAAAACCCCTCCTTGGGATAATGAGTGACCTTGAGTAAATGGAAGAAGGTCAAGAGTTCAAAGTAAGAAGAGGAAGGGATACACACATGTCAAATCAGTCAACATATTCAGCAGAATATGTATAGCTTATAGCTATCAGACTGTGTTCTACAGAACCCTAAGACATAATTACATTTTCTAAACATGATTCTCAAATTGCCACATTATTTACTAATATAAACACAGTGCACATAATTTATTAATAGAAATAAACTACACTGAAGTCTGCTTTTATGTTAGGATGAACAATCTCTAGCCACTAAATCACTGAAGCCTCCAGAAGCAAATTGTTGGAGACCCGTCAAGTCCTTTCTGAGAATCTCCAGGGCTGCCCTAAGAAAGCTTTCCCCCTGAGGCGCCATTCAGCTGGGAGCTTGGAGAGGGTCATGGAAAGGGCACAGGAATTGCCATCAGACTGACTTGGGTTTCAATCCTAGCCACACTATGTTTCAGTTGGGAGAAAGTAAGAAAGTTACACAGTTCCTCAGGACTTGTTTCTCACATGTTACCAAAAAATCGAAGTAAAAATCCCTGCCTCTCAGAGTTGAGAATCCATGGCATGCTACATGCAGAACATAGCAAAGTGCCAGACATGGGCTAAGTATTCAGTGAATGTCAGTCACCGTCCTTGTCTTTTTGTTAACTGTTTTCCAAACATCATAGAAAGGACTGTCCCAGCTCCTATTGAATCACATCTTCCACAGAAGGGACTCTATCTACAACCACAAATGCACGACCATAAAAAAAGTACTTTTTGTGCATGTTTGATGCTCTTTAACTGCATCTTCTAAACAGCTTCTCCACATCTACCCTGGCCTTCTAATCCAGAGGTGCTTCACAGGGTTCCATTTGGCTCTGACCCTAAAACAACTTACTTTTGCTTCTGATAGTCCAGAACAAAAAACATTTCTATGGAATATAATGGAGAGGCTGGCAGCAAAATGGAGAATCTAGCACAAGGCTTAGCATGCGGCAGTTATCCGTCAGTCACACTACAGAGCACGTCATGCATAATAAACAGCTGCATTTTAGCTCGACAGAGCATGCAGAAAATATGAAATGATAGGATGCAGTTACACACCAGTCCCAGGAGAATGTGCCGGTGTGGGCCAAATCGTGGGTACCATTGATGGGAATGCCAGAAATCAATTCTGACCAGCACACATTTCTTTATCAGGAAACCTCTGGGAGATGACAAAGCCCAGAAGCCACCCAACCCTGCAGGGAAGACAACCAGTGTCCAGACTGAACTCTTGTGTCAGTTGGTAACAAATCTGCTTTCCTCTGCATGAGGATGCTACTAAATACATGTGTAACATGAATAAAGATAAACTATTTAGAAAGCTTATTTTTCATGCTCAATTAGCAAGGAT
The DNA here is from genome assembly GCF_018350195.1 of Panthera tigris. Taxonomy (NCBI): domain Eukaryota; kingdom Metazoa; phylum Chordata; class Mammalia; order Carnivora; family Felidae; genus Panthera; species Panthera tigris. Next base: position 85,942,572 of record NC_056667.1, on the reverse strand, counting down.
ATTTGAGGATTCGTTTCATGCTTTAATCTAGACATATTCCTCCCCCATCTTTTTCTGAAATAGGCTAAATGTCTGTTTGCGACATTATCCATCTTGGGAGCATTTGTTACGGCGTGGAAATGGGAACTGGTTAGCCAGCAAGCCAGAAATGGCAGATGATGTAAACCCCATAAGGCAGAAGTGAATGTGGAAGAAAATCAGAGAGTTCAAAGTCCTCACCTTCTGACCACCACTGCATTTCCTGAAAGATGATCAAAATTGCATCATCTGTGGTGGTTTGAGAATAGTAATCCCCACATTCCAGCCGATAGAACACAAGTTGTTAAGTACATGCAAATTTCTAGTGCCTCTCCTAATATTCTTTCAACCTCTCTTTTCAGAATATAATACATCTGTGATTTCATTTTGTCCTATTCCATAATGACTTTCTGACCCACGGGATACCATGGAATAACATACTGCTGAAATCATCAAATTACAGAGTATGTGCCTCAGACTATGTCTGGCCAAATTAAAATCGAGCATTTCATAGGAAAAAAAAAAACAAAAAACCTTTCCCAATGACCAAGGTATTTCCCATCTTACAATTCTTTATGTTTGCTATTTCAGGTCAATTCTTGTTTCCCTGCACAATCCAAGTAATTGCCACAATTTCACAAATTTCCATTTTACTTTGCTGACATTCATACAAATTAGGCATGACCTTTTACAATATTCCACCACACAACCAGGTAAGGCTGGCTCTACATACTGTGACCTTATTTTCTGAACCAAAACTGGGACAAATGGGATGCCAGCGAAGCAGAGTGTTTTCCATCCAGTCTGTACCCTTGCATCAGGCTCTCTTCTATCAAACAAGTCCTCAAAACCACCACTGCATTATATTCATAAAATTGAAATCTTATCAAGTTGATCCTATGCTTTAAACCTTTTGACATCTTCCTCTTTTCCTATCAGATAAAATCTAAACTTGTTGATAGGGCAAGCAAAGCTCCAAATAGCCTGGTGCAAGCCATCTCTTTCCCCATGCCATCTCATAAACCCTCCTGTCCAGTCATTCTGCACTTCTCAGCAAGTCTTAACACAGCCTTTCCTAGATTCCATATCTTTGTACCTGTTATCCTTTCTGTGGAAATACTATTCCCCGCCACACACATGCACCCCCACACACACACACACACACTCCTAATTACCCTTTACGACAAACTCAAATGTCCCCTCTGAATACTTTCCCCAGACTCTCCCTTGTAGTCAGTTATTTCTAAACAAAATATCTGTGCCTCTGTCAAAGCATTTACCACATTTTATGCCACTTTATCTATTTAGGTCTTCTTCTAAGCTAAAGCTCACCGTAATTTTAAATAAAGTACATTGAGGGGTAACTCCAAATTACAACAGTAATTTGCTGGAGTCTGATTGCTGAAGTCTGTTTTTATCTACTACTAGATGTGTTCTCTCATGGTCAAGACTACCACTTGGGGGAGATGTTGTGAAGATGGTACCAGCATTGAATGGGTAAGGGGACAGTGGCCTTTAACAACTCTTTGATACTTTAATAACTTCCAAGCCTAAGATGATGAGTGTACAGGAGAAGAAATAATCAGTGTCAAAACAGTCCAGTCATGTAATCAATAACCAGCACTTGTAGAACCGGAGTTTCCATCAAGTCTCACTGTATAGAAAGGCAATGTACTTACAGCTCATTCATTAGGTTGAAACTCCACATTAGATATAGCTTAGGTTTAACAGGTGTGACCGATCTATCTCTCGAAAGCTAATTACAAAGACTATCATTCCCATTTTTGTTGGTAATTAAAGAAATTTAAGAGGTGAGTGTATTGGGGAAGTGTAAGCTGTTAGAGAGGGTTAATTTGGGTAGTGCTAATTCCAAAGAGGGCACAATGATAACAAAAAGGCTTTCTTTCCCTTACACAAAAGTTCTCTTTGTACACAAATATTAACTCTAGGCAAAATGCTTTGGCTTAAATATTTAAACTCCTGCTGACAATCAGAGTCAATGGCGGACTGATGTCGTGCCAAAGGACATGCAGCGTGAGCCTTGAACTCCGAGTTTCCAGGGCTAATTAAACAGAACAATTACACCCTGCCACATCCAGTTCTGGAGTCTGTATGTCAACTACAGAATATGATAACAATTATGTACTACGTCACATCTTCGAGCCTGATCTGAGACAAAGAATAAAATACTTTTAAAAGAATTCCTGAAGAACAGAAGAGGATTCAGCCTAACTTGACTCTTAACAGACATCTTTAAAAAAGAGAAAAAAAGGGTTACAGTGCCTTCAAAAGGAAATCTTTCTTATTTCTCAATTTTATTCACCTGATTTATGAGTTATTTTTTTTTCCTCTCCTCCTGTCTGTAAAACAATAAAAACATCAGCTTCTTGTATTCAGTTTCTAATATAACCCAATACAAGGCCAATATTTTTTCCCAGAGCCCAAGACCCTGCACCAGCCTCGGGAGCCCCACATGTGCTCTCTGCAAGGTCTGTGGGTGCTGAAACTTAGGAAAGGTGCCATCAGTTGAAATAAGCTGTTCCCAGCCTTTTCCAGGGTCTGAGGCCAGTTCTGTCCTGCGTGCCCTCCTCACACATCGGGGACACTGATTCTATTTGGTTCTAAGCCCCCTTTCCTGTAGGCTGCAGTGATTTGGACCAGAATCTTGCCCCACCTCTCCCTCCTGGGGAGCCTCGATACCATCAGTTTTTCCCACAGGGCCATTAACACAATTTTTCCAGAAGCAAACATCTAAACCAAACCTAGGTCATCAAAAAAGTATAGCCAAGAGGCAATCAGAAAATAAGCTCCAAGGAGAAGAGAAGTATCAGAGAACATTGATCACAGAATCTGATGAAAAATTTTCATCATCTCCAGACGGTCAAAATTATCAAAATAACAGCCCCATGACAAAGTTGCTCTTTCTTTTATCAGTACATGAAGAAAATAACAGACCTTGGTCCTAAAGTGTTCATTCAACTATGGAATTCAGTTCACCGGAAGCCCCACAATTTGTACTTTCTAACTGCCTCTTTGTAGAATCATTGAAAGTCATTTATTTTTAGTGCTGATATGTGAACCAAATAAAAGTGGTTCTGAGATAAATATTACTCAGGCCAATTTACTTTAATGTCAAGTATGTTAATACTAATAGCCTTTCAAAAGTACAAACATGGAGAGCTCAGGAAGCAAGTTTAAGCTATCTTTTATCAAATAAATGACCTTGTCCTTTGGCCCATTTTTCTGCTGAAAAATGGAAACCCAAGTTGTATATCCAGAGAAAGCAACACAAGCCACAGTGGCATTTGTAACTCCCACCTAGCCTGTTTCACTTCCTTCTCGCAATTATGGTTCTGCTTGCCTTTATCCTAGTGATAAAAGCCAAAATAAAACCTCAAAATTAAATATTAAAATTCAACATTATTTATAACTGCCCAATTTCTTACAACACAGCTACATTTGATTTGATGCGGTTCTGCGTGACTAGGAAAATTAAGCATAAAGCATGATATTCTATCTACTTCTCTAGTATCTGGGGTGCTTTCCAGCAATTCAACATGTGTGCACTTCCTCTTTGGTGGGAAAAAAAATATGAAGATAGATGGCATCACCTGAAAAGCAAAAGAAGTGAGGGCCTCTAAGCCTGTGGAGGCAGTTTAATCACCTGCAAGCAGTTTATCATTCAACATAATAACACAGGGCCTTAAAAAGCCTGCTCTGACACTCTCATTTGTCCTGTGATAGAGTGCTCACTGCATGGGAATTTAATATCCCCAATGCAATCAAACTTTGCAGTGCACAAAATGTGCCCATCATCTATAAGCTGGAAGTCACAGTACAACCACTTCAGTGACCAGGAAAACCTGTTTCCTACAGGGAGGTCTTAACCATATAAGACCCATTTCTGGATGCCCAGGCCCCACCTCTCAGAATGCATGATGCCAGGACTTGGGCATTTTTTTTCCCAAAGCTGCACAGGTGATTCTGTCACAGAGCTTCCTTCATCGAGAATCACAGGGCTGCGGTGTTGACCTTTCAGCATCCATTGCTGGTGCATGGTTTTGAAATTCTGTCCAAGGGTTGGTGAGCACTGCCTTCAAGAAAACTAAGGCAGCCTCATTGGAGGAGGTTTTCCCTGTAGGTGGGCAGCCCCCCCCCCCCAAGAAAGTTCTCTGATGGGAGCATAAATCGCCCTTTCATGGAAACAAGCAAATCTGCTGGCTGTTCTGCTCCTGATTAGCCTGAGACAAAATTTCTTGTTCCAGGAAAAGTAGGTGTTATTATCCTCATTGTATAGTTCAAGAAATGGAAAATCTAAGTGCTAGAATGACTTGCCCAGTTTCATACTACTGGCTTGAAAAGTGGCTGGCTCAAAGCAAGGATTAAGACGTTCTGTTTCTAAGCATTTAAAAACAAAGTTTTTAAAATGCATTTCCTATTGTGTTATCTTCACAGATGAATAAAATTTCAGGGTTAGGAAAACAGGATGTCCTCTTTAAAAAAATAAAAAGCAGTTTATTTTAGAGCAGTGGTTCTCTCGAAGTGTTGTCCCTGAATGAACAACGTGAGAATCACTTGGGAATTTGTTAGAAATGCAAATTCTCAGTCCTCACCCTTAGACCCTGAGAATCAGACCCTCTGGGAGTAGAGTCAGCCCTCCAGGCAACTCTGAATGTTGAAGAACCATTCTTTTAAACAAACACCAAACCATAAGTCCTTTCCCCAGAATCTTGTTAAGCTACAACCCCATAAAAATATCTAAAAAAAAAAAAACCTCAAAGGTAAAGCCAGAAAAGTAGTAGTTTTAGAGAAACCAGTTCGATTGCTAGAGGTGGGTTCTTTTTGACTAGAAAATAAATATTGGACAATTATGGGAAATCATCCACAAATCATATTTCTTTTTTTCTCTTGAAGAGAAAAGGCATTTAAGTAAAAGGGCAAGCAAGCAGAAACAGTTTAAAGAAAATATGTTGAATTAAAAAAAAAAGATAATTTTCTGGCAAGTAAAGCTTTAGGGCTTAGTTTGGTCATCAAAATAGCAGAATACAGGGGGGGAAAAAAAGACCCTATGGAGATAGATGGTCAGGTTTACCAAACCTGTTTCCCTTTCCACTTTGGTACACAGCCAGACTACATTCCCTAGCCTCCTAAGCAATAAAATCTGGCCCCAGGACTGACTTCTGACCACGAAATGTGAGTGGAAAGGGTGGACACTACTTCTAAACTACTTCTAGCCCAGCCCATGCAAAAAACCTCCTTCATAAGGCCCTCTTTTTCTCTCCTCTCCCACTGACTGGCTGGAAACCAAGAATTCAGCAGAGGCCCCCAGAACTTGGAGGAGTAGTGGAGCCACTAGATAGAGAGGTTTTGAGCTCTTTAATCACCTTAGAGAAGGCCACCCCTCTCCCCTACCTGCACAGAAATACTATATGAATGAGACTTAAATTCCACTGGGCTAAGCCAATGAAACTTGGGTGTTGTTACAGACAGCACCTACCAAGTTTAATTTAAGGCTTTACTACAATAATTAAATAAATGCATATTAGCCAAAGCAGCAACCTTTAATACCATGTTCTGAAACCTACACATTAAAATGGTTATAGACCAGGAGCTCTGGAATTCCTAAAGATCAAAGTCAAATAGGGCTCCAGCCACGCACATCTGCAGCTTGTTTTCTCTGCAAGCTGTCCACAACGACACAGGATCCCACTGCTCCTGTTTCCCAGATTGTCCCTTCTGGAATTTGTCATCATGTCCACACAATGCTTAGAAGGTGGAAAGGTGACCCATATAGGGCTAACAGTTTTTTGTTTTTGTTTTTGTTTTTTGAGAGAAAGAGAGAGAGCAGACAAGGGAGGGGCAAAGTGAGAGGAAGAGAAAATCTTAGGCAGACCCCAGGCCCATTGTGAAGCTTAACACAGGGCTCCATCTCACGACCAGAGATCATGATGCGACCTGAAATCAAGATTCGGACGCATAACCATCTGAGCCACCCAGGAGCCCGATGGGCTAAAATTTTAAGTCTAACACAAAAATTGACTATAAACATCATGATGGATATGTTTTCAGAAATATTCCATTCTCTCCTCAATCTCATCTTTTATTGTGACTTTTCCCCATTTTCCCTTAATGCCCTATACCTATCTTCCTTGAAGATTTCACACCTCTTGCTCAATATTCATTCACTGATTAAAAGGTTATTTATTAGAAGTCTACCATGGGCAAAGCTATTAGTTACTCTGGGGACAGCAGTGAACATAAGAAGTTTACAGGATAGTGGAGGAAATAGACAAGTCATTTTTTTCATTCTCTTCACTGCTTCAGACATGGATGAATCTTTCTGGTTTATTCCTATTCTCTGCCACTTCCTTCACTCTACTTTGCACAATCATCCTTCTCCATCCAATAATTAAATGGTAAATGATGGAACTTTTTCAAGTCTCTGTCTTAGCTTTTCTCTTGTCCCAATTTCTACATTCAGGATTTTGTATCCACACCGATGTCTTCAGTTTTCATCTATTCATGCATGACTCACAAATGTGTATGTCTCAGACACAGATCTTTCTTTGATATTCCAGATTCATATAACCAATTATTTACTAACTGTTCCTACTTGGGTATCTCCAAGGCCCTTCAAGCACAACATACCACAAAACTGAACTTGTTTCCAGCCCCATAGCCTACCTTCATAGTTGTCTTGCAGTGTGACCATTATCAAGGAATGACAAAATCTTCCACTCTGGCAAGCAAAGCAGAAATCTCAGGATCCTCCTTGACACTTCCCTCTCCCTCACCCTGATATCTACTCCAAAACCACATCTTGCTGATTTGATTTCTGAAAGTCACATCCAAACTACCCACATGTCTTTTTGAATGTAGCAGTACTTTTCCCATTTAAACCACCACTAGTCCATTCTCTACAATACAGAGTGATCTCTTTCAAATTACAAATCTGATCACATCATTCCACTACTGTTTAAAACTCATCAGAGGCTCCCCGTCAATGCTAGGCCAATGATCCAAATGTCGACATTGTCCACAGGATCCTGCCTTGGCCTGGATCCCACCTGCCTGCCCAGCCTCATCTCAAAGCCATGCCTTCACTTTCCCTCTGCAAGTCAACCACACTGGCTTTTTTCTTGAATGGGTGTGTTCCCTCTAGCCTTGGAATTTGAAACATACAACTTTTTTGGTCTTAATCTCCCTACCCATCCCATCCCTGTTTCATATCTTCTTTTACATTTTATCTCACCCTGTTGCCCTTTCTCAAGGATTCTAGCATGACCTCCATTTTGTGGTTAATTGCCCCGTTCCTAAGTCTCCCTAGAACCCTTCCACCTCCACATTTATCATAGTTGAAAATTTGCATGTAATTCTAAGTTTCTTTCATTACTGTCTATTGCTCTCACTGAACTACAACCAGCCCCATGAAATCAGGAACCACGTCTACTTTTGTTCCAATGTCATATCCTAGGTTTCTCTCTCATTGAACAGTCACGTGTCAGGAAAGATTCTAGGTACTGAGGACACAGTAATAACAAGATAGAGAAGTTTCCATCTCTTGTGGTATTTCCATTATAAGAAGAGGAGACAGATAATGGCAAACACTTGTTTTAAAATAAGAAAAACAACAGGTGATAAGTGCTATGCAGAGAATTAAAATAGGATGATCTTATAAGATGTGACTAGATGTTCACCTCAGATTGAAAGAAGACCTTTTTGGAGTGGTGAAATCAAAAATTTCAGTTAAGAATTGAATGACAAGATGAATCCAGTCACGTGAAGATCAAAGAGAACATTCTAGGCAGAGGGAACAACTGCAAAGGCCCTAAGATGGGAGCCAATACCTGGCACAATGCAGGCCCATTATAAGTGTTCAATAAATATTAATTGGCTCTTGTTACAGTAAAGAGGCAGATCAGCAGGGACCACTGAGAGGCCATCACCCAGGCTTCTCTTCTTCAGGCTGCAGGAGGTGCAGGGGACAGAGGAGAAAGGGGCAGGTGACACGAATTGTTTCTGTTGTAGTTGCTATTGACTGATAGATCCTCACGCAGCTTTCCAAGGAAGAGAGGTGTGACACATTGATTTTTGTAATTTCTATTGTGAGACAGGGATCACCGGTCTTATTGACAAGAGTGATTCAGTCACTTGCACACAGTAAGACTCTGGGCGAGCTGCTGGGAAAACCTGCATCTGCTATAACTATTACTGTTTTGCTCAAATTATAGCTGACTCCAGGACATTGCTTTGAACTAGTCATAGTTTAGTTAAAATGATTTTTTTTGATTTAAGTTTCTCCTTTCAAAGTTAAGCTAAGTGTGTAAACAAATTCATAATATCTAGAGAATACTTTGAACATAAAATATAATTTTCAAGTCTAGAATCATCTCATATCGTCTTCCCAGCCCTTGGCTACTCTCCCAAATTGCAGTTGTCCTCAGTTATTTTTCTCCTCCTCTAACTCTGGAGTAACAATAAAACTTTACACATTGATGGATGAATAAGACATGCTCTTCCCCAGGCAGATAATAGGATCAAAGCCAAGTATGTTACTCAAGCCACCAGCCTTTTTAAAAAGCAAATGTTTCTTCATAGGATGAACAAAAATATTTAAGATTTAAAAAGTATGGTATGCAAATTCCTTTAAAGTTGTTCAATTATATAAATAAAATTGTTCTGTTGAATAAGAGTTTTAAGAAGACAATCAGTTTTCATATTTTTTAAAAATTACTCTGTGTGTGTGTGTGTGTGTGTGTGTGTGTGTGTGTGTGTTATAAAAAAGAGGAAGGACTTCGGAAACTTTCTAAATAAAATTATTTAAATAAAATACCTTGTGTGCCTTTCCTTTCAAAAAGTAACTCTTATGACAGAACTTGAATATGCTTCAGTTACTCCAGATCATTATCATTAATGAACTAATAATCAACCTTATGTTAACCACATCAGTTTATTAAATGGCACTTCCTTTGGGAAAGTTACTGATTCTCCCTGAGCCTCAGCATCCTGACCTGCAAGATTGAAATGATATTACCTTCTTTACATTTAGGTAATGCCAACAGCATCTAATACATCACCTACATGTGGAAGGTATAAGATACAAATAAAATTAAAAATTAAATAAAAATAAAAATTTTTATTAGCATGATGTCTAGACGAAATACATAACCAGCAGTATACTGGAATTACCAGGCAGTTGTCTTCGGGGAATGCAACCTAACAAGTTGTTCTTCGTTGTAGCTGATCATCAGTATCACCAGGGAAGTATTTTTTAAGGTACAAATTCCCAAAGGAATCTGGGAGTCAGGTTTGGAAACTGAGCTGGAGAACAAATTGTAGCAACTAATACTCTAGAACATTTTTCACACGTTACCTCTTGTAAAGCTCATGACAACTCTTACTGTATTGAAAGGAGAAAGGAATTTGGAGTTAAAACAACTGGACGTAGAGTTCCCACCTTGTCACTTTTTAGCTGCACACAGTACTTCTGTAATTCTCACCTTCTTTACCTATAAAATGGAAACAAAATGTAGTTATATCTGCCCTATGTGCCTCTTAGGCTTTTGTAAATGCCAAAGCACCTCCAAGTATAAGGTGTAATTATTAAAACTGATAAATTGTGTGCTTTTTTGGAGGAGTTATTTGTCCCGAGTGTCTTTATTAAACAGTAAAGCTAAATAAAAATACGGGCATCAGAAGGAAGATGGATGAATGTGTGTGCATGTGTGCGTGTGTGTTTATGACAATATTAGAGGTAAGTTGGACCAAACAAGACATTAGATAGCATCACCTTTAATAGCACCCACACATTTTTTTTCTCTCTCAAGATTTCTAATTGTATGAATTCAGATTGAGTGTTAAAGAAAATATCTCAGTTTTAAATCTGAACTCTGGAGGAAAATTCATCTTCTAGAATAAAAGACAATATCTATATATGAAATTCTTTGGGAACACTACTGTCATTCTTTAACTTTTTATGTTGTATTGTGAACTAAGAGCACTTATAATAAGAAATCATTATGGGATTCTCACTCTCCTCTATAAAATAACTTTAATTTTTGGTTGGTTTTATTTTAATAGTTTCCATTCTTCTAAATCACCACCTAAATTAGATTTTGTAGTAAATGGGAGCACTTACAAAAGAAAAGAATAAAATTAAAAAGTCATATGGTTCTTAATGCATATGCTACAGAAACTAATTTTTTCCTATGGATACAGAATCAACCTTCACTTATGAGCCTAGATTATGGGTTATAAGACAATTGCAATGGTTACGTGAAATGAGCATATAACTATAATGCCAGTTTTAAGAAGGATGTGTATTACTCTTTACCTAGAGAATAGACAGTGAATACTTAAGGCCCAAAAGTAAAACGCCTTCCTTTACTTTTTTAACCCCGGACATTAAAAATTAGAGAACAGGTGGAAAGAGCAAGGACACGAAAAGGACATACTCTCTGAGACTAACAGTAATCCACACAAAATGAATAGGATCCATTGGCACCTAGAAAACATCCCAGAAGCAATTAGGAGACAGTCCATTGAAAAGGTAGTCACCGTATAATTGGATGTTGACATTGTAAGATATTTGGAAGCTACCGCACTGAGGTAGAAAACTGAAATAGGAGTTGGGTTTTGGGCCAATGCAAGGACTGTAGAAAGGAGAGTCAGAAGAGAATACTTAAAAAAAAAATTAATGCTTATTTATTTTTGAGAGAGAGAGGCAGAGCACAAGCAGGAGAGGGGCAGAGAGAGAGGAAGGGAGAGACAGAATCCAAAGCAGGCTCCAGCCTCTGGGCTGTCAGCAGACAGCCTGACGGGGGGCTTGAATTCACAGACCGTGAGATCATGACCTGAGCCGAAGTCAGATGCTTAACCACTGAGCTACCGAGGCTTCCCAGAAGATAATATTTTAGACATGTGTTTCAGCCATGTCCAATGGAAGAGATAATCTAAGTTTTTTGTTAGTCCAAATTATGGAACAAAAAAAAAATTCTAGAAAAAAGAAAGGGACTTGATCAAGCCAATATATGTCTATCCAAGTCATTTCTAAAGAATAATCATTTCTTTTGCTCTAAGTCTGAATTCCTCAAGCTCTATTTTCTTATACAATTGGTTCTTAAATGAATCAACCACAGAGAAACCTCAACTATAATGGGCCAAAAATATTTCCTGTTGTAAATCAATATTAACTTTCTGAATTACAAAAAAGTCTTTTGAGAATTTGGTTGGCATCAATAAATCTCCTAGAGATTGATGAAACAGAGGATGAAGAGTACCATAGAAGTAACTATGACAAAATGCGGTTATCAGGAAGCACCACCTATCTACCTCAAATGCACACACACACAAATACATGAAAAGAAAGCCCTCAAATCTGGGAAGCTTTGAATCTCAGGAAATACATCCTCAAAATTAGGATTTTCAGGTTTATTTTAGCAAATTAAAATACAAGATGCCCTGTTAAATTTGAATTTCAGAAAAGCAACAGAAAATGATTAGTATAAATAGGCTCCACACAATATTTGGGACGTACATATATTAGAAAACTATTGGTTGCTTATCTGAAATTCAAGTTTGGCTGGGCCTCCTGCATTTTATCTGGCAACCCTACATAGAGGTCTGTGTCCTCAAGTTTCAAAAATACACTAAAAATTAAATGCTATCACTTCAGACACTCAACTGGCACCACAATCATAAACCAATCACTAATTTCATTACTGAAATCATATGATGGCCCTCTGATAGGAGGTAAGCATCCAGATGATCCTGAATATAAATATTTGATCATTATAATTATCATTAGATGCAAACACAAAATTTTAACATTCTCATTCTGAAAGCCAGAGAGTAAGTCCTCACATCTCCCTAAGGGAATCCTTGTACCCCAGCATATTAGGATTCTCCAGAGAAACAGAATCAACAGAGGAGAGATATTTAATTTAATGAATAAATTCACATGGTTGTGGGGGGTTGGCAAGCCCAAAATCTGTAGAGTAGACCAGCAGGCTAGAGATCCAGGGGAGAAATGCAGTTCAAATCCAAAGGCTGTCTACTAGCAGATTTCCCTCTTCTGGGGAGGTCAATGTTTTTCTATCAAGGCCTTAAGCTGATTGAGTGAAGCCTGTCCACATTATGTTAAGTAATCTGCTATACTCAAAGTCTAATGACTTAAATATTAACTTTACCCAAAAGAATGCCTTCACTGAAACAATAGAAAAATGTTTCACCAAATATCTCAGTATTTTTACCTAGCCAAGTTGATACATAAAATTAATCATCACATTCAGTTTGTCCTACATCACACTATAATACACTACATACTGTATTTCCCACCAGAATCATAGTGACCTTAATCATCTGGCTGCTCTCCTGATGCCCCAGCCTGTATACTTGTTTTCAGTCTTCAGTGTATCTAAGTATTACCTGAAAAGTTTGTTAAAAATGAGATACCTGATCCCTCCATGAACCCTACGTCCAAGATTCTGATATCTTAAGTTTGGAGTGGGATCCAGAAATCAAAAATTTTAATAAGCACCCAAGAGATTATGATGCAGGAAGTTTGGGGACCACTCTTTGAAAATATTACCATATTGAGGGCAATTCTTCACAACACGTGGTGTCTCATTTTGGTTCGAATAAGGTATGTGGTAGGGACCTACAAATCACAATTGAGTCAATAAAATTCCATGTTATTTACATCTGTTTCTGTGGAATCTATAGGTGTCTATTCAATTGGACACCCCAGTGCAATAAAATTCAATGAGAACATCGGTAGGGAGCCCCGTGACTTCATCCTCTGTACTAACCCCAATCCTGTTCTAACATAGCCTAAAGGGTGCCAGCCTGAACTAAAAGTATCCACTAGGCCTTCCCCAAGAGAGGGACCCAAATTACTCTTGGAGGTCTACACAGAGATCCTGAGTAGTAGGAGACATGGACTAAAATAACAAATCAGGTAAGGCATATAGTCATTTTAAAAAAACAATATCAAGTAACGGAATTCAGGTGTATTTCTATATGGTCACTCTATTCTTTAACAATATTTCATCTGCCTGATATTTGTAATATTAATGCATTGAATTTCAAGCACAAGATGTAAATTCCCCAGTGTTGAAATTTTATAGCAAATGAAATTTTATGACAGAATTAGCAAGCATAACCAACTACTGAATTTTAGAAAGTAAATATTAAATGTAATACACTGGATTGAAAGTCACCCTTTCATTAGAAACAGTGTCAAGGTTAAGTGCATGTATCAGCTAATACATGATGATGATCACAAAGAAGGTGATTCTGAAATCCTAAACTATTATCCTATAATTTCAGTAAAGTTGTAACCCACTGTACATTCCACACCTTCACCACAAGAGTCATCTGTCTGAAGTCTTGTATTACCTACTGCTATATTTATACTTTCCTTCAGCTGAATCAGAGTCATTCTGAGAAGGCCAAGACAAAAAAACAAGATTAAGTAAGCATGTTCTTAATTCAGGGACAAATTTCCTGTCATAATTTAAAACAACTTATTCATCGTCGTGTCCTAGCAACATTTTTCAACATTTTTCTATGGTATGGTTGATTAAAATAAGCAATACTCTTGATTTCATGACGTTGTAATCAATAGTTCCCATTAAATATATTTTATTCCATTTCTCTATTTAGTGAAAATTTTTTGTATTACCAATACTGAAGACAGAATTAATACCTATCTTTAAGCTACAGATATTATTATATCAAGGCTTTAGCTAATACAGTGAAAATTCAAGGGACGTTATTTGACAAATAACACACTGATGATGATGATGATGATGATAGATTACATAATAGATGATAGACAGATGATAGATAGATGGACAAACAGGCAGGCAATAGCAGTAGTAAGGGGATACCCATTTATCCTTGATCAGTTTCCTACCTTACATTTTAAAAAGTTATCGATCACACTACATTTTTTTTTAGAGAGAGTGCGCAAGCCAGAAAGAAGGGCAGAGGAGGAGAGAGAGAGAGAGAGAGAGAGAGAGAGAGAGAGAGAGAGACTTTGAAACAGGCTCCATGCTCAGCACAGAGCAGGAGCCTGACATGGGGCTCAATTCCATGTCCCTGGGATCATGACCTGAGCTAAAATCAAGAGTTGGATGCTCAGCTGACTAAGCTACCTAGGCATCCCCATGAATATTTATATAGTGCTAATTTATATATGTATAGAATATATTTTATATATTAATCATATCTGTATATAATTTATATAATAATTATTGTTATAAAACACTATACCAATTTAGGGGATTTGGCACTATATAAAATACATGTGCCTGGATCAGTGTAACTTACAGGCTCAGGTACAACCAAATAAAGATTTTGTTGAGAGACAATTCCCCATATGTCTTTCATGTTTCTGTGAGTTTCTGCAAAGTCACTAATGGATTAAGTCCTTTGCTTCTAAGGATCTTTGTATGGCAAACAGCTTTGGAAAAACAGAGATAGTGTCTTTCTCTGGAGCAAAGGACAGATATACTTACAGTCCATTATAAGAGATTCAGGATCCGTAACCTCAGGGTTCTTCTTTTAAAATGCAATTTAGCAGGGGTGCCTGGGTGGCTCAGTCAGTTAAGTGTCCAACGGTGTCCGACGCTTGATTTCAGCTCAGGTCATGATCTAAGGGTTGTGAGATCGAGCACTCCAGCAAACTCTATGCTGAGCATTGGAGCCCGCTTCAGATTCTCTCTCTCCCTCTCCCTCTGCCCCTCCCCACCTCATGAGCACACACACAAGCTCTCTCTCCGTCTCTCTCTCTCTCAAAGAAAAAATGAAACTTAGCAGCCACTGTGGACAACAGTATGGAGTTTCCTCAAAAAGTTAAAAATAGAGCTACCCAATGATCCAATAATTGCACTACTGGATATCTACCCCCAAAATAAAAAAATACTAATTCAAAAGGTTACATGCACCCCTGTGCTTATAGCAGCATTATTTACAATAGCCAAATTATGGCAGTAGCCCAAATGTCTATCCATAGATGAGGTGATATATATATACACACATACACATACACCCAATGGAAATTATTCAGCCATAAAAAAGAATGAAATTTTGCCATTTGAAACAACATGGATGGAGTTAGAGAGTATAATGCTAAGCAAAATAAGTCAGTCAGAGAAAGACAAATACCATGTGATCTTGCTCATAGTAGAATTTAAGAAAGAAAATAAATGAACAAAAGGAAAAAAAAGAAGAGACAGAGGCAAACCGAGAAACAGATTCTTAATTATAGATAACAACTGATGTTTACCAGAGGGGAGGGTGTTGGGGATGGGTTAAACAAGTGATGGGGATTAAGGAGGGTACTTGTGATGAGCACTGGGTGATGTATGGAGTGTTGAATCACTAAATTGTACACCTGAAACTAATATAACATGTATGTTAACTGTACCCACTGGTATTACAATAAAAATAAATAAATAAAATGCATCCTAGTGCACAGATAGGCATCCATCCAGGCCCATCCACATCACTTCTGCGAGACTTGGGGGCAAGAAGAACTGATACATGTAGGCCAGCATTCATGCTGCTGCTGCTTCCTGGGTAATGGGTTCCTTCATCTCTGAGCCAGGATTTGTCCCTCAGCCAGGGTACTCATATGTTCAGCCAGCATCCATGAAACTTGTTCGTTTGCAAGTAGGTTAAAATCTCAGACCCTTCACAGTTCTGGATACATAAGATTGCTATTATCAACAGAATTCTCCCAAGAAAGCTCATTATTGCTTTAGTTCTAAGGTGCCCTTATTTAGGAGATGCCTCATTGATTTAATAACAGCATTCAACAGTGGGGTGAAAACTAAGGTACTTAAGGCACACATTTAATATACAACATATTCCAATTTCAAAACAATTATCAGTGTGTAAAAATATCAAAATTAAGCAAAAAAGTATTAACTTTGAAGAATTGAAGATCAACCTGGAAATCTCAAAAAGAATTTTTTGACATTCTCATTCACTTATTTGACAAATATAAATTGATTATCTCTTATATGCCAGGAATGGCTCTAGGGGATAGATAAGATAAGAATTCCAACTCCCATGAAACTTCCATTCTAGAGGGGAAATTAGTTGGTAAAGATGAAAGTAAAATATATAACGTACTATATATTATGATTAGTGTCAAGAGAAAGAAAGTAAAGAAGGGAATGGGAAATGTTGGGAAGGGACATTGAATCATTTCAAAGAGGGACTAAGAAAGTCTTCGGTGAGATTATTATTGAGTAAAGATGTGAAAAAGTGTGGGACTCAGCTTTGCGGATATCTGAAGGACTAGCATTCTGGTCAGAGGAAATTACAAATGATACTCAGACAGGCTCAGTTAGGAGGCCAGTGTGACTGAATTAGTGTGATCTAGAGAGTAAGAGCACATGAAGTCAGAGAGCTATTGGTGGAGAGTTTCCAGACAGAGGAGATAAGGGAAACATTGTGTAGGGCCTTGAGTTCATCATACGGATTTGGCTTTTTTTACAAGACTGAGATGAGAAGCCAATGGATGGCTTTGAAAAGAGAAAAAATATAACGTATCTGTATTAGGCTTCTCCAGAGAAACAGAATATCTATTTGTATTTATTTTTATTTATAGGTACATTATAAATTTTTATATTACGTATTTATATTTGTATTATTCATATCATATCATATCATATCATATCATATCATATCATATCATATCATAAGAGAGTTATTTTAAGGAATTGGCTCAAGTGGCTATGGAGGGTTGGCAAGTGCAAGTCTGACAGGGGAGGCCAGCAGGCTGGAGACTCAGAAAAGAGTTGCAGTTCAAATCCAAAGGCAGTGTGCAGTAGAACCAGGAAAAGCCCGTGTTGTAGATGAAGTCAAAGGACAGTCTGCTGGGGGCACTTGGGTGGCTCAGTCAGTTAAGTGTCCGACTTTGGCTCAGGTCATGATTTCATGGTTCATGGGTTCACGCCCCATGTCAGGCTCTGTGCTGACAGCTCAAAGCCTGGAGCCTCCTTCGAATTCTGTCTCCTTCTCTCTCTCTGCCCCTCCCCTGCTTTCACTCTGTCTCTCTCTCTCTCAAAAATAAACAAACATTAAAAAAATTTTTTTAATTAAAAAAAAATAAGACAGTCTGCTGAAGAATTTCCTCTTGCTCAGGGGAAGTCAACCCTTTGTTCTATGCAGGCCTTCAACTGATTGAATGAAGCCCACCACATTATGGAGAGACATTTGCTTTTCTCAAAGTCTACCAATTTAAATATAAATCTCATCCAAAAACATCCCCACAGAAACACCCAGATATGTTTGGCCATGTGTCTGGGCACCATGGCCCAGACACGTTGACACATAAAATTAACCATCGCAGCATCTGAAAAGATGAAAGAGGTAGAGGAAAGAACAGAGTTGTTTTGTCAGGTGAAGACAGCAGACCGGCTCCTATGAGTGGCAGTTATAATTAGGTAGATCTGTTTCATATAAAGACATGTTACTTCATAAATTCAAGTAAAGCCTGTGTGATATTTGAAAAAAAAAATTATTACTGCCTTGATAGGCTGAACCAAGTGAACCAGTTTATTTCTATCAATCCCATGATTCTGTGATTTGTTCATGTGATGTAGCAACAAAGTTAATCATAAGGTTTCAAAATTTCTGACTCTCAAACGGAAACATTAGTTCATGTTTCACCAAATGAACCACATCTTCAGGGAAACTCCTGATATTTGGTTCTTAACTATAGTGATAATGTATCAAGTGTCTTAGCTCCGGCTGCCATAACAAAATACCATAGGCTGGGTGGTTCAGACAACAGAAATTTATTCTCTCACCAGTTCTGGAGACTACAAATCCCATATCGAGATGCTGGCCAGTGCAGTTCCTGGTGAGAGCTCTCTTCCTGGCTTATAGATATCTACCTTCTCCCCTGTCTTTACATGACAGGAAGGATGGAAGGAAAGAAGGAAGGAAGGAAGGAAGGAAGGAAGGAAGGAAGGAAGGAAGGAAGGAAGGAAGGAAGGAAGGAAAGAAGGAGGAAAGGAAGAAAGGGAGAGAGAGGAAGGAAGGGAGGGAGGAAGAAAGGGCTCTCATGCCTTTTCTTATGAGGATACCTGTCCTATCAGACAAAGGCCTCCACCATTATGACCTCATTTAACTTAATTACATCCATAAAGACCCCCTCTTCAAATATAATCACATTGCGGGTTGGGACTTCAACATATAAATTGAAGGAAGTCGGGGAGTGGAACATATTCAGTCCATGGTACCAACTATCTCTTTCTGCATATTGCCAACTCAGTAGAATTTATATAAATATAATACAAAATAACTTAATGTGCTCATCAATGTGAAACACATTCTAATACCCCTTCATTCCTGAAGTTGGCAAGATGGGGACCCAGAAAGGTAGAGGCTGTCTTCTGACTTACCAACTTAGTGTGACACATAATGTCCTCACAGAGTGAGCTCTCAGAAAACCCCTGCTGATGACAGTGTCACGTTGCTCACAAATATTCTATTCTGCTCATTCTCATGGTTATCATCTCTAGTCAGTTGTGGTTACCTGGAGCACTGTGCTGAGAGGCTCATTGACAGGGTCACAATCTCCTAATAATATCTGCCAGGGGTATGGCCACATATGTGCCACATACCTATCATGGACATAAAGGACTCTAAACAATGACATATATAATTACACCATTACCCTAGTCTGTTCATTCAACGTACTTATTGTTTTTTATAACAGCAAAAACAATAATAGGGGTTAAGTTAGATAGGTTATCTCTCCTCAATGCAAGAATATACAACCATTAAAAATATGATTTAGATATTTGTTAAATGATGAGGGAAGATGTTTATGATGGATTTATTATGTGAAAAAGTGGATTTCAAACCATATGAAGTATGATCACATATTTTTAAAGTTTATTTATTTTGAGAGAGGCAGAGAGAATGTGAACAGGGGAGGGGCAGAGAGAGGGAGAGAGAGAGAATTGCAAGCAGGTTCTTCCAGGTCAGTGCCGAGCCTGATGTGGGGCTCAAACCTACAAAACTGTGAGATCATGACCTGAGCCAAAACCAAGAGGTGGACACTTAACCCACTGAGCCACCCAGGTGTCCCTGATCACATTTTTAAACTAGATTGTTGAGAGAGGAAGCATGTTAAGAAACTATTTACACAGGTGAATATAAAGCAAATCACAATTTTCTTCCTCCCTCACCTTCTTATTTTCTCTTCCCTTCTACTTCTTGGTGGGAGGAGTTTTGCATTTTGCTGTTATGTCACTATTGCGGTTGTGGTGGTGATTCTTTTTTTCTATTTTATTTTGTTTATGTCTTTTTAAGGTAGGGGAAAAAAAGACATAGAAAATCTGTTTAGCCTAGTAAAGTATCAAATCTATACTATTAAAGTCATCAATATAATGCTAGCTTTTTTTTGCCCTGTAAATGTTTAACTCTGGATAAGCCACAATCCCTTCCAAGGAACCACAGGATAAAAGGCACAGACACCACCTCTCTGGGAGGCAAAGTCAGTCAAATCAAGAAATGAGAAGAGAGGGAAGAAAGGCAAAAATTCTGACAAGAGGGAGGCCAGAAGAAGTCCAACCGAGGCAAACCTGGATGAACAGACACAAAACTCAAAGGAGAAAGCAAAGGACTGTTCTGGTCCTCCTCAGAATGCTGGTATAGGGAAAACAGCTAGTAGTGCCCATTCATAAGCACTTAACCATAATACCCTTCAAGATGTCACTAACATAACTAAAGAGTGTGTGTGTGTGTGTGTGTGTGTGTGTGTGTGTTTGTGTTTTCAGAAAAAAATGTCGGAGACTATATACATCAAGATGTTAACGTGGTGGTGAAACTACGCACCATTTTCATTATTTTTTAATCTGTTTTAATTTTTCTCTACCGCAAACATGCAGAGTTTTGAGTAGGAATTTTTAAATTGTTATTTTTAAATTTTTAAATTGAAAGAATATACATATATAACATAACCTCTTTAAACTAAATGCACGTCTCTGCACTTTATTCTCTTCCTTTATAATACCCTACCCTGAGTTGGAGCTCAGACAGTCAAGTAGCCAACTCTTGGTTTCGGCTCGGGTCATGATCTCACAATTTGTGAGACGGATCCCCATGTTGGGAGAACTGAACTGATGGCACACAGCCTGCTTGGGATTCTCTCTTTCTCTCTCTCTCTCTCTCTCTGCCCCTCCTGCACATGCATGTGCTCTCTAAATAAATATAAATAAATAAATAAACTTAGAAAAAAGAATCCCTTCCCTCAGTGAAGCCTGCCTTGTGATTGGATCACCCATGACATCCTATTGTCTCGAGAGAGTGAAAGAAACTTATTATCATTAAAACCCCCAGCTTTTTTCTGTGTCATATTTTAAAATATGGCTAGTTGATATATAAGCAGTACTTTCATCTCTCTCTTCTACTCCAAAGTTGAGCTTTAAAGAAAATTTTACAATAATACAAGGCACAAACATCAGACACGAACAGTAGTAACCTTTCACTCATGAAAGGTATCTGCTGAGCCCAGCGAGACACTGAACCATAAAATAACTTCCTGCAACACATCTGTATCTCCCAACTAAATACAGAAATTGAAACTAGGAACCAGTAATTTAGGGTAGAATCAAATGCCAAAATTGTTCTGCAGCATGGGTAAGAAAAGAGGTGAGAGGAGCAAAGGGGAAGCTCTGTGCGAGCAGATAGTATAATGAAGTCAACTTTCAAAGTTAACTTCTTCCTTTCCCACGTACTCTAAATGTGACACATCTTTCCCATAGGCCTGCAGATGGTGCTTCAGGGTGGCTCTCACCGATCCCTGAAGGGTAAAACTGGAACTGAAACCCACAAACCTTGCACCTGCAGGGTCAGCTTCATTAACAGTGCTGACCCTTGCTGGTGTCCAAAACTTTTGATCCAAGATGGGTATCTTAAGTCAACCTTGATCTCTTTCTAGTAAAACTTGAGATGGATACTTTCTGATTGACACATCTCACCCAGCAAAGGAAAGTTTAACTACAAATTTATATCTTGGGCCTCAGTTAACATTTTTTTGTTTGTTTCTAAAAAAGACTTAACTGCCACAAAATCATTCCTCTGTCCCTCCTCAGACAAATTCTATCACCCCAACTTTCTGATTTTTACCTTGATTGCAATAAAAGCATGCAGAGAACACAAAGGTAAGGGCAGCTAGCGGTCTTACCACACACAAAATTGCCATTTTCTGCTCTGGGAGCTGTCCTCATGTGTAGGGGAAATCTGGAGAATCCTGGGAATAGCAGAAAGATTAGACCGTATCTACTTTGGGTACAGGAAAACTATGGAATGTAGGTAGAACTTCCAGGAATTACTGAAAAGAAAAAGCATCATGAAGCTTGTCCACAATACTTGTCCCCATTTTACAGAATAAAAAATCTAGGCAGAGAGGTTAATTTGCCCAAATTATATAACTAAATTATAAACATTTCTATAAATACTTTTTCAATATGTAAAGCACATTATACATTTATTGAAGCATTTAGCATTATTGAGTAATTCTCATTCTACCAATATAGGAGCCCATGCTTTAAGAACTAAGGAACAAAATTGTTCATTTTGAATAAGGCTTTGGGCTGGCAGTGAATCCAGATGACGGTTTTATACTATTTGAGAACAGCAGCTCTTTGCATGATAGAAACAAAGCAAACTTGGCCCCAGGGTAGAAAAGTCTGTTCTATTTAAATTCTAAACATCTATCAAATACCTACCATAAACCCATCTCCAGTATTATACTGGTATGCCACAGAGATAAGCCCATCCTCTCTTTTTACAAAATTCTGAAAATCAAATAAGGGTTGAGAAATAACCAACTATAACATAATGCAAAATAAAGAAGTCTCCAACGAGAACTGTAAGTGAGTAACATTTGGAACCTGAGGAAGTAGCAGGGTGACCAAGGAAAATTTCAAGAACTGTTTGCCCAACATTAGCTTTTTAGCCATAACCACAGACATGAGCAGTGTCTCCCCACACCCCCTCCTGCACCCCCACAAAAGAATAAGCTATAACTCCAGGATTGAGTCAGAGATAAACTTGGCCCCTAGATGGTGCTGGCAAGGTAAAAATGATTACAGAAATTCCACAAAGGTTTCTTGGAGAAAGGGTAGACACTCAAAGATCAAAGTAAGGCACAGTAGTGCTTGGTGTCCAGCAGAAGAGAGAATGATTTATACATGGTAGACAAACAGGAAGTCAAAAGAAAAGAGGGGGAAACTAACAAAAAGCGACACAGCTAAAACATAGTTTAAGCCATGTACAGTGGCTTCCATTTGAAGGAGAGATAAATGGAGAGAGAATAAAACCACCAGCATGAGCAGAATAGAAAATTCACGAGCAACATAACACCATCATCAGCAGGAGTTTTCTGAGAACTCACTCTGTGCAGGATGTTGTCACACTAAGTGTGCAAGACAGAGAGAAGACAGCCTTTGCCTTTGAAGAACACACAGTGTAGTTAGGGACCCAGGAAATGCTAAATGAGATGTATATTTAAAAAAATAATGATAATAAGTGTGTTGGGGAGCGGAGGATGAAGTAATCAGAGACCTAGAAACCAAAAGGCAAGCAAGAAAGGGGCTGCGGTGAACCAAGGGTGTGATGGGGCGCTCCAGAGAGAGAGAGAAGTGGGGATTTGGAACACTTCTCAGTGAAAGTAAAGAAAGAGCAATTTGAGATGATATTAAAGAGCTGTAAAGATACTCAAATCAAATAATATTCTGTGGTTCATAACATGTTCACCCACACATACTGAAACTATTTGGGTCCCAGGGACTTTTCCAGGCTATGAAATTGCAAATAGGTCCTCAATGAGTTAGAGAACAGTTCATTGAAGATATGTGAATGCTTAAAAAAAATTCTTATTTTCACTTAAACTCACCATACTTGCCCTACTATGGCTGAAAGGCAGGTCCCATTTTAGAGAACAGAGAATGATGCCTCTAGTACAGTGGCACAATTAATCAGCAACATATTCTGTGAAGATGTTTATCTATGAACTCTGTGTTTCTATGTTTAATCATTGTGCATCTACATACAGTAACATTCAGAGACTACCTTACATGGGGTGGGAGTGGTCTTATATTTAGAAAATGTGAAGTCGATCTCTTGTTTAGAAAATGCAGTGGAAAATGAATATATTCATTTGGAAAGTGCTTTATTTCTGCAAATATGCATTATGCATTTTACTTATGTAATAAATAATTTACTTTCTAATACAATCAAGATTCAATAATCTCCTAAGTATCTTACTGTCCTCTCTGAAGTACCAAATGTATCTCATGCTTCCCATTCAAAATGTATAGAAAACACCTATAAGAACTTCCAAACCACTTTTTTATTGCTTTTTTTGTTTGTTTTTATTATCTTAGAATCACCCTGCTTGGCAACATGTAAAGTTGTTGTGGATATCTGACCAGAGGTGAAAGTAAGCATTTGCCATCTGCGGTAGCTAGAATCACAGGGGTCCCAAAGATGTCCACGTCCTGATCACTCAAACCCGTGAATACGTTGCCTTACAAGGCAGTGGTGACTCTGCAGATGTATTAGTTAAGAATCTTGAGACGGGGAGATGATTTCAGATTATTCAGGTGCTCCAATGTAAGAGTTCTTGTAAGAGGGAGACAAGAGGCTCAGAGTCTGAGAAGGAGATGTGACTATGGAAGCTAAGGTCCGAGTGATAAGAAGAGGGGCCAGGGCCACAAGCCAGTGAATGCAAGCAGCCTCTAGGAGCTAGAGAAGGCGAGGAAACAAAGTCTTCTCTGAAGTCTCCTGAAAGAACACAGCCCTGCCACCCCATTTTAGAGTTCAGATCTCCAGAATACAATAACCCTCTGTTGTTTGAAAACATTAAGTTCATGGTATGGGGCGCCTGGGTGGCTCAATTGGTTAAGCATCTGACTCTTGATTTCGGCTCAGGTCATGATCTCATGGTTTGTGGGATCAAGCCCTGAGTTGGACTCTGCACTGATAGTGAGAAAGGTGCTTCAGATTTTCTCTCTCTCTCTCTCTCTCTCTGTCCCTCCCCCAATTGTGTTTGCTCTGTCTCTCTCTCTCTCAAAATAAATAAACTTTTAAAAAAAAGCATTAAGTTCTTGGTAGTTTGTTAAAACAGCAATGGGAAACTAATACATGATTCATTTTGAAAGTCAAAATCCTGTGTTTACTCAGCACATCTTACTGACTCTGGGTCAAGTCTACAGAACACATACAGGAAGCTGTTCTCCACTAATGGAAAGACACTGAGGAGGACTATCAACCAGCCACAACCATTTACAAGGAAGCTTTAAGGGGCTGGATGGATGAAATGTAAATTAAAATCTAGGACTCCAACCTCACTATGGTCTAATCAACTAGCAATGTTTAGCAAACTTCTGCTGTAGAAGGCAAGATAGTGAATATTTTTGGTTTTGTGGGTCATACAGTCTCTGTCACAACTAAATTCTGATGTAGTGCAAAAGCAGCCATAGACAATGTAAAAATGAATGGATTAGCTGGCTGAGTTCCAATAAAACTTTATTAATGAAAAAGGTAGTGGATCAGATTTGGCCATAAGCTAACCCCAGAACTACACATTGACATCAGTCAGTAGTAATACACAAGGTTAAATAGTTCTCCTTCACAAGGGCTTAATACCTAGGGAGATTTAGAACTTATGGATGGAAACTTTTGCCTAAACAAAGGAAAAATCTGGAGAATCCACACCAACATACCAGAACAGTCTAAGATACCAGTATGAAAAAGACTTAGTACATGGGATTAAAGGGGCATTTATCACCAAGTCTAGCTAGGGAATTAGAAGAAGTCTAAATTTGCATTTCAGGATCCTATCTGTTACAACGCATTTCTTCCAACCCTCATTCACCCCTGACCACTCCGGATCATCCCAGATTTTCTCTTACAAAAGAGAAAGAATTCTTCACTCTTAATGTCACTATGGCAAAGCTTAATTTCAACTCATAGGCAAGGCTTATAGCCAACATAGGGGGGGAGGTATACACACTGCCTATCCTCCTTTGTTCTCTGTGTACAATTTAGTTCCTGGATTTTCTACTCCGGAGCATATGAAATGTTTCAACTCCAATTATCTCCACAGGAATGAGGGCTTTCCCCTCCCCTTATATACAGTTCAGAGGGAACTGCATATCCACTGTGATAGTAAAAGATTTCTTTAAAGAGGGAGAAGAAGCCTCCCTATAACAAAAGCGTTTTCGATAAACAATTTCCCCAGTATTTTCAGTTATTGCATTTAGTATCCTTTCCTCAAAAGAAATCACATGAAGAGTTCTGGAGAAAAACGCAAAGATTCTTATTTTAATTTCAATCACTCTTCTAAAGGCCTAGAGTCATTGCCCTAAAAACAAGGTCCAAATGCTACTTATCTTGCTCCCCACCACTCCCTCTGCTTACAAGTGTTTCTCTGTTATTTTCCATTCATTCATTTCCATCTATTTTCAATTCATTCCATTCATTTTCCATTCACATTCTCTCCATGTGATCAAGCACATCAATCCTTCAGCAGGAAGGCAACATCATTTATAGTGAATCCTTCCGGGAAGGGTATTTATCTCACACCCAGACAATGGTAACCTTTCCAGTGGCTCTTCCATTTCTGTCCTAATGTGCCTTCTCAGAGCTTCAGTTCCTTACTACGGTATTGAAAATGGAGCAGGATAAAAGGACAGGGAGAAGTGCCGTGTAATAGATGCACTGAAGAGTCTGAGATACTTGTGAGTGCATGAGAGAAGAGAAATCCCCCATGCTCTAGCACTAACTCAGTAGAATAATGTCAGGGAAAGTGCAGACTCACAAGACTGAGTTGGGAAAGATTTGAGATTGTACTTATATCACAAAGAAATGTTGAAAGGTTAACAGATGCCCAAGTGGTCAATTTAGATTAAAACACAACTCTGATGACAGACATTCAATACAGAAGTCAATAGACTCGGGCTGATTGAAGTAACTAGCACATAAGGCTTTGAATCTTAACAAAATCCTTTTCTACCCACACAAAATTGTACATATATATGATATGTGTATATACATATATATTTATATATGCACACAAATGTATGCATATACGTGTATGTGTGAATACAATGATTATACTGTTTTTTAAAAATCCCACACACTGTCTTAAAATGGACTAAAGGAATCATCCCAAACTATTAACAGTATCTAGGGGTGATTTTTGTCACTACATGTTTCTAGATTTCCAAATGTTCTTTAGTAAGTAAATATAACTTTTATAATTAAAAAATTAGGAGTAGTAGGTGCGCCTGGGTGGCTCAGTCGGTTAAGCATCCGACTTCGTCTTGGGTCATCATCTCAGAGCTCATGAGTTCGAGCCCTGCCTCAAGCTCAGAGCTGACAGCTCAGAGCCTGGAGCCTGCTTCGGGTTCTGTGTCCCACTCTCTCTCTGCCCGTCTCCTGCTCATGCTCTGTCTCTCGAAAATAAATAAACGTTTAAAAAAAATTTTTTTTTAATTAGCAGTAATAAAAACCATTGTCTTCATTCCTTTTCTTAATCCTCATGGATTTCATTTAATCCTCATGGATAGTGGTACTTTTATTAACTGTATGTTATACACCAAAAAAAAAAAACACAAAAAACACAAAAAAATCAAGGCTCTGAAAGGGAAAAATTATCCTGGGTTCACAGAGACATAGGATGCAAACCCAGATCTGTCTGGGTCCGAGCTATGTCACACGAGCTCCTCTCTAAAGAGTTAGATCGAGGTTCACACACAGAAAACCAGAAGGACAAGTTGTGTTCATGTACAAATTGCTTACAAGCTCTATTATTTATATTTCCCCAACCTAACTCTGTATTTTAATTAAATAGTAGATTTGATTGATATGTTCTGTATATGTCTTATTGCTAAGGACCTCTGAGGAAAGAAAAGAGGTCAGCATATTTTAGCCATTCTGTTTTGAGCAATGCTGGTGATGGGGCGGGGGGAGAGCAGGGGGCAGAAATCAATGAAGAAAACTGTGCATTAGGAAAGAAACACTGGACTAATGGTAAATCAGAATGCTTTAACCATAAACCTGGCAAACTGGATCTACTTATGCCTCCCCACAGTTCTTCAAAATCCATGTGGAAACATTCAAGGGGAAATAATATCTATCAGTTTGGGTGTGGGGGAGAACAGATTTCCACCATTTCTTATAAATTTGAGTTTGTATCCAAGAACTGCTGTTCTCACCTTTTTACCAGCAGCCTTTGTGCTTGGAGAGTGCAAATGTGCCCAGCTGGGAAGAAAGAGCTCTCAGCTTGCAGAAAAGTTGCAGGAGTAATGTACCAGAGAGCTGACGTAATAAACCTGACACCCAAGAAAGGCACAGTCATCTGGGAACTTTGGAAGTGTCCCAGAAATGTGATAGGCCTTTGAACTGGCTAGCAGAAACAGATTTCATTTTGATTGCTTTACAGTGATACCCTATTATGGGATGTGGTGGGTGTGATATGATTGCATGTGTGATTTTGTATGTGATATGAAGTGTGTGTGTGTGTGTGTGTTTCTGTGTGTGCAAGAGAGAGGGAGAGAGAGAGGGAGATTGTGTACATGTGTATGATGTAGTATATGTGTGATCGTGATTTGTGATCCTGTGTGTGTGTAAATAAGATGAGAATCCATGTCAGAGACAGACAGCAATTCCCCCTCTACTCCGGTAGGGAAATAGACAACAGCAAGAAACCAACAATGACCAGTAATGCAGTGAAGAGCGGACAGGGCAGAGGTTGGGAGCAGGGGAGGGTCCCCAAAGTTAAATAATAGAGCCCTTTGACTGCAGGAAACACAACTAGATCTGAATTCAGAAAGAAAACAAAACGCATAAATTAAAGTGAAATTAGACATTGGTCTTTGCCTATCAGTTTGACAAACATTAAAAAGACTGATAATATGGGGGCGCCTGAGTTGCTCAGTGGGTTGAGCATCCAACTTCAGCTCAGGTCATGATCTTGCATTTTGTGAGTTCCAGCCCCACATCAGGCTCTGTGCTGACAGCTCAGAGTCTGGAGGCTACTTCAGATTCTGTGTTTCCCTCTCTCTCTGTCCCTGCCCCCCTCATGCTCTGTCTCTCTCTGTCTCAAAAATAAATAAACATTAAGGGGCGCCTGGGTGGCTCAGTTGGTTAAGCGTCCGACTTCAACTCAGGTCATGATCTCGCGGTTTGTGAGTTCGAGCCCCGCATCTGGCTCTGTACTGATGGCTCAGAGCCTGGAGCCTGTTTCAGATTCTGTGTCTTCCTCTCTCTCTGACCCTTCCCCGTTCATGCTCTGTCTCTGTCTCAAAAATAAATAAACGTTAAAAAAAAAAATTTAAGAATAAATAAATAAATAAACATTAAAAAAAGAAAGAGAAAAGACTGATAATATGTAGTTTTGGCAAAGGTATATGAGGCTTTTGTACACATCTGGTGGGAGTGTATCTGGTACATTTCTGGAGGGCCACTGACAATATATACTACAGTGTAAATCATGTATACTGTTTGACTCAGCAATTTGACTTTGGGGAATGAAATATCATAGCAAATGAAGGAGTAAGTGTGGAAAGATGTAAGTGAAAAAATATTTCTTGGACCACCCTATGTAATGGGGGAAATGCTCATGACTGAAGGATCTGTTAAATAAGTAGTAACAGTATTGCTGTTTGAAGGATAAGCTGTAGGTCTGTAGATAAGACCCAGAAAAATACCCAATATATGGTATTAAGATCAAAGATCACATTACAAAACAAAAAGGTGTTGCATTTTTTGTTTCAGAAAAGTAAAATTATATTCACATTTATAGAAAATATTTGGAATGATTTATAACAAAATATTAACAATGGGTTATGTCTGGGAGGTGATGACATTGGTGGGGGGGGGGGGAAGAGATTTCATCTTCTACTTTATATGTAATTATTTTTTCCCCAAAGAGCAGATTTATTTCTACATCGGAGGGAAAATGACAATAAGGATTTTGCTGTTTAGGAAGGAAGGATGGGAGATTTTCTAACACACTATGGTACAGCAGACTCAGTCTCTTCATTTCTGATCTGAGACCATGGCCCCGATTACCAGGCTATGCAAAAAAAAAAAAAACCTAACAGTTGAATTCCCCAGATTCCTAAATCTATTCTGAGGATGCATAACATAGTCTGGTATTTCCTACACAGTCTGTGCATCTGCGGTCATCTCTGCAAACTGGAGATGCCTCCCTACACAAGCAGGAAAGGTCTTTTTCCAAGAGCCCAGCTAGTGCTCCCTGACAAACAGAAAAGAAGAGCTTTGGCTGTTAAGGACCTTATGGATGGTTTAATTTGCTCCAATAGTAAAAATGAAAGCAAAGGCTAAATATGCTCTTACAACAAAATCACCCAAAGGCATTAAGAATGCATGCTATTCAGCATACAAATGTACAGATCACCTTTGCATATATATAGCAATAACATTTAGATTTCAAAGGGTATGAGAGAATAATGGAACAATATCGTGCATTCAACAATGCTGTAGCTCTATCCAACTGTTTGGGGCTTTGTTTTCTGCCTGTGACTTGCCGAAATAGAGCCTTCATCATTTATTGCATGTCTTGCTTTCACAAAGTACACTACCATACCTCTCCTCTGTGCGAAAAGATAGCTTTTATTTCGGGGGAAAAGACACTCTCCATCTTGCAAACCATAAAAGGTTTCATTTTCTATCACAATTTTCCTAAGTTATTATGAATTTAATATTTTTCTGGTGGCCAAAAATTTTCCAAGTGGGTTTTTAAAATTCTTTTATTGATCTTTAATCACTGTGATTTCCTAAATCATTTTAACTTTTCTGCCCTCTCTTCTTCACTATCACCACTTCCCATTTCTTTGTGATCCATAAATAAAATCCCAAGTATATTAGACTCATTCTATTTAAAAGAATTCCGGGAGAAAAGCCTGGTGGAAATCAAAGAATTGTGTAGGCCAACTCTATAACTTTCCTGTTTTGCAAATTCCCCATTTTGAATGTGGATTTTTTTTAATCTCTCCTTTTTCTTGTTGTGTATAAAAACTAAGTAAGCAGGGGCGCCTGGGTGGCGCAGTCGGTTAAGCGTCCGACTTCAGCCAGGTCACGATCTCGCGGTCCGTGAGTTCGAGCCCCGCGTCAGGCTCTGGGCTGATGGCTCAGAGCCTGGAGCCTGTTTCCGATTCCGTGTCTCCCTCTCTCTCTGACCCTCCCCCGTTCATGCTCTGTCTCTCTCTGTCCCAAAAATAAAATAAAAAAATAAAAAATAAAAAAAAATAAAAAAAAAAACTAAGTAAGCAAAGAGAAGGAATATCTTGAGACAATTTGCAAATTAATGATGATTGAATCAGGAGCCCTAATTCTCAGTTCCAGCCAAGGTATGTTCAGGACTAATCCCCAGAAGTAAAAAATAAATCCTGAAAACAGATACTTTCTTTGAGAGAAAACACAAATCTATTAGCTCGTGCTAATTTCTCTGAGAAGACTATTGGTCAGTTCTACCTGACATGCAGCTTCTTTTTCTTGGCTAACAACAAAGATTTTTTTTATCTTCCTGGCATCAACACTTTGTCAATAACCTGAAGGAGGACAGGAGGGAGCAGTAAAGCAAAAGTAAATAACTATGGCCTCATACACAGAGCCTGGAATTAAAGGAAAAGAGCCGAAATGCAGTCCATATGGCCATCTCCCTTTGTACATGTTCAAATCACAACCAGAAAATAAGTGAGGCACGTATAGATAAGCAAAGGCAAACAGCAGACCCAACACATTGCAAATGATTCTGAATTAGGTCTAGCTCTGTGACTGATTCCTAAGTAACCTTGTAGGTGGCACACAGCAACTCTCAGCCCCAGTCTCCTTCAGTTGCCTGGAATCTTCTGCAAGAAGATTCAAACACTACAGAGGGGTGTTTTTTGTTTCGTTTTGTTTTTAACGTTTATCTATTTTTGACAGAAAGAGAGAGAGAGCACAAGTGGGAGAGGGACAGAGAGAGACAGAGGCACAGCTCCAGGCTCTGAGCTGTCAGCACAGAACCCGACGCAGGGCTTGAACCCACGAACTGCGAGATCATGTCCTGAGCTGAAGTTGGACGCTTAACCGACTGAGCCGCACGGGTGTCCCCCAAACACTACAGAAGTTTAAGGAGAACTGGACTTTTTTAACATTTCTAGCCCGACACGAGGTCGGGTAGATACTTTGGTGTTCAGTCCTTTTCCATGTCACCACATAGATATAAAAAAAAAAAAATGGGTATCTTCTTATTGTATTAACAGACTTCTGATTGCGGTAGCTATTGGCTCCTCTCTCTAAATGGATCACATACATCACTGCCTATTGCTATGTGATTTGTAATCTCCTAATAGGTACATTTGAGACGGTGGAAATTTGTATATGCAATTGGAACTCCCCATCTGGATCTCAGACAAGTCAGAAATAATGTGATGTGAAAATTTGGGGGTTGTATATAAATGATGCTGCTATTCTCTGAATGAGGGAACCATAGAGAAGGGCCAGTAATCCATTTACTATGGCTACATAATAAATTACCCCAAAACTTGGTGCCTTAAAACAACAATCAAATTTAACATTTTCTCACATGGTTCTAGGACTTAACTGGAACCAGCTGAGGGGTTCTCCCTCAGAGTTTCTCACCTGGTTACAGGCAGAGGGGGGCTCATTCAGTCAGATGTCTGGTACTCAGACTGGGAAGACTAGAACCTCTGGGGGTTTTCTGACATTTTTCTTTGTCTTTTTGGTGGATCCACGTGGTCTCTCCAGCATGGTGACTTCAGAATTTCTGGACATCTTACGTGACAGCTTGGGACTTACAAGCAGCATATTCCAAGAGAGAGCGAGTCATGTACAAGCTGAATTCTCTTTATGGGCTAGCCTCCGAAGTCACATAGCGACACCTCTGCTGCACATGATCAGACCAAGCAGCAGTCCCAAGCCCCCTTGGAAAAAAAAAACATTCAAGGGCACAGAGGAGTGAGAGGAGTATCTCAATATAAGAAGCCCATAGGGAGTGGGATATATATCTAGCCATTTTTGGGAAACACAGTCTGCCATAGCCAGGTTTAGGAGGCTAGTAAAATGAACGGGTAGAAATCATGTCAAAATCGCTGAGAGTTAAAAATTATTATTGCCGTCATTAAAATGACTACTTAGTTGAAAATTTTCACCCAGCCTACTGGTAAAATTGAGATGATTAGTATTAAGACTGAGTTATAATTATGCTTTTATTTGTCATTAAGGGGAAGCATTCTACCCATCTTTATATTACTTTAATCTGTATATTAATAACCATTTAGATGGATAAATTCATTGATCCCCACAACTCAAAGCTTTTTTTGCATAATATTTTCAGAAGATGATTACTAAAAACATGTAAAGTACAGTATAAATAAGATTAATGGGAAGACTTCATTATAAACACATTGATAAATTGTTCATATAAAGCCTAATTTCCTTAACTTCTGGGGATAAAGATCTAAGAGGGGAAAATAAAACTGTAAAATGAGTTATGAGTTATTTAGAAATGAGTTATCTAGAAAGCTGCAGGTTTCTGGGATCTGTGTACTGTAAAAAAGCAAAAAACCCCATGAAGAATGAAGCCATATAAAAAAAAAAGTGACCAGGCAGGGATTTTTATAGCATTTCTGAATCATTTACATCAAATTGATCTCTCCTATTCTGTTAATACAATTCAGAAAATGCAAAAAGTTATAAAAATGTCCATGTTGTCAGTAATTAAGATAAGAACTCTCAAATGAAAGTGCTAGAGGGGGTTTACAATCGTACGAAGGCCAACGTGTTAATTCATGGGCACAATTTCTAGTTATCAAATGTTTCATTAGCTACTGGTTTGCGATACCAAAAAAATGCTGTATCTGCTACAGTAGATTAAAGTCAATGGACTTATATAATGAGGGATTAAGAGACTTGGTTTGCCCTTTACCATCAAAGCTGTATAGTTCCTAATGAAACAAGATAGTTTTCCTATTGAATGTCAAATCTTAATCTTTATATTTGGTACTATACAGGAAGCAGGTTTTCAAAGGAGTGAAACATCACATTATTTTAAGTATTCATACCTGAATAGCATAAACTAAATACTTCACCTTTTGGATAACAATAGCACAAACAGCAAGTTTATTTAAGAGTCAATTAATTTAAGTACTATGATCTTGGATGAAAAAAAAAGCTCTAAAATCATTGTGCCAAAACTTCTTGTCCGCCTGAAAATTTCGTATGTGCCAGAAACCCAAGTCCATGTCCCCTGAAAATGGAATGTATTCGTTCATGTAACTGAAAGATCCAAGATAAGCCTTCCTATGAAGCTGGTGTCAGTGACTTGGGTGATACAGAGTCTCCTGTTCACTTGTATATATTGAATATTGCTGCCTCTCAAGAGGAATTCATCCAACACCATGACTTCCAATTTTTCTTATTTTAAGCTTTAATTTATGAAGGATTGCTTCAAGAAGGATAAGGGAATAAAACAAGGAAGAAGGAAGCACAGAATCAAGGAGACAAGACCCACACAGAAGACTGGTACGGTCCAAAGATGACCATGTGCAACAGGTCTGGAGGAAAAAGATCAGAGCAGAAGGATCTACACTCCACAGAGCAGAATAAGGGGATAAAGAGGAGAGAGTGATAACTAATAGTTGATCACATTTGTGAAACTGTTTAGGGAAAGATTCTTAAATGTGTATAGCAGATCTAGCGAAGCATTTGGAAAAAATAAGAGTGGGTATATAGGAGAGGATAGGACTGAAAAAAATAAGGCAGTTGTTTTTTTTTTTTTAATTTTTATTCATTTTTGAGAGAGAGATAATCAGAGTACAAGTGGGGAAGGGGCAGAGAAAGAGGGAGACACAAAACTCAAAGCAGGCTCTAGGCTCTGAGCTGTCATCACAGAGCCCAATGCTGGGCTTGAACCCATGGACCATGAGATCATGACCTGAGCCGAAGTCAGACGCCCAACTGACTGAGCCACCCAGGCGCCCCAAAATAAGGCAGTTTTTAATTCCAATAAAAATTTTTTGAAAATACAAGAAAGGGGGCACCAGGGTGGTTCAGTGGGTTAAGCATGAGGCACTATTTCTGCTCAGGTCATGATCTCATGGTTCATAGGTTTGAGCCCAATGTCAGTCGGGCTCTTGCTGTCAGTGCAGAGCCTGCTTGGGATTCTCATTCTCTCTCTCTCTCTCTCTCTCTCTGCCCCTCCCCTGTTCACTTGCACCCTCTCTCTCAAAATAAATAAATAAATAAATAAATAAATAAATAAATAAATAAATACAAGAAAGGAAATGTAATCATAGTAGAACAGTAGCTTCTTCAGTAAAATATATTTACTTACATAATAATAATAATAATAATATAAAGACTGCGTTTTGACTTTACTAAAATTATGGCTATCATAAAGGAAAAGGAAAGGAAGAAATTTGGAGGGTGGTAGAGAGCCAAGTTCTCAACTATCGTAAGAGGAAGCCAGTAGGAAATGTCTAAAACCTAGGAATCAAGTGAAAACAGTATACTGAAGTTAATGTCAGAAGAGAGAGCAAATAATGTTAAAAGTGGTCTTCTCAGGGATAAAGAAGGATAGGACAGGACACTGACAATTTTTTATTATTTTATAACTATGTGAATGCACTGTATTGCACTGACATGTTTTTAAGTGTGAGGAAACATTTTTTAAGTTGATGAAACAAAAATAAAATTTTACATGATCTTTAAAAAGTTATCCTTGAAAATGTCTAACCCAATTTTATCCTTTAGCTCAGAAGTTCAAAAAATACAAAAATACAGTATACAGTAGGTAATACAAAATACAGTAGGTAAAAATTAGTCTTATCTGCCTTTGACCATGGCAGGAGGCATGGGCTCAAATACATCACCATTAAGGAGGCAACGCTAGGCTTGCAAAAGAAGCCATTCACTGAGGGCTCTTGACTGCCTTGCCCCACGGTGGGGAACTTGAGTGGTCATCAATAAAAAATTTACTCTGATTCATTCACCAACTTATGAACACTCTGACAGGTGTTAAAGACAGAGTGTGATAACTGCAAGTGTGCCTTTCTGAATTCTTTTAAGATTTTTGTAGTTATGGAATTGTGGGTTCAAATCAAGAGTGGTGGTGTAGAGCTGGGTGAGAGAGAAACCACAAGATCGGTGTTTTGACACCAACTAAATGAGCATCACTAACGTCCACCTTGCATGTTGTGAGCCTCAGTTCCCTGGTCTGTAATTCCCTTCAAGTTTGAAAACACTAGGATTTTGGATTTGGTTCTGATGAGAAATGCCAGTGTATGTGGGTAGGAAGTAGAGGGCAGGTTTTTGTCTTTACTCTGTTTTCATTTTGAATTTTAAGTTTTTGTCTAAAGTTTATTTGATGTTATGAGTGTTCCAAACTCATAAAGGGAATATATTATAGATGTATAACAAATATTATAGATGTATAACAAATTTTCTCAGTACAATCGAGAAAAGAGCTAGGATTTATCTGAGACCAAAAGTAGAATATCTTGTCCTTTAAATTCCAAGTACATTTTGACATGAAAGAAAAAAAAATCTAAAGGACAAGAGAAAATAATGGCTCTTTGAGAAAACCTATTTGATCAGTTGAATGGATGAGGCCAAAACAGTCACCAGAGTCTATCTACTTGCCCTTGCACTACAAGGACTCAGAAAAAAATATTACCCCATCACATGTGTATGAGATGCAGGGAAATAAAGTAAGTCAACGAATAGTGCCAGGGTTTGGGGCCACATTGAGTGAGAATACCTTCAAGTGTGATTTGACTTCATCGTCTATTTTGAGTTACAAAATAATTTTCCTCGTTTTTCCTGACCACTACTCTTCTAGCTCCTCTAAGTGTGTACAGATATGTATATCCCTCCTCTAAGTGTATGTAAATGTCCATTGCAGACAGAACTCTGGAGGGTACAACAGGGAGCATATGTGGTATTATGAGTAGGGACAGGAGTTGCAACCAAACAGGCAAGAGACAACCTTCAAAATAAATTTCCCTATCAGCTCATTTTTCACCAGCATTACCCAGAGAAGAGAGTTTCCTTTCTCTGCTTTTTGAGTCCCAAACTCCTTTTAAGTGTTTCCTTTTGTTCACCTCTTATTGATGCCTTCCTTGATTCAGGTCAATCAGCATATAAAACCACCAATGCAAAGACAGTTTCCTGTACCCTAGAAGAGATACATCTAGTCAGTCAATCAGCTATGACACTACTGAGAATGGGGAATAGGAGGAAATCATAGAAGAATTAGTGTTTATCAGTTGCTTACTAAGTATCAGACATTACATTAAGTGACTTTTATGTAATATTTGTCTCATTACTCCAAAATGGTTAGGACCCATTGCCCAAGATCACCCAAATAGGGAGTGGCACACACAGCACCTGAACCTGACTCCATCAAGCTCCAAAAATTCCAGTGCTTAATCTAGGCCACAGTGATACCAACCAAGGCTGGGCATGTCACTGCAATAGTCTATTTACCACACACAGCGCATGGGGGTAAGTTATGGCTTAAAAGAACTTCACAAAGTTTAACAGAGCTTACAAGGCTAACAAGTTGGTATAGTGTCACCAACCTTAATTACTTAGTTCACAAACCTTAGCTACATAAAAATCACTGGGGAACTTGTTTAAAATAGATCTGTAGGTTCTTCTCCAAAACCACTAATCCAAACCTGTGGGAGCGGGGCCTATCTAACCAGCATCTTTAACAAGTTAGCTCTACTGGTGATTCTTACATAGATGGCCCTTGTCCCACAAGTTGAAAAACACTCACTGAACAGCTTTCAATAGGATACTCCTCTAATCCAGC
Organism: Panthera tigris; assembly: GCF_018350195.1. Classification (NCBI taxonomy): domain Eukaryota; kingdom Metazoa; phylum Chordata; class Mammalia; order Carnivora; family Felidae; genus Panthera; species Panthera tigris. The sequence goes on along the minus strand of NC_056667.1, from coordinate 85,905,665 downwards.
CCTTCTCAAAGTGAAGTCCCCAAACTAGCAGCACCAGCAGCATCTGGGAACTTGTTGAGATGCAAATTCTTAAACTCTACTCCAGAACTACTAAATCAGAAACTCTGGAGGTGGAGCCCAGTGATCTGTGTTTTAATAAGCCCTCAAGGTGATTCTGATGCACATGAAGCCATTTCTACCCTAACCCATCCTGATCCTGACATTTTCAGGCCTGTTCCACATTTCCAACACCATAGAAAAGCAAGCCTCCAACACTCCTATGATTTTATACTGACTATGCAACCAATGCCACTATTCCCTGAACTACCCAGTCCCTCATCATTGGACGGTCTAGTCAACACTTTGATTGTCTACCCAACATCTAGTCTTTTCTTCCTGCTTCTCAACAGAGCCCCATTTTTGTTCAGTTATACACTCCATTTTTACTTTCAGAGAATATTACAGATCAACCAAAGTGCCATGACCCAGGAATAGCTCTTGGCCAATGGATGGGCCTATGATCTGTTTGTCCAATTAGATTAAAGGGAATGAATTATATTCTTTGGTCAAGGAGAAGGTTTTTCTTTTCTCTTCTGCTGGACATAAACAAGGAAGCAAGCAGCTCCTGTTGCCAGCATCAACCATCTTGCTAACATAAGGGGAATCACCATTAGGATGGCACACACACTGAGGACAGAAGAGCACAGAGATAGAAAGACCTTGGGTCCCTGAAAATATCAATGAACTCATTCCAGATTACACTGCTCTTGGGCCCACCACGTCTCCTACCTCTCTGTGAGATAATCATTTTCTTATTGTTTAAACCAGTTTTATATTTATAGCCAAAACCAATACTTCCTCATAAAACAAAAATAAATGTTCCCTAAGGCCCCTAAAGCTCAGGTTGATTCTCCTCTGGATTCTGCCCATCATGTTTTGCCCACTGAACTCAGACTCCTGCCTCTGCCTGGACAAAATTCCCTGGAGTAACTGCTTTCTTACCTGACTTGCCTCTGATAAGTTACTGTACTTTGGCTGATTTTCTCAATCTCCCAAACTTGTGCAGTACTAACGTATCCCTTCTCAGTTTTTTATATTTCCTAAACTCCTCTGATTTTTCTCAAAGTTCCTGTCAACATAGAAATTAGGGTCACATTTTTGTTTCATATTTCATGATTTGGGGGAAAAGCAGAACAGGTGAAGATGCTACATGTTGGGTTGATCCAACTATGGAAATGCTATAAAACAACACATTAGCTTCATTGTAGGATAAACAAGACTGTACCTGGAAACCCAAGGCCCATTTAGACACTCAAATGTCTATTATTGAAAAAATACATGAAAAGTTATTTTTTTGAGACTAATTTTCCCCAATAGAAGAATTCTATTTGAGGGCTTTAATTTCTCTTTGGAAACAAGAGGTAGAGAATTACATTTTGTTCCAATTTGGGACATTTTTCTATTTTTGGCATCCCAATACTTGGGGAATTTTGTCATGAGCACATGATGTATAAACTTCTCTGCTAAGGTAGCCCAGACACTGAAGCTGCATATATTTTGAGATGGGAAATAGGATAAGTTTTAACCAAACCTATAAAGTCTTGGAAATAATCAATGTTTTCTTTTGAACAATTTCAGAAATTTTGGGGAGCAACATCAAAAACCATATGTCTTCAGCTAAAATGCCCCTTAGTGCTTTCAGAGTAGTATGGACAAGGAAACCATTGATGGACCTCAAGGTGGACTTCTTTGGTGCTCTGATAGCTTTTTCCTCCAGAAAACACTGCAACAAACCTAACTAGAGTTTTAAACCCATGTAGATTTTTAAAAAATTGTTTTAGCTAAAAGTAAAAGAGGGATGCCTGGGTGGATCAGTTGGTTGAGCATCTGACTTCAACTCAGGTCATGATCTCAATATTCATGGGTTCAAGACCCACATCAAGCTCTGTGCTGACAGCTCAGAGCCTGGAACCTGCTTGGGATTCTGTGTCTCCTCTCTCTGCCCCTTCCCTTCTTGTGCTCTCTCTCTCTCTCTCTCTCTCTCTCTCTTAAAAAAAAAAAAAGTTGCGGCTGACTTCGGCTCAGGTCATGATCTCGTGGTCCGTGGGTTTGAGCCCCGCGTCGGGCTCTGTGCTGACAGCTCAGAGCCTGAAGCCTGTTTCAGATTCTGTGTCTCCCTCTCTCTGACCCTCCCCTGTTCATGCTCTCTCTCTGTCTCAAAAATAAATAAACGTTAAAAAATAAATAAATAAAATATTAAAAAAAAAAAAAGTTAAAAGTAAAAGAATATAAGATAGAAGAATTTCCCAACCATGTTAGAGCCCCATACTAGCCATATTTTCCACTGAGTTCTGCTTTGAGGATTATGGGCATAGCTAACAATAAAATCACATCCTGTTTCCCTCAGTTATGTTTCCTTTTATATGTATCTCCGTCGGGAATATTCACACCATGTACACTCAGTGGGAGAAATGACTACAATTTGGGGCCTGAATTGGGGCTTTCCTGGATTCTCTATGTACGGTAGCATCTTAGAGACATCCTAAAATTCCAATTGCCAACACAAATTCTATATTAACAGGATATCACACCATCTTAAAATATACAGGAAGTTCTATTGACTGGGAAGACTAACATATCTACTCCCTTTCAAGTAAAAGAGCAACTTTCAAGTAAACTAGTGACACCCTGAGTCACTACAAATCATAGATTCTTTGTGAATTACCCAATAAAGCTGAAATTAGCTTTAGTAGTAAGGGAATGTAGTAATTTTTTAAGAGAGGTAGAAAGTATACAGACTCTAGAAGAAGATACCTCTCAGTATAAATATTGGCTCCTCTGTTAACTATGTGGTCATAACCAGCTTGTATTACCTCTGTGGGTATTATCATCTTCAGTCCAATATCGCAAGCTTCTTTTGGGGATTTGAGACATTTGTAAAGTACATAGCTCAGTACCCAGTACATTGGCCATCCTAAATAAGCACTGGTTCCTTGTCCTCCTTTAGCCTGATTAAATCCAAAACATAGAAAAGGATCTTTATTAACCAGAATATTTTATTAATCAGATTAACTATTCCCCAGGTACAATGGAAAACGATTAAGGCTATCATATGAAATATTAAAATTCATTTTTACCAAAAGCTCTGGTATGTCTATTAGAATATCCCTTTATATAACAATACTTAATTGGCATTTTGCCTAAATAAAAAATTGGCTCTTTATCATCCTTCCTACATCCAATCCATTCTTCACAATTGAATGTAGCTGCTGTGAATATCTGCAACACCACTGTGAGGACAGTCTGTGCTGTGCGACAGAAAGTTCATCAGTATTCATATAACAAATGAATGTCTTGGATGCTAATCTCTAAAATCTGTGATGGGGTGCCTGGGTGGCTTAGTCGGTTAAGCATCTGACTTCAGCTCAGGTCATGATCTCATGGTTTGTGAGTTCGAGACCGGCGTCAGGCTCTGTGCTGACAGCTCAGAGCCTGGAGCCTGCTTTGGATACTGTGTCTTCCTCTCTCTCTGCTCCTCCACTATTCATGCTCTGTCTCTCTCTGTCTCTCAAAAATAAATAAAAGTTAAAAAAAAATAAAATCTGTGACTAAATTACCTTATATGGTAAAAGGGACTCTGTTGATGTGATTTCATTAAGGATCCTGACATGGAGACACTACCCTGGATCATCCAGAAGGGCCTAAGGCAATCACAAGGATCTTTAAAAGCGAGAGGCAGGAGGGTCAGAGTCTGAGGAGGTATAGTGAGGATAGAGAGAGAGGTCAGAGTGATGTAGCCTCACCAGGCAAGGAATGCAGGCAGCCTCCAGAAGAGGGCAAAGGCCAGGGAACAGATTCTCTCCTGGATGCTCCAAAGGAACGCAGCCCTGCTGCCCACCTGTTTTGATGTTCTGACATCTGGAATCTTAAAATGATAAATTTGTATTGTGTTATGCCACTACATCTGTGGTAATTTGTGGGAGTAGTTGTAGGAAGAAAACTAATACATTAGACATCATCAGAGTTAAAAATCAATGTTAAGAAATATAAAAGGCCAGGGGCACCTGGGTGGCTCAGTTGGTTGAGTGTCTGACTTCGGCTCAGGTCGTGATCTCGTGGTTTGTGGATTCCAGCCCTGTGTTGGGGCTGGGCAGTAGTTGGTATTAAATTTTTAATTTTAACAAGTGTGCAATAAGACGTCATTGTGGTTTCAATTTTCATTTCTCATAACTGATCATTTTGGGTGTTTGTTCATATGTTTATAACCATTCAGATATCTTCTTCTGTAAATATCTGTTAACATTTTTTGCCCATTTTTAAATTAAGTTGTCTTATTATTACTTAGTTGCAAGATTTCTATATATATTCTGAATATAGGCCTTTTATTAGATATATGCACTGTAATTATTTTATCTCAGTCTGTAGCTTTGCTTTTTATACTTCTTTTTTTTAATGTTTATTTTTATTTGAGAGAGAGAGGCAGCAAAAGAGGGGGACAGAGGATTGAAGCAGGCTCCGTGCTGATAGCACAGAGCCCAACACAGGGCTCAAACTCACGAACCATGAGATCATGAACTGAGGCAAAATCAAGAGTTGGATGCTTAACGGTTTGAGCCACCCAGGCCTCCCTGAAACTGGTTTTTAAAAAGACCTAGTGATTTGGGGGCACCTGGGTGCCTCAGTCAGTGAAGCATCTGACTTCGGCTCAGGTCATGACCTCACAGTTCGTGAGTTCGAGCCCCGCGTCAGGCTCTGTGCTGACAGCTCAGAGCCTGGACCCTGCTTCGGATTCTGTGTCTCCCTCTCTCTCTCGGCCCCTCCCCATTCATGCTCTGTCTCTTTCTCTGTCTCTCTCACAGAAGTAAATAAACATGTAAAAAAATTAAAAAGACATAGTGATTAATAAATTCTTGAGAATTGGGGAAAATGAATGTAAAATACCATCAGACTGAGGTGGGAGCCACAGCAACAGCAACAGGGTGTAATTCTGCCCAGTGGCTGCATATGGTAGAAGCAGGGACCACCTAGAGGAGTTGGATAAACTTTGGTGTTCTGCTAATAGGACCAGTGGCATGGGTAGATATTCTGCCTGATTTGGTGTTTGACAAGAATTCTCTAATGAGAGGTTGTCAGGCAATATGTGAGAAAATCAATTCTACGTGTTTGGGGAAAAATAGATTTTATGTAGGAAAATGTTATCCTTTGTAAGTACCTCGTACATCAGAGGACTGAACTCAATGGACTTGAGGGAACTACCTGTAGATACTGTCAGCAGGACAGAGTTTTCTGAAATTGTTTGAATAGTCATAGCTCTATAAACAAAAACAAACGAGAACACAGTGTTTGTCAGAGCTGCAAGAATCCTCCACTTACTGTACCATTACCCCTTTGAAAATGGACAGCCTTGGGTTGAAAAAGGCTCCCCGCTGATGCTGCACTAAGCAATGGATAAATACATTACTGTGTATTGGCAGTTATCTGAACTGGCTCAAGGCGATGTTGGGGTTGTCCCTTGCACTAACACTGGAGGAATTTGTATTTAGGCTAAGCAGTTGTATGTACATGGATTACAATTAATCAGAGAAACTGTTCTTAGGGATAATGATGCCCAGTTATTTCATCAGAGGCTAAAAAAAAAAAAAAAAAAACTGCATGTATACACTGCATGGCCCTCTTGACACAGAGCAAGCCAAATATTGTTCTCTTGGAAACCTGACTGTCAAGATGCAAGGTAATGACCAAAACTGTAGCAAATATTCCTAATGCTGGTTGTGCCCACTTCATGCTGGCCTCCTCCACCTTACCAGTGAAGAGGAAGAATGAGATGGTAGAACTTCTTTCACCACTTGTTTCTTCATTTAATTAATAAACGAGAGTCAGATAATATTTAAGTTCAAACAGAGATGCTTACCTACCCACCAGGATTGGGGGGTTTAGGGAGGCATGGTGGACTGAATAACAGCCCCCAAAGATGTCTACCCCCTAAACTTCAGAACCTATGAATACATTTCTTTACATGGAAAACTGAATTTTGCAGATATGATGAAGTTAAGGACCTTGAGATGAGGGATCCCCCTGGGTCATCCAGGTGCATCCCAATGTGGGGGGAAGGGGGGCAGTAGAGTAAGAGTCAGAGGACATGAGGCAGTGGAAGCAGAGGCTAGAGGTGTGTGCTTTGAGGATGGAAGAAGGAGCCACAAACCAAGGGCTGCAGGCAGCCCCTAGAAGGTGTAACAAACAAGGAAACAGATTCTCCCCCGGACCCTCTAGGAGAAACACAGTTCTGTGACACCTTGATTCTAGTTCATAAGATCCATTTTGGACTTCTGACCTCCAGAAATGTAAGATAATAAATTTGTCTTGTTTTAAACACCAAACTTATGGTGATGTGTTATAGTAGCAGTAGGAAAATAATACAGGAGATATCCTAGATTCTTTGATTAAATGGGAGATAGGTATTTAAGACTCTAAACTACTAAATGTAAAGTACTAATGTGTTACAATGACTTGCAAATTCTACACCCACCATGCCCTTTCCAAACTCAAAAAATTTTATCCCTGCTTTAGTGTATTTGTATGTGTTTTCAATATATGTACAACCCACCTCAGTGTACAAATTGATGAAAAGGAAGTCAAGACACAGAAATAGAAATTAGATATAAGGCACTTCTTTCCCATTTGCCCTCATTAGGTCTCTCCTCATCCCTCTTTGGCTACCAAGAATTCAAATGCATTTGTTCCCTTCACCTGAGTCTGTCATATCATGTGTCCTTGTAGCCTTCTAGCAAAAACAAGTTCCGCCCTGTGTTTATGTAGCTTCTAAGGTCTAACATCCTACCCCCAGCCCTGAGGTAACTCCTGATTCCGAAGAGCCTACTTCCTATCTATTTTCATTTCTTGAAACAGCTGGCAGTTTGGCACAAAAGATAGCATTTCTTATGAAATCCAGAGCAATAATTTTCTGTCCCATTCTAACTAGGGTGGAGAAGGGGATCTGGAGAACCAGTCTACCAAGGGTAATATGACTGACCATTAAGGCATAAATAAGGAAGGGCATCTGGGTGGCTCAGTCAGTTAAGCACTCAACTCTTGATTTCGGCTCAGGTCATGATCTCATGGTTGGTCATGAGATCGAGCCCTGCATCAGGCTCTGCGCTGGGCGTGGAGCCTGCTTGGGTTTCTCTTTCTGCCCCTCCCCTGCTTGCGTGCACGTGCTCTCTCTCTCAAAAAAATAAAGGCCATGAATAAAGAAAGAAAGGGAGAAGGCATTAATGTAGCATCTACAATGCACCAGCACATTACATAAATACACAATTTATCCTTAAGTAACCCAGAAAAGTGTTATTTTCTCTTTATAGATGAAGAAGCAAACACAGAGTGATCAAGTAATTTGCCCAAAGCTACCCGGCTAATAAAATGGCAATGCTAAGACCTAAACGCAGCTTAGTAACTACACAGGACTACAGGGTAGAATGAAAAACCCACCAGCCACCTGAGTCACCTGCCTTAGGTGCCTATAGCCCTAGGGTCGGTCCTCTGCTCCTTGATGCAGAATCTCCAACTGCCATCCCTCCTTCCAACCCCTAATTCTAATTCTGTCCTCTACAGGAGGGTGCATTTGTTTCTTGTCTGCCAGAGAGCAGGAAATGGAAACAGTCTTGTTTAGTACTTAGCAATTCAGTATTTTGTAGCAAATGTGAGCTCTGGAGAGTTTTCCCTGGGCTCCTGCTCAGCGCTTCCATCTAGAACAGGTTGTGGGTGGAAAAATCACTGCTCTGTAGGACACTGAGCTAGGAAGCCCAAGGAAAACACCAGAATCATTTCCTTGGGCCCCAGCAAGAGCTGAAGCCCCTTGGCCTGAATCAAGGACAACTCACAAACGAGGGCAGGCTGTTTGCAGCTCTCAGAGTCCGTCTGTGATTCTGTGATTCTCTTCTCCAGGAACACAGGTCAAGTATAAGCCCTGGGGAGGTGGGACGAAATGAGTCTTCCTGGGAGAGACCTTGAGGCCAACTAGAAATTGGCCTCCCATTTTCTTTTTTATTTATCCAGGAGAGGCATCAAGACAAATATATGGCTCTTCCTAACCCCAAATTCTCAGTGGAAGCAAAAAGAATCACAAGTAACCATTGTCTAAAAATCAATTTTGAAATAGTAGCTCCACAAAATGTTGAGCGCGCAATTTTGTATTTCTTGATAAACTGAGGTCAGAAAGTGTTCCCATAATTGGCATATTGTATTTGTGTCCCCAGAGACTAAATATGTGGGGATAGAGTGGTGGGAATTAGGGATTCTTGTTTCTGGAGCAGGCTGGGCTGGCAGCTCATTTATGCTTCATGGTCATCCAGAAGGTGCCAGACCCATCTGCATATGTGTGTCTTGTGGTGCTTCCCTAATGCTCCCTGACATGCTGTTGATTTAAGGCTAAAATCTCTCACAATAAAGAATATCACTGGTCCCCAAAGGCTCAAATATAATGATGTGTGGAGGATACAGATGCACCATTTATTTTATTCTTCTTTCTTCAAAAGAGAACCACACACACAAAAGTTATTTAAAGGCAAAGATAAGAAAAAGTCACTTTAATACAATTACACTTTCAAAGGACTTGCCAAGAAAATATTTTCAGCTGCCACGTCAGCAATTTTCCAAAGATACCCAAACAGAGAAAAGGGGATTAATGGAAAAGAAATTATCAGGGGAAATTTAACTATAGTTTAAAGAACAGCAGGTGGTACCCAGCACATTATTACTTTTTTATTCATTACTTGCCTCAGAGATTCAAAAAAAACTAACCAAACTGACAGACAGCAGCCCAGTACTATGACCTTATGAATACCAAATCTGTGCAATAATAATATCAGTCTGACCCGCTGTGCTCTGCCTCCCCACATCCATTACTGCATTCTTTAAAGCACACAGCAAGCAGCATCCTCCCTGATTTGCAGAGGGAATCAAGCTCTGGAGACAGAAAGACCTTCCCAGGGACACAGGAGAGGCCTGTGGGGAGAAATATGCCTAGATCCCTCCCCTCCTCCCCCAGCTTCCCCCACCTCCAGAGCCAGCCCTCAACTCAATCATCAGCCTGACTCCTATCTGACCCCCAGCGAAACGGATCCTTCTTTCCATCTAGACAATGGGAAATGCTGACCGAACTGGCTTGTGCAATTGGTTTAATGTGACTCCTGAGTTTTCCTTAGATTTTAATTTCAGAAGTTAGAAGATTTATACTCCGGGGTGATTTGGCAAACATTTTTTATTGCAAAATATGCATGGATTTTGGTAAACTGCCATGGGAAAAAATAGGAGTACTATCCTGAGTTTACATCAACTTTCAATTTATTATAGGGCTGCTTATCCAGTGTGTGTTATTTATATTTTTAATTCTCTCTCTTGCTGCCTACCATTTTCACCATTTTATTGCTCTCAGAACTTTCACAATAGCATGGTAAGGAATACATTTCACCATTTTATAATGAAATACCAGAGTTTGGAGAGGAATTTAAAATCCTAGTTACTTTATCTTTTCAGCAGTTGACTACAGTGTATAGTAAGAAAGAAGAAATCATTGCTATAATTAAAATTTGAGGACTGTTTATGAATTTTATCTATTTTAATATTAGTCTTTCAAACAGTATTTGTTAAAAGCTAACTATATGCAAAATATTCTGAAAAAGAATTGTATGATAGAAAAGAAAGAAGAAAAAGATTTATGGTTTGCAGCCTGATAATCACATCTTATATTTGGTTAGTACAATTTTAAAAATGTTGTCACTTTGAAATAATACCTATTTCTTCTGTAATACATATTAAATATCTACTGTGTATCAAGCTCTGAGATAGGTTCTGAATATACATTATTGTTCACTGGCCAAAATTGACTTTCATCATTTTCAGGTAAACATCCATACTCTTAATAGCTACCGTTTTATGAGAACTTACGATATGCTAAATACTACATTAGTACTTTATTAACAATAAAGACAGCTGAAATTCATTGAGCTCTTCAGAGCTGGGTACTGTGTTTTGGGAGACAATTCTCAATGGGTCTCTCACATGCCTGCGCATCTTGCAAACAGAGGCCCTGACTGCTTTTGTTCCGGACTGTCTTTTCAAGAATATTTGCATAGCTAACAGTCTTAGAGGATACAGAGATTGTTTCTGCCAGAGCAAAGGAGCAGGTTTGCTTACTGCCCATTACAAACAATTGGAATTCCCTAAGATCCAAATTTCTCTCCGTAACAAATGCACTGCATGTGCAGGTATCACCTGGCCCTGGTAGCTTTACCTTGTGGGAAGCAGAGCTCAGGAAACCAGCGTAATTGCTGATCCTCTGACTACTGCTATTGCTGTGAGCACTAAAGTCATTTGTCTCTGACCCAAGAATCTTGTGTCTTTTGCCAGCATCCGTGAAACTGTAGCAGGTTAACTTGTGAGTTTGCAAGGGAGGTAAAACCTCAAACCACTCACAGTTCTTAACACTGCTGAGTGCTTTACATATGCTACTTCACTGAATCTTCCCAACAAGCTATTCATATTATCCCAAGTTTAGAGATAGAGAAACCAAGGCTTAGAGATGTTTTAGGGAAGAAAACAAAACAAAAATCCTGCTCAAGGCCATATAGCTGGTCTCCTCCTCCCACTTAGCAATACTTTTTGTTTATAGTGAATACCCAGATTACAGCCCGGTTGTAAGAGTCCATGGGTATGCACATGACAAATGCCTCTGAGAGACTACACCAATTAAGGCACTGGAGCAGGCAGACCTGGGAGGGAATTTTGAGATATGCAAGTCAAGCTCCAGGCTTTACACTTTTCAGAATAGACAAGACTAAAGTACTAAGGCAGAAGACCTTTGAGGAGAGTCACATTTTGGAAAGGGATTCTATTGGAAGACCAGTCACACGAAAATAATCAGGCTGGGCTTGGAAGCAAGGGGAGCCGAAGTCAGAGAAGGGAGACATGGAGGCACAGGTATAATCAGAGAGGCTATTCTGGCAGCTAAAACATTGGCTTCATGAGGACTTGAGGCACATCCACAAGCAAAATTCTCATTTCTGAGCTACTGAGAATAAGGTGACCTATGAAACTCCCAGATCTGACTCATAATGAGAAGTTGCTCTGGAGATAAACAAAGCCTATTGGCTGCCAGATCTTTTAGCCTAAAGTTTCTTTCCCATATTACTCAGAAAGGTGACAGAGGCCACAAGAATGAGCCTCTTAATATCCTCTCAGATGCAGATTAATGACGTACAGCCCAGAGGTCTGAACATTTCCAAAACCAGTAGGCACTGCATGCAGCGAGGGGGACTCTGTCCTCATGAGAGAAAACAGGAAATGGGTCTCTTAAGATTTAGACTTCTTTCACTGGAAAACAGTTTGTCAATGACACAGACAGCAGGGACTTTCAGCGTTGGTTTCAGTAGGAAAACAGGGGTGTGAAGAAAAATCAGATGATTTTCCTCATCTCTGATGGTTTAGCATGTTTAAAACTTGAATTGTACCCAGGAGTGGGTCAGAATCCTAACTAGCATTTGTGAGATGATTTGAACATTTTTAAAAGGAAAAAAAATTAACTTAACATCAGCAGGCACAGACTGCCAGCCAAACTGTGCCCAGATCCACATGCGTAGACCACCCTGATTTCCTCATCGGGGCCTTCTTGTGATCCTTTGGGGAAAATTCACAAGTGCTATTACTAGCCTCTGACCTTAGATATATATCACGGTCAAACAGGAGAAGTTATAATTAGGAAGTGCAGTCTAAGAGGTAAAGGTCAGACAACGCTCTAAAATACTGCTTAATATACAGAGCACTGTGTGAAAGTGCTGATGCAGGAGAAATGGCTATTGATTAAATCGGGTGCTTCAAATCCCTGCTAATGCCATAAAATTTAATGGATTACAAAGGGAGCACACAAACCACGAGGAAAGCTGTGGGAAGCACAGCATCAGTGCTTCTCCTAATTAAGGCAAGTTCAGAAAACATACTCTGGATTGTTTTTTAAGCCAAACCTTTAAAGACGGGATAAAAATGGCATCTTTATTTATACTTGCCTAATGCTGTCATCCATCCCCTCTTCTTGAAGAGAATTTACTATACACATAAGAAACAGCCCTGGAGACTGCAAGGCTGTTGTGCCTTTTCTTTATGGCCAGCATAATTTGGGCTTTGAAAAGTTCAAGCCAAACATCCCCACAGTCCTCGATCAGACTCCCTGCTCTATGTTGTCAGTGAGCCCAACAGCAGCTACGAAGGGCCAGACAGGGTCACCTCTGCTCATTGCCATTCTCTGTGGTCACTCAAAGCTTCCAAGAAGAACATTAATGGGAGGCCCTGTTCTCTTTCAGCTCTGCTCGGTGTGGAAGAGGACCATTTGGTATATTGTGAACAGCCCTAACAGCTGCTCTTGATGCGGGAGCATAAGGCAAGCTGAGGGCAAAGCACAAACTAGCACCCTGCCACCCACCTGGTGGGAAATGTGTGACATTCCTCAGTCAGTTCTGACTTCCCAACAACAAAGGAAAGGAGAGAAAACAAATGATTAATGGATAGAGATCACAGTCATGCAAGACATGAGTCTCCATCAGTTTATAAATGTCTTAGTAAACTATAAGAAAAAGGCAATCTTATCAATAGTCTAATCTCCAGAAACCTATAGACTGTTTCCTGGAGCCCCAACATCACCCTCCACTCCATAGTGATATGAGGAACAAAGACAAGAAGGAAATGCTAGATAAAATTAAATTTTCTTATAACCTGCAGCCCATTGACAAATACTTGAGGCAAACACAGAGTAGAACATTTCTCCAGGAACCCCTACTGTCCAAATGTTAATGCCTTACTAGAAAGGAAAACAACCTTAGCGTGACAATAGCAAGGTCCCTGCCATTTTAGGAGTCTTCTTTAGCATATGAAAGTCTTTCTGGAGGCCTCCCTCTTGCTTTACCTCCCCCAACTCCATAGTATATAAGCAGTCACTCTTCACAACCCCAGTACAGCTCTTTCTGCCCATGGGTCCTGTCCCCATGCTCTAATAAAATCACCTTTTTGCACCAAAGATGTCTCAAGAATTCTTTCTTGGCCATCAGCTCTGGACCCCTACCACTCCAAAACTCCATCACTCTCAAAACATGGCAGAAGAGCCACTCCAGCCCATGAGGACAGCATGTTCAATTGCCACCTCATTTCCAACCTCTGCATGGCTGCCAGGGCAACCCAACCAAAACAAGCCTGAGCCTGTGACTTGACTTTTTACAAACAAAGGTTCTCAGTCACACAAAACAGACACAGCTCTGCTTACTTAAGTAGCAAAGGAAAGTACTGGAAGGTTCAGAGAGAGCCCAGAGGTCCAATGTACAGCCTGGAGACACAGACACATGTCAGGGAAGGCAAAGCACAGCCAAGAGGGGGCATAAAAATGGTCTGCTTCGAACCCTGGTCCAGCACCACTTTTTACACAGTACCACGGCTCACCACCACACCTACAGACTCAACCCCTTGTCACTCTCAGAAGGAAAAGTCCCAGGCTGGAACATCCATTTGGCAGAGCCCGGGTTACACACGTGGCCAGGACCAGCTTGGTACCTGTGCAATAGAACATCTGCCCCTGCAGGAGGGAATTTCCACCTCCAGAAACAGGAAGTTTTTGTAGATGCCTAGTAGCCACAAACATAATACTTTTCAATAATCTCTCTTGCCTGCAGCATAGAGTACAAGTTCTTTAAAAGCTGTCATAGAAGCAAGGTGAGGGTATGTCCCAGTTTTTCTGAGACAGTCCTAGTTTTACATTTGTGTCCTAGAATAATCTTTGAGACTCCGTTTACTCTCAACAGTGTCTGGGTTACATGGTCACGGTACTTATGAAGTGTTTCATGACACGGCCCCTGCCTGCCTTTCCAACTTCATTCTTCACGATTGCCTAATTTGTCTTTATTCTTCAGCATGACAGAAATGCTTAGAATTCCCTACCTGAAGAATGCTATTTTTACTTCCATGTCTCTGCTCATGCTTCCTCTCTACCTGAAATCTCCTTTACGTTATCTCCATCTCATCCTGTAATGCCCGAAGGTCTTTCTTGTGTTATATGGGTTACTGAGTTGTGTACCCAGTCCAGTCATCATTTCCTGTTTGCACATATATCTGTCTTTGTGCTTACCATATTATGTTGTGATCATCTGTTTAGGAGACTAACTGCCCCCTTAGACTGTGAGGTACTTGTGAGGAGCCGTGACCTGCTCATCTTTGATCCATCAAGGCCTAGCACAGTGTCAGACACTCTCAAAAATGTGACACTCTCAAAAATAACTGATGAATGACTGAGTCATACAAGTTTGAAATAAGAGATTGGTTGTAAAATCACCACAGTGGGGCAATAAATGGAAAGAGGAAAGAGAGGTGGGAACAGATACAAATGAAAGTAAAACAAATTGCTGAGCCGAGCACACAGAGAAAGATGGCTAGTCATCTACACCACAGCCTCAGAGTCATTCCTCCAATCAAGCTCAGAGCCCAAAGGGGTTCATTCTGATGGGTGGCATGAGGTAGAGACTGAAAGGTAGAGGAATGGGGTTTCCAATCCAGCTGATTTGTTAGATTTTAGAGTGAGACCTAACCAGGATTTGACGTGCAGAGGCTCAGGAGTTCAGACTGAGTGTCGGCCCCAGGAGGAGCCCTCAGGTGCAATCCAGAGACAGGCCAGACACCTAGGGGAGGATGATGGAAACCTGAGGCCTGAGAGATTCATGTATACCCCACTTACTCCACCAAGAGCAAGCCTACCAGAGCAAGATTCTTTCATGATGTCTCAGTGGCATTGTTCAGCTCTGACTCCAGGCCCTGGCCCAGGGGAAAGTCAGGTTAAAGACTTGAAGCATCTGCCATTCAGTGAGGCTAGGAAAAACAGAGGCTGTCACCTGCAATTAATGGCAACCACAAGCTAGGCCTTAGATAAACACGGTCTATTTGGAGGGGCCTGGGAGTATCCATATGCTTACTCTCTGAAGAAGCCAATACATATGTTTTGGTCTATTAAACTACATGTTTATCTTCCTTCAAGGCAAAAAGGAACATCTGTCAGCAGGCCCTTGCACTTAATTTCCATGGTGAATACTAAGCTTTGTCAGTTGCCAAGTCAAGTCACAAAAATGGGAAGTTTACAAGCTTGGCTGCAAGAAAACCCCACAGAACTGCCCCTTCGAAGTTCGAAATGGGCCACCAGGTCTCCCTCGCATGTGTCCTCTGTCCAGCACTTTATCTGAGCTCTACTCCCTTGTTACTCATTTTGCACTGTGTCTGGGCTTCTCTATAAACAAATAAGGACTTTCTCGCTCATTCTAGCACTGACTATTCTTGTTGAGAAAAGCCAGAGACAGAAATGGTCAAGTGACCACAAAAAAGATACAGAAACTTCTGTGATTGCCAGCTGAGCATTTTCATGGGTTTTGGAGTCAGAGAGACACATGCGCTGGTTTCAGCTCTACCATTGGCTAGCTGTGCATTTTTGAATGAGCTATGTCCCGGGGCCTTTATGTAACTGACTTTGTATCAGTGTAGTTCTTAGCACTAGGTAAACATGCAATAAATACTAGGTACAATATAAATTTATCTTCATGGTATGCTGGGTAGTACTGGTCCCTAAACCAAGTAGCTAGAGGGAGAATGGTCTCTCTTCTAATAAGCTTTGGACTGCATGCATCTGGCTCTATATCGGCAATACTGCTTAGAAATCAAATTCCAAACTCAAACTTCAGTGCTTCCAGAGCCTAGAATGTCCCAATGACCAGAGCACTGAGATATCACCAGTAACTTAGGGTCTTAAGGTTCTGACATATTAATAACCTTTCTGTTTTCCAGGATGTTTATTATTTAAAGCCACACCAAAAAAAAAAAAAAAAGGCATATCTGAGTACCTCCCTAACTTCCAAACCCCCTTTGGACAAACCATAAATTCTTATTTAAAAGAGATAGTATCAGGTGGTGCCTGGCTGACTCAGTCAGTGGAGCATTCAACTCTTGATCTCAAGGTGGTAAGTTCAAGCCCTACATTAGGTGTAGAGATTACTTAAAAAAATAAATAAAAGAGAGAGAGAGCGGGGCGCCTGGGTGGCTCGGTCGGTTAAGCTGCTGACTTCGGCTCAGGTCACGTCTCGCGGTCCGTGAGTTCGAGCCCCGCGTCGGGCTCTGTGCTGACAGCTCACAGTCTGGGGCCTGTTTCAGATTCTGTGTCTCCCTCTCTCTGACCCTCCCCCGTTCATGCTCTGTCTCTCTCTGTCTCAAAAATAAATAAACGTTAAAAAAAATTAAAAAAAAAAAAGAGAGAGAGCAAGAGAGAGAGGAAAGAGAGATGGTATCTGGTTGAGTAGAACCAGGCTGTTTTACTGGCAAAATTTTATCTGCCCTGAATGATTTTTCTGCCTAGAAAACTACAGATGATTAACTTGCCATCTAATAAATGCCAGCAAAGCTTTCCTATGGAGAACCCAGAAGTGATATTTAGAGCTATATTATAATCATTACAATCACACACAAAATACAGAAATACATGCTGTGTACAAGCCCCACGTTCCCAAAAGAATCGAAAATAGACCAGTCCAAGGAGAGGCAGATGGCAGCAGACAAAAGTATGCTCGTACATTTGACTTCTCTCCATGAGGCCTGTCTTCTTGCACACTCATCTAGCAGAACAGCCCACACTCACGATTATCACACACTTCTACATTATGCATCAGTCATCAGTACCTTTATGAAATCATGATGCTCTTCTGGTTCAGGACTCAGGACATTCCTGAGTTTCCATCTACCATTTTGGTTCCAAATTTTTTAACTTTTAAGGTTAAATATTTCCCCATGTTCCTGGCTATTGCATACTAACTCAAATAGGTTAAACAAGCATTAATTTTCAAATATATGTACCAAAAAAACATCAGTTTTCAAAAACTACATACTGCATCATATCTGGGCTACATGATCTACATATTAATAAATTAATAAGCATATATCAAGCTACATAGAAATCTACTCTTAAAATCTCATTAGATTATTATTCACACAAATTAATTACTCAGCCCCCTTATGTTTTTACCTACCAAACAGTAGGATCTCCTTATTCCTAAAGAGGTGAGTCATTAAATCCAACCACTTATATTTATTAATATTGGGTATTTGGTTACAATAACATAGGCGTAAGTCTTAATCACTAGAAATTTAAAAATAGGCCCCAAGACTAAAACTGCACTTTTGTACACCAATCAATCCACTGTGGGCACCATATTTTACACAAAGAGAATAATTCAAGCAGGTTTGGCCACATGAGACCCCAATCTGGATTAGCATTGACTCACGTGAAGCAGTACTTGATATATCTTAATGTTCCAACTAACCCATACAAAGAGAGTTTTATACTTCAAAAGCCAGCCAACCATTTGCCTCTAAAAAAATTAGTGGTGGAGACTGAATTATGCCTTTTATAATGCATTTTTAATGCCTTTTTTAATGCATTTTAATATTTACCTCAGCACAGGAGGTAAATGTAGTTCCGAGGAGAATGGGGTAAAGCCCAGGGGCCAGCTCTCAAAGTCAAGACACCCAGCACAAAGCTACCACTCTCCAAACTGAGTTTCTGAGCTCAGGTCATGGCGTCCAGCTGTTTCATTGTGGCTTTGACATTCTTCCATCTCTCCTCCTTATTCCTTCATGAGCTCACACTCAGGACTAACAGCTACTTAGTGAGTTCCTATATTCTAAACTGACATCCTCATCATGGCTGTTACATTCTGGCATTTCTGGCATTCCCCCCTACACTCTTTTCTCAGGATGTGCTCCCTTCTCTAGTGTTACCTTTTGTCCTGCTTCCTGTGGAGTAAATGTCCTTTCAGGTTCCTCACACCCATTCTGGACCCAACCAGTCTTCTTAAATGTGAAGGAATTTGCAATCCTTCTCCCTCTCACCTGATTTCTATCCATTCCTTTTAAAACGTTCTGAAATGAGGAACACCTGGGTGGCTCAGCCGGTTAAGCAGCCGATTCCAGATTTCAGCTCAGGTCATGATCTCATGGTTTGTGAGATGGAGCCTCACATCAGGCCCCACACTGAGAGTGCAGAGTCTGCTTGGGATTCTCTCTCCCTCTCTCTGCCCCTCCCGCACACACTCTCTCTTTCTCTCAAAATAAATAAATAAGTTTATAAAAAAAATTTTCTGAAATAAACCAGCCTTGAAGTGGAAGATGCTGGTATGCACCGTGGTAGGGGTGAAATGGCAATACAGTGGTGAAATTGGGGGAGCTCACAGAGGGGGATCCAAATGGGTGGTCTCCTCTAATTTCTCCATCTCCAATCTCCTTATACTTCTGTGACCCTCTTGTCACTATCTGGGCAGTTTTCTCTTATGAACACGCTGCATTTTGGTGTCACCAAATCCACCACCGTCCTTTTAAGGAGGAACCCAGGAAGCATTGTCCTTCTACAGCCTCTGCCCAGGCAGGTTCCCAGGTCTTTGGAGCACTAGCCAGGTGCCAGACCAAGAAGACCCCTGAAATTCTCTCTAAGGTTATATATCTTTTCAATACATTGAAATGACTTCTTTCAACCTCACATATAATCCTCCCTGATGGCTTCAGGAGGTCCATATAGAAGGGATTTAGGGGTAACAATCTATTTGAAAAGGGAGTTAAGAGACCGGCCTTGAAGCTATAGTTGCATAGAAAGCCCATGGTTTGGGTTTGGATTATACGTTTCAAATCATTTTTTTTTTTTTAAATAGCAAGATTTTTTTGTAGATATAATCTACGTAATACATAACATAGTTTCCATTTTCCTTATCAAAGAATAGGCAATTTATGGAGATTATGGGGATGAAAGGCCCCAAATCATTCTTTGACATCATTATAGCTTCAGTGTTTCTCTAAACACTCTCCGTATTCTTAGTGAAAATTAATTTCTTCATCTTCCCTCCAGCCTGTGGAATTTCCTCAGGGCTGAGGGCTGTGAGCCAGCTCGTGGATGCGTCCACAATGGAGCTGCTGCTGAGCCCGCACTGTCTCGCACAGTACTTCTCAGCAAGGGATGTTCCTCACACTCACCTGTGGATCTTTAAAACCCACTAGTGCAGGGGCACCGGAGTGGCTCAGTCCATTGAGCAGCCGGCTCCTGGTTTCGGCTCAGGTCATGATCTCACAGTTAGTGGGTTGGAACCCCACATCGGGCCCTGCACTGATGGCGCAGAGCCTGCTTGGGATTCTCCCTCTTCTTTGCCCCTCCTCCCCCTCTCTCAAAATAAATAAATAAACCTAAAAAAAAAAATAAAACCCACTAGTGCTCAGGACCATCCCCCAAGTTTGTAGAATCAGAATGTCAAAGGTTAAGGCTAGGTCACAAGCACCACAAGCATTGCAGGCAGTTCTGATGTATATATAACCTTGGATAAGAGAACAGAGCTAATGAGAAGAATGAAGTTGGGATCTGAGCTGGAATCACATCTCTGTGAGCTTGGACCTGAAAGTCACATTTGAATTGGAAGTCACAAATTTGCCAGTGATCATTTACATAGCGTAGAGTAAGTCATTAAACCCTTGAGCATGAACTTTTGTAATCAGTAAAATGAAGAGAAAAATGCCTGTTCTACCCCCTTTTAAGGTCATTACAAGGATCAAATAAAGTGACAGCTGTGAAATGTCTACAGGCTCCAGAGCTCTGCAGTTCTGTACAGATGCTAGTATTACTGTTTGACGGACCTGTGTCCTCACCAGCCAAGGACTTGGAAGCCTTCTTCGCCTGTGATCTTTTTCCCTTTGTTTGTGCCTGATCCCAGCTCTTTCTATTGCAAGGAAGAGACTCATTCACTTTACCCCAAGAAATTAGTTTATTTATAAACATAGTTGTGGAGTAGAAGTAGGCTTGGAACAAGAACCAGAAAGCCATCAGAAACTAAGGCCATTCCAGAGACCATCAACATCTCTAGCACTTTCTCACAGACCATATAATCTCTCTGGCAGAAAGTCTTCACTGGTGCCTGCTTGTCCTCTTACTCATAACCCCACATGGACCCTCACCAACCTCATTGAATTCACTCAACCTCCTGGCCCCTCTGTGCATACTTCCAGCTTCAGCTCGAGTTACCAACTTCCAGTGGTCTCAGCATTTTCTATTTCCAATATCTGAAAGAAGATATAAAACTAACATGGCCAACTCCTGGGTCAATATTATAACAGCCAAATTTGGGTCAAGTACCCACCTTTGTCTGCCTACAAGGTAGGCAGAGTTAGGGAGTAGAATAGAAGTGCACAATCTGTATAGAGAAGTCTCCTGAGCAGTAGCTGCAAGCAGGGCCATTCCACTGAGGAGGGACTGAGGGCCAGGAAACTCTGTGGTCAACATCTCGCAGGCAATGTCTTGGTTCTTTTCTCCTCAGGTATAAGGCAATGAGAGCAAAATGGTCAACTCAGCTGTAAGAAAAATCACAATATTACTTTCTTGGAGCTTGAGATTATAAAAGGTTATAGACTATACCCAGGTCAGCAATCCCAACCCTAGGATATAGTTAGAGTCCAGCTTTGAACCACTGGTGTTTATTTGGAGACCCTGAGCTCCAGATGTCCATGTCCAGTCATTTCATCCAACTTAATGTGCTTCCTGAGACCCAGTACTCCTGTGCTGGTTCCCTCCCTTACCCGTGCCTTCTCTACTCCCCAAACTCAAGGCTGTCTCAGTCTCTCCTAACCTTCCTGAGCCATTGGGGATTGTTGGTCATGCTCCATGATTCTCATTCAAGGAGAAACACTCAATTCAAGTTTTCCTGTTTGTCTAAAGAATTTGCTTCTACAATTTTTAACTTGTACGTTCTCCAACTTCCCTTCCCCTTGGAAACAACTAAATTCTCTGGTAACCATTCCAATAGAATCCTTATTTTCCCGGGCCACACTGAACCTTCATCAGTATTATACTAGAAAAACAAGACTTCGTCCACCATAATTTCACCTCCAGGTGGCTTCCTTTCCCCCCACATTTTCCAGTGTCTTCTGCAAGTTGTTGTCCACTTCTGCTGGGGGGCTCTTTCTGTCTCTCAAAATAAACAAACATTTAAAAAATAAAATAAAATAAAATAGGGGCGCTTGGGTGGCTCAGTCGGTTGAGTGTCCAACTTCAGCTCAGGTCATGTTCTCACAGCTCGTGAGTTTGAGCCCCATGTTGGGCTCTGTGCTGACGGCTCAAAACCTGGAGACTGCTTCAGATTCTGTGTCTCCCTCTCTCTCTGCCCCTAACCTACTTGCATTCTGTCTCTGTCTCTCACAAAAATAAATAAACATTAAAAAATAAAAAATAAATAAAAATAAGATAAGATAAAATAAAATAAAATAAAATATAAAATAAAATAAAATCTTTGTCCAGTTTTCAGGGCCCACCAAGATAATCTACTTTCAATATGCAGCTTTGTTTATTTACATATGTAAATAGCAGTTACCAAAATGATAGAGAGAAGATAAAGTTTTTAACTAAGGAATAATTAAAAAAAAGAAAAGAAGACAAGCCTGCTGTATTTTCTTAGGATAAAATTTTAATTGATTGATAACATAAAGACCCAAAATAATATACTTAAACAAGATTGAAGGTCTTCCTCTCACCAACTGGGCTTACATGGTAGGAGTTCCACATGTGGGACCCAGGCTCCTACTACATGATCGCTCATCCATCCTTAGACTATTGCACTTAACATTGATAGTCTAGGATGCTTTGCTACTATATCTGTACTGCAGCCATCGGAGGGAGGGAAAAGCAAGTCATATCCCATGCAAGGACACACGGAACTTTTGTAAATCATATTTCTCATATTTAGAACAGTCACACCCAACTCCAAGGAGCTTAGAAGGTCAGAAAGACTGCTATATATCCAGCTGAAAATAGTAATAACTATGGAGGAAAGAGAACAGTGTGCAAGAAAACCAACAGTTTCTGCCACTGTGCTAATCAGGAGTTTTTCTCTGCCAAAACAAATATCAAAGTCAGAATAAGACACATAAGCCAAAAACTGTCCAAGCTGCAAGTAATGACCCATTCATTTCAAACAAATCCATAAAGGAAATTTAACATCAGCCTAAAACACGTATATAAATGACAAAGACTTTCAACTAAATCAAGGGAATGTAGCCATATAAGAAAACATTAAACATTTTATCCTATAAAAGCACCAATTCTTAGAGCTGGTGAGAATCTTAAAGGTGATGTAGTAAAACTTTCCATGTAATACAAGAATTCCCCATGCAGTAATCTTGACTAAAGCTACCCCATCTTTGCCTGAATGCCTGTAGGGGTTTTGTGTGCAGCTTGAAGGTCCATGGTTCCCAGGAGTTTTGGACAAAAGCAGAAAGAGTGAGCCAGCAGGGAACACTGGCCACAGCCCACAACTGGGCACTCAGCCATGTGCAAGGCCAAGGTATAAAAGCTCCAGTCCCAGAATCGATCAAGAGTACAAAACATGGTGGAAGGAAAGAGGTTTTCACCTGCAACATAATTTTGAAAGCCCTAGAGTATAAAGTTTTGCCACAGCTCTCTACACAAGAAAGAAGTGGCTCCCCATAACATTGCCTTGAAGTGCCTACGAGACATTTCAGTGGCAATTTCGAGTAAATTATCTAGAAAGGTGTATCTGGAGTTCAGGGAGAATATCAGAATTAGATAGATTTCATTAGCTACATAGAAGTTATATTTGAGGTATTGAGAAGAACAAAAAGATACAGAGGTAAGAGAAGGTGGGTAAAGGACTTTGCTCACAGACTAAAAAATGGTAAAAGAGGGAAGATGAAGAAGCTTTCTAAAATAAATGTTTTATGGAGAGGAAAGAAGGCATGAGTCTCTAGAGGAGCACTGATTATGGGCAAGGGATTCCCAGGGTAGAAGCCAGTAAGGGTTTCTGAGGTCAGGCTTAGGCCCGCATTTAGGCCACAAGAGGAGTCATTTTTAGTAGTAATTGGAGGATGTGTTCCACGTTTGGGAAAAAGAGCAGTTAAGGGAAGAAAAAGTCCCCTCCCTAAGGCTAAGTAAATGCAGTCACCAGCAGAGGACATCAGTTACCAAGGTCACTGGCCATGGAGGCAGCAATGTAAAAAGGAGACAAGAAAATAGGACATGGAGAATGGCAGAAATCTAGGACAATCCAACTTGAAATGATAAAAAGGTGCGTGCTGAAAAATGACACAGCAGCGTCATTTGGGTTGGCCAGCTAGTACGACCTGTGACAATCAGAGTAAAATCTATGACGTGTGAAAGAACTCCCTGGAACTCTCTGAAGATGTTTGGAAAGAAAACTCAATGAAACACTAGAATTCCTTTGGGCAAGACATGATCATTTGAATGTAAAAGATTATTTTTGTGATCATAGCTTGGAAAGGCCTAGGATGTACAGATAACAGAGAAGGAAAAAGTTTCCAAGGTTTGGTATAAATGGTGTCTCAAGCTCTAAACAAAATGAGAAGGATGGAGATCAAGGAAATGCCATTAGAAGGATCACTGTTTTTGTTAGCGACCTTCAAGAGAGTTGTTTAAGTAAGGTGACAGGGCAGAAAGCAAATTCAAAGAAATGACCTTGAGTGAATACCGAGAATTGACTGTGCTTTCAAGAAGTTTGGCTGTAAAAAGAGAAAAGAGCTAGAATTGCAGAAAACAGGATGTGGAGGTTGAAAGGAGGGTTGGCAAAAGGAATGGACCAGGATATGAAGAGGGGGCTGAAGTGAGCCAGTGGGGGCAGGGCTGATCCCCTGGAACCCACCAGATCCAGGCTTAAGGCTCTATCCTTTACAATCTACACATCCTGTGCATGAGACTCACTCCTCTGTCAGGGTGATTAAGAAGCCAGTCAGTTACCTCAGGTAAACCACTTAGTATGGCACCAGTGATAAAGATAGACGTAGCGCTACAGACAGATGGTAAGAGCGGGGTATATGCTGGGATAGAGGCAGAGTCAAGAGAGATCAAGTCCTGTTAGGAAAGAAGGGAGGGAAGACAGGGATCTATCTGTGGCCCCTAAATGAGCAGGGGACAGAGAGCATCCTGTGTTTCTGCCTCTCCCTACTGAGAGAACACAAATACAGTAGAACCCAAAAGACTCAAAGAGATTTTTTATTTTTTTTTTTTTAATTTTTTTTTTTCAACGTTTTTTATTTATTTTTGGGACAGAGAGACAGAGCATGAACGGGGGAGGGGCAAAGAGAGGGAGACACAGAATCGGAAACGGGCTCCAGGCTCCGAGCCATCAGCCCAGAGCCTGACGCGGGGCTCGAACTCACGGACCGCGAGATCGTGACCTGGCTGAAGTCGGACGCTTAACTGACTGCGCCACCCAGGCGCCCCTCAAAGAGATTTTTTTAAATGTTTATTTATTTTGAGACAGAGAAAACATGTGCATAAGTGGGGGAGGGGCAGAGAGAAAATCCCAAGCAGGCTCCCAGCTGTCAGCACAGAGCAGGACGTGGGGCTCGATCCCACGACTGTGAAATCATGACCTGAGTCGAAATCAAGGGTCATATGCTTAGCCAACTGAGCCACCCAGGTGTCCCAGATACACACTGAAAGTACAGATGCAGGGGCACTGGGGTGACTCAGTCGGTTAAGCGTCCAACTCTTGACCTCGTCTTAGATCATGATTTCATAGTTTTATGAGTTCAAACCCTGCATCAGGCTCTGTGCTGACAGTGTGGAGCCTGCTTGGGATATTCTCTCCCTCTCTCTTTCTGTCCCCACCACCCCCCCCCTTGCTCTCTATCTCTCACTCAAAATACATAAAAATAAACTTTAAAAAGGAAAAGAAAGTATAGATGCAAGGGTTAACTGTGAAGACACTTCTTATAATGATTTGAGAGGCCTTGGAAATAATGAATGAAGATAAATAAAAATCTCTAGGTAGAAACGAAGCAACATGAAAGAATTCAAATAGCAGGGTCTTAATCATCCATTAAACTACACTCTGGATATCACTGTTCAGTTAACTGTGAATCCAAATGTCTCCATCTTGCCAATAAAAAGATTCATTCCACCTTTTTTGTTTTATCTGACTTTTTAACATTAATTGAGCATGTGTATGCTCAAAAGAAAAAAGTAAAATGTATTTGACAAAGCAGCTCTGGAAGATGCAGTGAAATGGCTAGCAGAGGAGGGGTGGAGAAGTAGCCTCTCTACCGCCAGGTAAGTTCAATGATAAAAATATGAATAAGCCATGTGGGAACATAAAAAGGAAAATGCTTAACTCCGCCTGAAGAGTCAGAAGTGACTTCACACAGGTGACAATGGCTTGGCTTTGGAGTAGGCGTAGGCGTTTGCCAAACAAAAAAGGAAATGAGACACAGTAACCAGAAAGAATAGCATTTATAACGGCAAGGAATTAAAAGTATGGTGTACAAAAATAAGAGTAAGGGAAAGTTCAATATAGCAAAATCAAAGATGGGACACAGTGCTTTGGAAAGGAATTGTTTTGCTGACAAAGCCAGGAGCAGACTGTACAGGGTTTTGTATTAGGTGCTGGGTCTTTATCCTGTGAATGTTAAAGAGCCAGCAGAGTTCTGAGCATAATCAGTTCTATTTTCAGATAACTCTGGTGGCAGCACAGAGTATGATCCAGAGCAGTGAGAGAAAGGTAAGACAATAGGCTCAGGGTGAAAAAGGAGCAAAGCATCAAAGATTACTAAGAATTCTATCTTAGAAGATCAGTGGCCCCTCTAACTAAGCCATAAAGAGGAAAAGCTTCTGTGGAGGAAGATTGTCATGTTGTGATTGAGGAAATGACTTCCTACAAGGCCGTTAAAAGAGGCTGTCATCAAAAAAGAAAATCCATACAGACTTCTAATTATGAAATAAATAAATCATGGGTGTGTAATGTGCAGACTATAGTTAATAATACCATATTACAGTATTTACAAGTTGCTAAGAGAGTAAGTCTTGAAAAATCTCAACACACACACACACACACACACACACACACACACACAATGTGTAACTATGTATGGTGACGAACGTTAACTAGACTTATTGTGGTGATTATTTGGCAATATATACAAATACCAAATTGTTATCTTATATACCTGAAATTAATATGATGTTATATGTCAACTATACATCAATAAAAAGAAAGGAAGAAGAAAAAATGGGTGTCATCGGACACAGATACCTTAATAAAATCAAGATCAAGTATGTCTCAGATGCTCCCCTGATCTACCAGTGGGTAACTTCCAAAAATAAATGAGCTCGATTTGCCACATTACTTTCAGCAACTTGGATGTCATGACAATGCATGTATAAACAGTAGTGACGGCGGATGACAACTAGTGACTGCTACTTCCTTCCTGAAGTGTTTACAAACTATCTGCCTAACATCCTGTTTAATAGTAAATATCAATGGTCAGTTCAATCATGCATAATTTTCAGAAATTATCTTCTCCCCATCTTGGGAAATTGGCATAACACTGCACATCTGTAACTATTTCCATTTTGTTAGTCACTGTTATTCCTCAAAAGTGAATGAGGATAGTCTGGCAGCACACCAGCACATCTTCTCGCGGTTCTGGGATATTATTCATCTGGGTCTGGGATTTGACCTCATTAAATACGATTAATTCTTCATTTACTATCCTGACCTAGTATGAACTGCAATTCCTTCTTAACGTCACTTGCTTGGGCTTTTCCAGTTTTGAAATCATTTTTGTGGATGAAGAATATGGAAATAAAATCAGACCTGAACAGTTTTGCTTTCCCTTTGTCATGGGCAGTTAGCATTACAGCATCTGTTTCAAGAAGCAGGCTTTGGGCATCTCAGAAATGTTCCTGGGTTTGGAGTCGCCAACATGTTAAATCAAAATTGAAATGTTGCTGTCCTTAGCATTTTGGAATCTCAGAGCATTCTTGCCTGCAGCCTTCCTAGCCCTGGTCTTATTGATTTATGCCACCCTTTTGTATCTGTTCTTAGCCATGTGACCCTCCCTCTGTGTTTTGTGAATATGCTGCCTGTGGATCCTTTATCTGGGCTCCTGTTTACACCCTCATTGAAGTCCACTGTAATTGCAATGTCGGAGTTATGTTTTTTAGACCCACCTGTGTTTCTTCCAGGCAGTGTTTTTAAGTAATGGAATTAATACCTATCTTTTCCATTCTCAGTTTTCTGTCTGATTTTCCTAAGTGACAATAACCCACATCTTTGACCATGGCACACTCCAAGAGGACAGTCTTTTCCTTTAACATCAGGATACCATCTATCATTTACCCTTATGTTCTCTCTGTTGGTAATAGTCAAGCCCCAAGTAGCAGTGCGCTGTATTCTCAAACCTCTGAGAGATGAAGTTACCTCCAAGACCTGAATGTATTGGGTGCTCTGTCCTTGTCAGATGAGAACTCTCAGTGGCTACACCGAGGCTGAAGCATCCTTACTCTCCATCATGTCAATACCTTGTTTCCAGGCCAACTTTTACTTTCTATTGAGAAGTCTTCCACTATGTTCCTTTTCTGGATAAGTGTTCAACACTATCACTACCTTTTATCCTTACAAAAATGTTCCAAACCATGCATCTATTAATTTAACGAACACTTATTAGGCATATGTACTGTATTAGTTTGCTAGAGGTGTCATTAAAGGACCACAGACTGGGTGGCTTGAACAACAGAAATGTATCTTGTCAGAGTACTGGAGGCTGCATGTCTGAGATCAAGGTATGGGTGGGATTAATTTCTTCTGAGGGCTATGACCTAGGTACGTGTTCCAGGCCTCTCTCCTTGGTTTGGGCATGCCTGTCTTCCCCCTGTGTCTTCCCATCATCTTTCCTTTATATTTGTCTGTGTCTACATTTCCTCTATTTATAAGAATACCAGTCCTATTGGATTTGGGCCCACCCCAATGACCTCATTTTAATTTAATTACCTCTGTGAAGACCCATATGGTCATAGTCTGTGGTACTGGAGGCGTTAAGACTTCAACATATGCATTGGGGGCGGGGGGTACAATTTAGCCCAAACGTGCTATGAACGAGGCCCTGGGAATATATTAACAAATGCAATAAAGTCCCTGCCCTCATGGAATTTATTCATGCTCTCATGGGAACAATAAACAGTAAACAGAGGTTGTAATGCCAGATAGTGGCATTTAGAATCTAAACAGGCCAGGCGAAGTAGCGTGACAGTTAAGGGATGAAGCTGGGAGGGCTATAATTCTAGATGAGTTCACATTTCAACAGAGACATGAATAAAGAGAGGGTAAGCCATGTAGTTATATCAGACACACACATTCCAGGCAGAGGGAACAGCCAGGACAAAGACCTGAGGTTGGAGCATCGTTGACACATTCAAGAAACATGAAGGAAGTAATCGGAAATGAGAAATGGGAATTGGGTCGAGTAATGGGTAATGACATCAGCAGGGTGTGGGGTCTTATATGGATCTGGATTTTATTCTATGTAGTAGGGGAAGCAATTTGAGGGTTACAAACAGGGAACTGACATGAGAAAGAAAATTGTACCAAACATGGATTTTATGAGATATAATGTGCAACCCCTTCTAGGAAATATATGTCATCCTTAATAAAAATGCCTAAACAGTTTTCTGGTAGACTTTATTGAAATTAAGAATTCCTTCTGGAAAACGTATTACCTATCACCCGCCTACCTGACAGACAGGTCTTGTGAGAAGCCTAATATTCTTATCGCCTTCGATTAAACATTCATATAAAATCTCTCTGCCAAAGGGGAGTCTTTGAATTGGCTTTTTCAGAAGACTCTTCCTTATGGCAAGTTTGAAATTAAGCTTTGACATGTGGTTGCCATCAATTTGTCTAAAAAGTTGCTTTAACGAAGGAAATCATATTTACATTTTTGAAGGCTCACTGTGGGTACTGGATAATTCACTGTAGGGTTTCCATTTGGGCACATAACTTCTTTATTATACCTGAGGTTTTTTTGCATAGTCCAGGCACAGTTCTCTTAATTGTGCTAGTTCGTTTCAAATCTAAATTTACTACACAGGTCTTCTGACTCTAATATAGTCTATTTAAATTACAAGAAGATAAATGATTACAAAATAACTGAAATGCCAAAGCAAGCCCATTTCTGATACAAATTGACCTTTCTGCAGTAATCAATAAAAAGCTTTCTAAGCTCTTTTTTTTTTTCATTTCCCTCTTTAAGATCATAATTAAGTATGTATTAAGACTCAATAGGGGCGAGTGGGTGGTTCTGTCGGTTAAGTGTCTGACTTCAGCTCAGGTCGTGATCTCGTGGTTCATGGGTTTAAGCCCTAGGTCAGGTTCTCTGCTGTCAGCTCAGAGACTGGAGCACCCACTGGTGCTCTGTCTCTTTCTGTCTCTCAAAAATGAATAAATGTTTAAAAAAAAAAGACTTAACAATATTTTGGAGACTGCATAACCAAACAAAACTGTTTGTCCTCTTCTACTTAAAAAAAAAAAAAGCAAAAGACTGTGCTTTACTTACATGATTCACAGTTTCCAACCTAAATATAACATTAGTATTCACTGAGGGAGTCCCAGTAAACATCAAGGAGAAATCACACTGCCAGCAGAAGTCACTTCTTATAACGTCTGGTAATATCGAGTGTTTTTTTTTCAGTTCCAAATTTTAGATTAAGTCTAATTAATGAAAAGGGGCAAACTAGACGTTCTTAGATAAACTAGGGCTCTACAAGGTTTTGTTTTGCTTGTAAAACCTGTGAGATCGCCTCCCAATAAGTGAGATACAGAAAAGGGAAGTTTTTAAAAAGTCAGATCAAATCCAGACCCAGTTCCCCTCTCGCCAGGATGGGCAAGTAAAATATTAGCTATTCCTGAGCTAATTCTTGGGGCTACCATCAGTCCTGGGAAGTAGGTTGAGGCAGGTCCCCGGTTGTCATTCTTGCCTGTATTCCTCCACTAACTTTGTTCATTGAAGACTATGTATCTGCTGGAAATACAAAATCATTAGCTTGTTGAGATTTTATTTAGTTATGGAACCCAAAGAACAAATGAGTGAGGAGCACAAGGGATGGAACAGGAAGGAAAGTCAGCAAAGAAGAAGGGAGGAAAAAAGAGAGAAAGAGCCAGGGAGGAAAAGTAACATTTGTTTAGAACTTTGATAAAGAATCCGTATGTGCAAAATAAATCACACTCAAAAGATTATTTGCTTAAAGATAAAAACCACACGAACATAATTCAAGTTACAAATTATTAGTGTCACATTAAGCAACTGGGAAATTAGGGGCTTGCACTGACAGCAGCATATATACTAAAAATTGGAACTTGGAAATTAGTAATTAATGTCACAGCAGTGATGCATTTTCTTCCAAATGAATTGTACCGTTTTTTTGCTTAGGGACTTCAAGCTTTCTGTATGCAATGTTACTGCTAGTCTTTGTTAATCTAAGCTAAGTATTTCTAAGATGTTCATTTTATAATATACCAAGACTCCCTCTGTTACCAAAATTCTAAGCAAAGAGCATTCCTGAGATGTCTTTATGTCATTGGCTGATTTTTATTCGGTAATTCTTATTTGGCAGTGAACTTTTCACAAAATCACCTTAAATTTGATACAGTCTGTTATTGTGAAGATATTGTTTTCTTTTTTGCTCTCTCAGTCCTCAGTGAAAAATCTACAAATTACTGTGGGTTAGAGCACCTGACAAGGAAGCATGAGTTCACACACGCCATCCTTCCTTGAGTTCAAAGACTCTGTGAAAGGTATTACTGTGACTTCTAAGAACCCTAGTATTCTCCCTCCACAAAGCCTTAACTGTGATCTTTGGGCTCATAAATCCACAGTGTTTAAGAGTTAGGTAAAGAGGACAAAGAAAAGATTGTTCTACCATATGCATCAAATGCACACATACCCCAATGAATTCATCTGATTTGTTGGGATATATGTGCATTGATACCAAAAAAAGATATCAAGTATTTTAACATTATTACAAGTTAAAATACTTGATACCTTTTTGAGCTAAGCCACTTGGCATATAACAGGTTAACTGGAGTGTTTGGAAAGGTTCAGAATAACACTGCCATGCTCAGCCTAGCTCAAAGGCTGAGGTTTGGTTTTTATTATTATTATTATTATTATTGACTAAAGAATTAGGAACTAATTATCCATTTTCAAATTTTAAGGTAATTGCAAAGTAGAGATACTGAAAATAATTGCTTTATGCATGTGCTGTCAATCACCCTAAGTTTGCTGGAGCTTCAGCAGCACTGGTTCCATGTCAAAGTGGGAGGCAAGCCAATCTCTGCATGAACATTCACTTACTCCCCCTTTGTTATGCTGTAGAAAGTTAAGTGGTAGATTCATTGAACTAAAATAGAATTGATAAACACTACCAAGCTCATTTTAAAAATCAATAGGAATCCAGCAGGCATTTCTATTGGACATTTCAGTAAAAATTTAAATGCATCCCAGGTGTTCTTCTTGTTTTATTCATGCTTATTATTTAAATGTTGCATTTATAGCCTAACTGTGGCTACCCTAACCTGATTTCTGACTTGAGAAGTTGTCACTCAGGCAACCTGTAGCCCCAAGCCCCCAAATTAGATCACTCTCTCAATTCACAAGGAACAATTGATGGTCTTGTCTCATAAAATAATAGTGGGTTCAAATCTCTTTTCCACTCCCATCTATTCCCAACTCTTTCCCAGGATAGTTGTCCTCAGAGAATTACGGCAACCACTAACCTCTCTGCAGCAGACAATTGAAGACACGTACAGGAAAACCTGGTGCCCAGAGGCTGGCAACAGTGTTGACTGAATCACCATGAATGTGTTCCCTCCTCCTGGGTCCACCACACACACACACACACACACACACACACACACACACACACACACACACACTAATCACTAGGACTTACGGCACTTTTCCCCAGAAGAGCAAAAACCCAGATCTTTGTCTGATTTGTTGGGCTTTGGGAAAGTTATTCACTTATCTAAGCCTTGGCATCTTTAAAAAAAATTTTTTTAATGTTTCAAAAGTTATTAGGAAATATTTAAGGTATATGAAAGGTATAAAATTAGAATATGTTAAACACCTGTGAAGTTATCATCTAACTTTACAAGTATCAATAGCATTGCAGGTGAAGTCCCCCATGGAGCTTCTCCCAGATTGAGGAGATAACCACCATCCACAGTTCATCTTTTACATGCTTTCACAGATGTTTATGCTACCCAAAATGTAGAAAAGTTTTGTGTATGTAAAGGTTATAATACTGTATATGTTTTTTGGCAACTTGGTTTTTTGCCTTAAGATTCTATTTACGAGTCACATATTGATATGTGTAGCTGTAACTCATTCTTCTTCACTATTGTCCAATATCCCATTCTATTTGAATATATCACAACTTATCAATTCATTCTCTTGAAGATGGGTATTGAAGTTATTTCCAATTTTATGTTGTTAAAAACAATACTGCCATGGAAATGTTTGTATTTATCTCTTTGCTAAGACAGAGACATTAAGCCAGTATGCTGACCAGTTGGGGCACAAATGGGTATGACAGTAAATATATCTCTCTTGCCCTCAGATTTGGCCAGGTCAGGGCCCGGGTTGCCAGAGCCCCTTACCGGTCCACTGCATCCATGAGCTACCTCGCCAGCTTATGGTAGTACATGCTATGAAATAAGAACTGAAATTATCTACTCTCACACTCAGTCAAGACACTGAGAATAGAAACCAGATCTTATTGTCCACATTAACATGATTTTGCTATTTCACTACATTAGTATTGCTTTACTTCTCAGGAGCCTCTTGGTCAGATGAATTATTTGGTTGTTCAGTACAGAAACTTTCCAAAAGACTCATCAACTCTTCAATGGAAAGTATTGGCAGACAATGATTGCCCTAAGAGTCCTGAAATCTGCTGCCTTAAAATCCTTGCCTTGGTGTTCCCATCAGTCCTGGACTGTTGTAGCATGATCCTTACCCAATCCCACTGATGTTTCTTTATTGAGGTACATGGCCTAAACGAAAATTCCACTTCTCAATAAATTCTGATCTTGCCTTTCTGTTCCAAGATACTACCAAAGTTCTGTGTCGGTGTAAACAATAAACTAAGCTTCATCTTATCAACAGGTTGTATGGGTGATATTTGAGGAACTGGTATTTGCATCAAGA
This sequence comes from Panthera tigris, assembly GCF_018350195.1. Taxonomy (NCBI): domain Eukaryota; kingdom Metazoa; phylum Chordata; class Mammalia; order Carnivora; family Felidae; genus Panthera; species Panthera tigris. Next base: position 85,872,581 of record NC_056667.1, on the reverse strand, counting down.
GAAGTATTAATATTTTCAACATGTTGATGTGACAGCAAAGGCTTTGAGAAGCAAGGTTATAGAGTATATACCTCATTGTAGAATGTCTGGTCATTATCAACTTTACTATATATTGGCTACTTGTATCGATGTGAACCTTATTTTCTCTGTAAAATAAAATGATTGGGCAAGCTGATACTTAATTTTTTTTTGTCTTAACAAATATTTTCATCTTCAGATCTAGAATAGGAACTCATTCTGAGAACAAAAAACATCACACCAATTGTGTGCATGTGTGTGTGTGTGTGTGTGTGTGTGTACATGTGTAGCAAAACCTCATCTACCTTATCTTGCAATGTAAGGATATTTTTAAATGACTCTAAGAAAGAAAATGAAGCATAGAGAAGAAAAATTACTTAGCGTTTTCCAATGATAAGAAGTGGAAAAAAGAACCAAGCTTCCAAACCTTCTCTGGAATATCCTATCAGCACACCTCTTTTCATAGTTTCCATTAGTAGGATATCTATAGCTGGAATACCATATGCATGGCACATGTGCCAATGCCTCCCCACTTTATCCTTGGCAGACATTGCAAAGCATTCACAGTACTTTTCCACAGCACAGAGTCTGTTTCAGAATCTCTTCCATATACCATTCCAGACAGCCAATGCCAATTACCTCAGGTTGGTGCTCAAGATAACACTTATTGACTATTCCTTGTTTGTCTCTGCTTCTCTAGTTCAAGCAATCTGGTTGACTTTCTGTCTTCCCCAACTGCCATGCCATTCCCTCACTGGATGCTCTGATAATACTCTTTCCCCATCTAGGAAACCCATTTCTCTCACTTTGTCTACTCTCCCCATTGCCATCTTCAAAGTTAAATTCAAATTGACTATTCTCCATGAAAGTTTGCCTGCAATTCCACATCATGGTGACCTGTCCCATTCATAAACTCGAGTGGAACTTCAGCCTGAAACTATCCCCAGAGATTTGCCATTTTCAGAAGAAAACACATTGAAGAAAAATCTGACAAACTCTTTGGAAATGTATCACACGATTGGTCAAGAGTAGAAAGAGAGTGAAATCAGATGCCTCCTTGAGTAATTGTTTTTTTTGCAGCCAGGTCATCGTTTAAAGGGAAATGGTGTGGGAGTTGGTGATGACAATGAAGGGTAGCTGAGAGACAGGATGATTCTACTCCTTGAGTTCTAGTGTACAGCCTATTTTGCAGGTATTGAAGTTGGAGTAAGGAAATGATGTTAGAATTAAAACGTCTTCTCTGTAAAGATGATCAGCAGAACGGATTCACCTTGATGGTAAAGATGTAGGGATGGTGCATAGCTAAGCCTACAGTGGAAAGACCAAGACTAATAGAGATCACCAAACGATTGTCAGATCCTGCGCCATCAATCTAATTTCACCATTAAGGCAGCCAAAGCAACCAGGTCGATGATTTTAAAGTCCAACTCTGTGTTGTCTTGGAAACAAAATGGCTCACCCCTGTATGGAACTGATCAATTGCTCAGTGCTCAAATTGCAAATAATGCTCTGACTGGATTGTATCCCTGGAAGTTTTTGGACACAGGAGTAATTAGAATTCTAGGCAGGTTACCTATCACAGAAGGTTAAAGAGACTTAACCAACACAAAGAATTGAGGCATTATATATTTGAAATTACACAATTTTCTGTTCCCTTGGTCCCTTCCCAAACTCACAATTGCTTTCAATAAGTTGCCTGTTTAATTGGTTTCTCTGCAACCAGCAAGAATGCTTGCTTTAATCTAGAAACTAAAGGCAATCATTACAAATCCAGAATTTTAGTCACTTGTCATGTTTATACACTTTCTGAAAAAGTTACACACATCTATTTTTTGAAAACAGCATAAATATTTTGTTAGAGGGGCTAATTTTGCAGTATTAAGCAATTTGTCTCCATCCTATATAGAAGGTCATGAATGAGAATTCAAATAAAGGAAAATGTTAATGAAGCTGTTGGGAAGCAAAATGAAGAAAACAGAAGGTTTAATGATGCTGTAAGTGCTCTTTAAAATAAAAGGGAAGCAAAATAACTGGGGAAGATCTCTTCCCTCCCCTAAAGCCAAAGATTAGAAGAATTACAACAATGAGTACATAATTATAAAGAAGAAATAATCAATGAATTTTCAAACGTGTATGCTCATATTTATGCCTCATTCTTCCTTTTATATTAGAGAAGGTGACCCTTTCCCCAGGCCAGCTCTACTCTGTGGAGGCTTTACCTTCCCCTCTTTCTGAGACCTTCTCTCTCCTATATAAATCAACCTCTTCCTTTCAATTGGATCCTTCCCATTAGCAATTATACATGTTCAAGATTATCCCATCTTCAAAAAAAAAAAAAAATTCCCTCATCACTCCACAGCATTTAATTCCTCTACTTTCCTTCACAGCTAGTCTCTTAAGAGTTGATTAAATCCAATTTCCACTTCTCACCTCCCACTTACTAAAAGTTACACCTAGATGGCTTCTATGATCGACACACCATTGAAAAAGCCTTTGAGTTACATGTCAATAAATCCAGAGAGAATTTTTTTTTTAGTGTTCAGTCTGCCTGACAGCACATGCCGGTCTCTCCAGCTTAAAACACTCCTTCTCTTGGATTCCATGACACTCCACTCCCCTCCCCTTCCTTTCTAGTCTTGGATCTCTGCCTCCTTTGCTATCTCTTTGTCCTTTAACAGGATCCATGGTAGAGTGTCTTGAGATTGTGCTCTCTACCACCTTCTTTTCTTACAATTTGTTTTCTTCTTGGGCAATTTCATCTAGGCCCATGTCTCTGACTAGCATTTCCAGTCCCGAAGACTCTCAAGATCAAACCTCTTCTCTGAGCTTCCAAATAATAGGTTTAATAATACGTCTAAATCTCCAATTGAATAGCTTGGAGGCATTTCAGTCTCAACATGTACAGAACTGAACTCATGATCTGCCCCTAAAACTTGATCTTATTCCAGTGTTCTCAATGTTAGTGAATGGCATCAAACCAGAATCCTAGCTTAAATATTTCTCAACTATGTCCACTGCTAACCCATTCCACTGCCATGCCCTAATCTATGCTACTATCTCTTACAAAAGCTTCTACAATGGTCTACTACCAACTGGTCATCCTACACACTAACCTGTCTCCAGCACATTCTCCACATAGCAGCCTGAGTGACATTTTCCAAACCAAGAGCTGATCATGGCGGCACCATTATAAAAGCCATTATTGACTTCCCACAAATCACAAATACCAATATCTTGTATGTTGACTACAAGGTCCTACATTCCTGCACGTTGCCCACCTTTCAAGCATCAAATAGTACCATCTTCTTCTTATTTTCTAGTCTCCAACCCCACTAACACCTTCCTTCAGTTCAGCAATTATTTTCTCCCACAGGGCTTTAGTACAAGCCACTCCTTCTACATGAAATATTCTCCCTTCCTCTTTTCTCTCCCACCTCCAGCCAAGCTAACAGCCTACTCATCCTTTATGCTTCATCACTTTCTCCCAGAAGACTCCTTGCCACCCCTAAGTCAGGCTCCTTTGTTACACATTTTCACAGAAATTCATCCTTCCTTCAGATAACTTAGCTGTTTATAATAATACATCCATTTTTACAATCATTTATATAATGTCTACCTCACCCACCTATCTAAAAGCTCCATAGGAGTAAGCTTTAGATGTGTTTTTTTCACTACTCTTTCCAAGGAACCTAGCAGAATATTTAGCACATAAAGATCACTTAATAAAGAATGTTCTTAAAAAAGAAGTGTTTTTAAAGTATTTCACCTGTATTTTATATTTTTGCCACTGAAAATGTGATAAAATATCCTGGAATGGCTACTGGATGACTCACACAACTACTTTTGTATGAAGGCAGGTATCATAAATGTAGCACAAATGTTCTGAGAACCATGGGGGATAACAGAGTCCATTTATTTTAAGGCAAAGGGTTGAAGAATCCACGGAACAATTCTCCAAAATTCACTGCACTCAATGAGAGAAATTACTAAGGGGAATGTGCCATGACCATAAATGTGTGGAAGAAATAAAAGGCTGTACTCTTTTTTGCATCTAATCTTCTCAATTTACAAAGCAGATGAGCTCCAGAAAGGTAAAAAGACTTGTCCAAGTTCCTGTAATGTAAGACCCAATAACACCACTTTATTTATGTCTTTCCATGTACCTAACATTGGGCTCTGTTCTCAGAGGGCATATGATAAAGTGTATTAATTAAAAGGAACATGTAGGTACACAATAAATATAATTCATTCAACACATGCCTCTGCAGCACATTCTATTTGTTGGGCCTTGGATAAGTACCACAGAACTGAAAACAAGACAAACATGATATCTTCCCTCATGGATCTTACATTAATTAAGAAAATTATGGATTGTGAGAGCTGCTATAAAATATATAAACAAGGCAAGGTGATAATGTGACAGGAGGAATAAGCCACAGTCACTTTGGATAGACCAGTCAGAGGAGACCTGTCCTAGGAATGACACTGGAGGTTAGACATAAAAGATGAGAAGGGGCCAACCCAATGAAGAGGATGTGGGATAACTCCAGTGGAAAGAGGCAACAGCACATGCTAAGGCCCTAGGGAGTATAAGAATTTGTCTTCTTCAAGGCAAAAAGCACCATGGTTGGGAGGTGGTGCTTGATGGGAGCATTGTGTGGGATAAAGCTGAGGAAACTGATAGGAGTCAAATCAAGTCGTTGAAGCCTGTGGCAAAGAGTTTCTCCTTGCTTTTAAGAACTGCGCATAGCTGTAGAGACAGAGCCTAAAGGCCTTGCATTCTTCAGCCTCCATCACTGTGTATGTGAGCGAATTCCTTTTTTTTTTTTTTAAGTTTGTTTTCTTAAGAGAGAAACAGATAGAGTGCAAGCAGGGGAGGGGCAGAGAGAGAGGGAAACACAGAATCCAAAGCAGACTCCAGGCTCTGAGATGTCAGCACAGAGCCCCGCATGGGGCTCAAACCCATGAACCCTGAGAACATAACCTGAGCTGAAGTTGGACGCTTAACCGACTGAGCCACCCAGGCGCCCCTGAGCCAATTCCTTATAACTACCTCCCACCTGCCTCTAAGCTCAGAGATCTGCAGTTAGGAAGCGAGAGACCCAGGAGAGCCAATGGTGTAGTTCTAGTCTGAAGGCATTCAGCTGGAGACCCAGGAAGACCTGATGTTTCAGTTTGAGTGCAAAGGCAGGAAAAAACAGACACCTCTGTTCAAAAAGAGTCAAGAAAAAGGAATTCTCTTATTCAGTCTTTTTGTTTTGTTCAGGCCCTCAACTGATTGGATGAGGCTCACAATAGGGAGGGCAATCTGCTCTACCAATTCAAATGTTCATCTCATCCAGAAACATCCTCACAGACACACCCAAAATAATGTTTGACCAAATATCTGTGCACCCTATGATCCAGTCAAGTCGAAACATAAATTCAATCATCACATTTAACTCTATAAGGCTGCCTTCTAGATGTAGAACTGTGTTGAGTTGAGGGCTGCAGGATATATTAATACTGCTGTTGAATAGATGCCAGCATGTTGTGCTTGGCTATGTGGCTATAGTGACCTTGGACTAGCTCTAAGGTTAGGCAAAGTCCTGACAAAGAATAGCAGAGGTAGGGAAAGTATGTGGAGTAGGAAAGAAAGACAATAAGCTGATTTGGCTCACCTAGGTAAGGAAACTATTTCAAAGCAAGAGAAGTTGTGAGCATTTGGAAAACTCTATAATGTAGTTTGTGAAAGTCTATAAAGTAGGGTGAGATCAAGAAAGGTTAATTGGAAGAGATTGTACACCTGGGAAGCCATGTTGGTGGAAGGAAGATTTCATAATCTGAGCAGAACACAAAAAGTCACCAGGGTAAGGTTGGAAACAGTATCTGGAAGAGAGCCAGAACCTGATTCTAAGGGATAAACTAGAGCTCAGAAAGAAATCCCTGAGTTTTCTTATCGGTAGAATGGACATAATAATATTGTGTGACTTCTCGGATTATTATGAGGATCAAATAAACCCTACTTACAGAGGCACCTGGATGGCTCAGTCAGTTGAGCCTCCAACTCTTGATTTCAGCTCAGGTCATGATCTCATGATTCCTGAGCTGGAGCCCCACACGGAGCCCAGTGTGAAGCCTGATATGGGACCCAATGTGGGCCACACTGACAGGGTGGAGCCCTCTTGGGATTGTCTCTCTCCGTCCCTGTGTGCCCCTCACCCACTTGTGCATGCACGTGCTCTCCCTCTCAAAATCAATAAATACACTTGATCTTAGTCAAAAGGCCGAGAAGCGATCAAAATCAGTAAATAAAGTCTTAAAAATAAATAAATTCATTCATTAAATAAATCCCACTTTTGTGGCTCACACTGCTGTGTAGGGAATTTGCTTGTTTATTCTGTGGGGAATGTTACACTATGTCATGCTATGGTTAATAGAAAAATTTGTGCATTAGTTATTATTCTATTGGTTGTGAGAACTGAATAATGCAAGAAACCATCAGCAACACCTGGCACAACATAAAGGTTACTTACCTCTGTCTCACTATGCCATTCCCACCTGTCACCCTCTATGCTGAAGGGAAGGGGCAACAGAAAGAAGGCTCTTAAATTAATATGCTTCTACTATTTGTTCCAGAAAATTCTTGCCAAGGAAGACAAGGGTATAAAGGCTGTACATTCTTAGTCCACCAATCCTAAAGCATAACTTGCACTTTACCATATCTTATTCAGATCCCCACCCTGAAATTTGCTCTAATTTCAAACAGATTTCCAAATCCTATAAATTTCTGCCTCTGACCTTTCTCTTCTGAGATCCTAGACATTATCAAGGGGGCATTCTCCCTATTTCAGTGAGTAATAAATCAGCTTTGATCGATAGGTCTTTTGAAGGTGTCAAGAATCAACACCTGTCTTCTTTTCCTATCTTACACTGTGACTTTGGTTAAGTCAGTTACGTTGTCAAATGTCTCTAGATACAAAACAAGTCCAATAATACCACACGTCTTCCTCACAAAGTATTTGGAAGAATGAAGTGTGCTATGATTTTCTACAGCACTTTCTGTCCAAGGATCTCAAAGCATTTTATTTCTGCCAAGTGCAAATATATTACATGATTAATAGTACAGCTTCTGAATGTGGCAGGAAAAAAAAAAGATTTCATAGTTCCAAGTATTATGCTGTCAAACTCAGCATTCTCTTAATGCAATGACTTTATCATACCATTACATAAGAGCAATACAATAGGAAGAATTGGATGAAAATTGAGACTTAAACTTGCTGCTAGTTTCCTAATTAAAAACTAAAGAATGCCTCCCAACTGCTGATTTCTTTATTTGACTTCATTAGAAAATCACACATGGATGGATTCATAATTACTCTTAAATTACAAGCACTTGTTTATTAATGTTACCAAACTGAGGAGCAGTACAACTGTCTATGATATGTCAATTTTAAAAAGCTGTGAAGCAAACTGATACTCTGTGTTAATTACATTGAACCTTTCACATTTTGGATTCTAAATGGTACTAGTGCTTTTATGGGCTTGGAACATTCTGTCTTTACTCTTCACAGAGAGGGGGGAAAAAACCTACTTACCGTTCATTATCTAACAAAAGGGTAGATAAAAAACAGAAAATAGTTAATACTATTTTTTTAAGGATCATAAACCAAACTGCATTAGACTCCAATAAAATCTGATTACAGAACAAATCAGCATTCAAATTTCTGTGCAAGAAAGTGTTGCTTTGGAAAGTGTTCCTTTCCCAATTCTTGCTGCCTGATTGTTTAAGATGCAAAGAAAAGGTTCAGGGAGTCATCTGATTCTTTAAAATGAGACTCTACTAAATGTCTAAGTTTATCCCTGTATATTGGGGTGTGTGTAACTCAAAAGATATAATCTGACATTCCAATAATAATACTGAATTTCCTGGAAAATATAGAAAACAATAAGAGAAATGTGAGGTCTTCTATTAACTTGAGATCATGGCTTTATCCTTGCCAAGATTTAGTGAAACTGGATTTGTAATCAACAAAGAAGGTCCTGCAGGAAACCTGTAGTCTCTAGGATCTTTCTCATTTGTAATATTGACTAAAACACTCATGATGAATTATAAAGTTTTGTGAACTGGAGGAAGAAATAATATAATTTTGAAGACTCGAAGGCAATGAATCAAGCCAAGTGTCTTCATTGTACATAGAACAATGCCCTTCAACAGTGACCAGAATGTATCCTAGCAACATAATAAGTCCTTCGCTGATAACAAAGAACATGTGATTGTTAAAGCAAATAACTGCTCATCCCTAGTTTTGTATTCTATTCTTGGTTCAGCTACTAATTTGTAGCCATAGTAAATCACTAATCTACCTTCATGTCTCTATGTCTGCTTCCATAAAATTAAAGGAGATGTTGAGGGATGTTTAGCAAGAAGAGCAAAGAGCTGGACTAGGTTAAGTAATAGTAATTTAACTCAAATTTGAGGTCAATAAAAAGGAAGAGAGGTAAATGTCAGAGAGAGCGCAAACCTCCCTTTACCCACTGACACCAGATTTCACAAAACACAGCTTGTTCTTTTGATAGGCTCTAGAGAACAGCCTTTAAACTCTCATTATAAAGTATGGTCAGAGCCCAGCCACACAAACCAAGAGTGATTTTTTTTTTCTGTCTCTCCATTATCCCTTCTGGATACCTAGTCCCCTCTTGCTTTCACAGTGAGGTGACTTCTGGAACAAATTAGGGGCAAGGGAAGAGAGCCTGGGGGCTTACCTGTCTCCATCCCAACTCCTTTCCCCCAAGCACCTGCCCCACTCTTGCTACCCCTTGTTACAAAGAGGGTTAAACTAGACTCTGGAAAACTGCCACCACCGACGTTCCTCTGTCCCATACCGATCCACCTATGGATGTCCGTAACAGCCCTGCACTTGGCATCTACTCCTGGGCGTGACATAAAAAATATACTATGAGAAAACATCCAGTGAATTTCTCATCTCCATTAAGGGAATGTTACTAATTCCTAAAAAAAAAAAAAAAAAAAAAAAAAAACCAAAACCCTTATCTTCGTTCCCCTTCGGGGTATTTATTTTTCACTGCTAAAGAATCCAAGCCCAAACATTGCAATGAGCCCAAGACAACTAAGCTATTAGAAGCTACTCTCAAATCTTACCAAATGTGTTTCCTTGGTGGCCATTCTCAGCATTCCTGTCAGCACATGAAAACACGTCTCAGAGAGAAGCAAAGCACTCATTTACAAATTTGTTCCCTTGCAGTTAATATATTGTTGCTAGGATTTAATGCTCTCATTATCTTTCATTATTTACAGCCAATGTATTAATATCCCATGAAATGTTTCCTCTGAAATGATTTTAATCTTCTTATTTAGCTTGTTCTAAACTCAACCACTTTGCGGTAATGAACCTGCTCCCCCTAATTAGCTGTTCATGGGAAGCCCACACTACCCTGCGAGGAACTTATTACTAATGTGAAGTGTTCAAATGGCCCTGGTGGGGAGCTGAGATGCCAGCAGGCTCAGCATTCCCAGCTCCATCAATTCTTTCATAACCATGAGCTTAGATTCTGAGTAGTAATACCTTCTAATACCTCAAAACCTGCACAAAAGACTATCCACATGTCCCCAACAAAATCCTTTCACTCTGTCTAGGACTGCAACAATCAACACTAGAAATTCATTTATTAAGTAAAACAGCTCCTATTGATACACCTACCAAGAAACCAGCACATTGCAGGACACTAGAGATTAAAGGATATTTAAGCCACAGTCACAAGGGTCTCAGAATCTTACAGGCAACAGAGGAAATTCCATTGGAAAGTTATATCTAACAAAAGATAGAATTAAAACGTCTGTGCACACAAGAGTACAAAAATATCATAAAACATTACCAGGTTAACTGTCAAATAAGTGCACTGGATAGTTCAGAACAGTAAAAGATCACTGTGGGCTAGGAGCAACTGGGAAGCTCTTTCCAATTTTAAAAATGTTTAGGCAAAATCTTGATGAAATGGCAGGGTTTGAATGGTCATAGTTGAAGAAGGGCGCTCTCAGTAATTACAGGTCACTCATTACTGAATGTCCATTATATGAGTACCAGTCAACTCAGCTCAATACCTCTACTAGCTAATGTATACCTCAAAACTTACAACAAGTATGCCTTCTATCTTTTGTTGTTGTGTTCTTTTACAAAGGAAACGGAAGCATAGAGAAGTTACACCACTCTTAAGTCAGTCTTTCTGCTCTGCTATTAGTGTGTCCCCATTTAGGTGACAGGAAACTAAGTGAGAAAGAACCCATAGACCTGACACTATAAGTATATTGGTTTGACTGCAGGGAAGAGCCCAAGAATTTGAACCAAGAGAGATAAGGATACAAAGGTAGGCTGTGGAGGGCTCTGAATGTTATGAAGTCTCCTTCTGAGCAGACTTTCAGTGTTGTGGGTCACTTTGCAGGAGCCGCTACTCTGATCTCGCACCATGGAGGTTTTAGGGGAATCGGTGGGACTCAACCACTGGAAATCTGAGTGTGATAGAGAAGTGAGGAGGACCTCGCAACAACCAGCACATGGATCTTGGCAGACCAAGTTCATACCTGCAGTGCTCAAGTCATAATCCCAACCAGAAGTTCTACTCATCTGCAGAACCAAGCCAGGGACACACTATGACCAGGGCACTCAGTGAAGTATAGCTCTAGCTCACTAGAATCCTCAGACAAGGAGTTTTGCCAGCCCTAGAGCCCATGCCCAGGTCACTATATAATGATAAAGCAGTCAATACATCAAGAAGATACAACAATTATAAATATTTATGCACCCAACATTGAAGTACCTAAATACATAAAGCAAAATTTAAGAGAGCTAAAAGGTGAAATAAACAGTAATACAATAATAGTTGGGGACTTTAATACCTCACTCTCAACAATGAATAGATCATCCAGATAGAGAATCAATAGGATAAAGTGGATTTGAACAACACTGTAGACCAAATGGACCTAACAGACATACAAAGAACACTCTAACCAACAATAGAATATACATTCTTATTAAGTGCATATGGAACATTTTCTAGGATAGATCACATGTTAGGCCACAAAACAAGCCTTAGCAAATTCAAGACGATTGAAATCACACCAAGTATCTTCTCTAACCACAATGGCGTGTAACCAGAAATTAATAACAAGAATAAAACTGGAAAATTCATGAACACATAGAAATTAAACAACACTCTCCTAAACAAGCAATGGATCAAAGGGGAAATTAAAAAGTTTCTTGAGGGCGCCTGGGTGGCTCAGTCAGTTGAACGTCTGACTTCAGCTCAGGTCATGATCTCACAGTTTGTGAGTTTGAGCCCTGCATCAGACTCTGTACTGACAGCTCAGAGCCTAGAGCCTGCTTCAGATTCTTTGTCTCCCTCTCTTGCTGCCCCTCCCCTGCTCACACTGTGTGTCTCTCTATCTCTCTCAAAGGTAAATAAACATTAAAAATTTTTTGAAAAAATTTTTCTTGAAACAAACGGAAATAGAAACACAACAAGTAAGAACTTGTGGGATGCAGCAATAGCAGTTCTAAGAGGTAAGTTCCAGCAATAAACACCTACATTCACAGAAAAGAAAAATTTCAAATAAACAATCTAAATCTACACATTAAGGAACCAGTAAAAGAAGAACAAGCTAGGCCTAAAGTTACCAGAAGAAAGAAAACAATAAAGATTAGAGCAGAAACAAATGAAATAGAGGACAGAAAAATAGAAAAGATTAACCAAATTAAGAGCTAGTTCTTTCTTTAAAATTTTATTTATTTTGAGAGAGAGAGAGGGCATGCATGCAAGTGAGCATGGGAGGAGCAGAGAGAGGGAGAAAGGGAGAATCCCAAGCAGGCTTGGCACTGTTAGTTTAAGCCTGGTACAGGGTTCAGACTCACAAACCATGAGATCATGACCTGACTCATATTTGTACACTTAACTGCTTAACCGACTGAGCCACCCAGGCACCCCAAGAGTTGGTTCTTTGAAAAGATAAACAAAATTGACAAACCTTCAACTATATAATCAAGGGAAAAAGAAAAAGTACTGAAATCAACAAAATTATAAATGAAAAAGGAGACATTACAACAGATAACAGAAATTCAAAGGCTGAGAGGCCACTGTGAACAACTATATGCCAAAAAACTGGACAACCTAGAATAAATGAAAAAATTCTTAGAAACATAAAACTTACCAAGACTGAATAAGGAAAAAAAAAAAAAAGAAAAAGAAAATCTGAATAGATCAATTACTACTAAGGAGAGTGAATCAGTAATGAAAAAAAAAAAAATCTCTCAATGATGAAAACTCCAGGACTAGATAGCTTTACTGGTGAATTTTACTAAACATTTAAAGAATTAACCTCAATTTTTCTGAAACTCTTCCAAGAATCAAGGCACTCTCAAATTCATTTTACAGGACCAGCATTTAGTCGATACCAAAACCAGAAAAGAACACATACTAGAAAAAAAAAACTATAGGCCAATGTCCCTAATGAGTAAAGATGCAAAAATTCTCAATAAAATACTAGCAAACCAAATTTAGCAGCACATTAAAAGATTCATACACACGATCAAGTGGGATTTATCCCTGAGATGCAATGATGGCTCAACATACACAAATCAATCAACATGATACATCACATTAGTAGAATGAAAGAATCACATGATCATCTCACCGAAAAAAAAGCACTTGACAAAATTCAACATCCATTCATGATAAAAAAAGAAAATCAAACCTCTTAACAAATTAGGCATTGAAGGAACATATCTCAACATAATAATATAACTTAATTATATTATTATAATAATAATCTTGCCATATATGACAAGCTCACAAGTAATATTATACTCAACGGTAAAAGGTAAAAGAATTTCCTCTAAGATCAGTAAAAAGACAAGGATGCCCACTCTCATCACTTCTATTCAACATAGTACCAGAAGTCCTAGTCTTGCCAATCAGGCAAGAAAAAGAACTAAAAGTATCAGATTTGGAAAGGAAGAAGTTAAATTGTCCCTTTTTGCAGATGATATGATTTTATATATAGAAATCCTAAAGACAACCAAAACACTGTTAGATCTCATCAATAAACGCAGTCAAATTGTAAGATACAAAATTAACATGCAAAAATCAGTACCATTTGTATACACTAACAACAAATTTTCTGAAAAAGAAATAAAGAAGTCGATCCCACTTAGAGTAGCATCAAAAATAATAAAATACTTAGTAATAACTTTAACTAAGGAGATAAAAGATTTCTACTCTGAAAACTACAAGACATTAAGGAAAGGAATCAAAGAATACACAAATGGGAAGGTATTCCATGATTACTAACTGGAAGAATTAATATCATTAAAATGTCAATACTACCTATCAAAAGTCATCTATAAATTCAATGCAATTCCTATCAATATTCCAATGGAATTTTTTATGGAAGTAGAATAAACACTTCTAAGATTTATATGGGATGATAAAAGACCCTGAATAACCAAAGAAATCCCGAGAAAGAAGAACAAAGCAAGAGACCTCATACTTCATGATTTCGTTATACTATCAAGCTAGTCATCAAAACAGTATGGTAGTGGGGCACCTGGGTGGCTCAGTCGGTTAAGTGGCTGACTTTGGCTCAGGTCATGATCTCGCTGTCCGTGAGTTTGAGCCCCGCGTCGGGCTCTGTGCTGACGGCTCAGAGCCTGGCGCCTGTTTCAGATTCTGTGTCTCCCTCTCTCTGACCCTCCCCCATTCATGCTCTGTCTCTCTCTGTCTCAAAAATAAATAAACATTAAAAAAAAGTTTTTTAACAGTATGGTAGTGACATAAAACAGACCAATGGAACAAAATAAAGAGCCCAGAAATAAACACACTCATATGCAGTCAACTAGCATTTGATAAGGGAGTCAAGAATACTCAATGGAGAAAAGACAGTCTTTTCAATAAATGATGTTGAGACAATTGAATATTCACATGTTAAAAAAAATGAAACTGGGGGCACCTGGGTGGCTCAGGACGTTGAGCATCTGATGATTCATGAGTTTGAGCCCCAAATCGGGCTCTCTGCTGTCAGCCTGTCAGTGCAAAGTCTGCTTCGGATCCTCTGTCTCCTTCTCTCTCTGTCCCTCCCCCACTTGTGATCTCCCCAAAATCAATAAATATTTTTTTAAAAATTAAACTAGATCCATGCCTTACCTCATTCACAAAAATTGACTTAAAATGGATTAAAGATTTGGGATGCGTGGGTGGCTCAGGCAATTAAGCATCCAACTCTGGATCTCATCTCAAGTCTTGATCTCAGGGTTGTGAGTTCAAGCCCTGCCATGGGCTCTGTGCTGGGTGTGAAGCCTACTTAATTTAAAAAAATGGATTGAAGATTTATATATAAAACCTGAAACTTTGAAATATAGGAATAAAGCTCCTTGGGTTTTCAAAGTAATTTTTTTATACAACACCTAAAACATAAAAACAAAATAAAAAATTAAAAAGTGGGACTACATCAAACTAAAAATCTTCTGCACAGGAACATAAATCATCAACAAAATGTAAAGACAACCTATGAAATGGGAAAAAATATTTGTTAATCATCTATTTTATAAGGGGTTAATATTCAAAAAATATAAAGAACTCATATAACTCAATAGCAAAATACCAAATAACCCAATTTGAAAAATAAGCAAAGAACCTATATGGATATTTCTCTGAAGAAGATGTACAAAAGGCCAACACGTGCATCAAAAGATGCTCAATATCACTTGTCATTAGGAAAATGCAAATTAAAACCACAATGAGATATCACCTGACACCTGTTAGAATGGCCATCATCAAGAAGACAAAAGATAACAGATGCTGGCATGGATGTGGCAAAAGGCAACCCTTGCACACTGTTGATAGGAATGTAAGTTGGTGTAGCCACTGTGGAAAACAGTAAGCAAAATTCTCATACCATACAATCTAGTAATAGAAATATCATAAAATCTAGTAATTTCACTTCTGGGAATATATCCAAAGGAAACAAAAACACTGACTTGTAAAGATATCTGTACCCCATATTCATAGCAGCATTATTTACAACAGCCAAGACATGGAAACAACCTAAGTGTCCATCAATGGATGAATATCCATCAACCAAAAAAAGCAAGGAAATCCTATCATTTGCAACAACATGGATGGCTCTTGAAGACATTATGCTAAGTGAAATGAGTCAGAAGAGAAAGACAAATATTATATGACCTCATTTATATGAGAAATCTTTAAAAATAATAATAATAGAAAAGGAGATCAGGGGCCACCTGAGTGGCTCAGTCGGTTAAGCTTGCAACTCTTGGTTTCAGCTCAGGTCATGATCTCACAGTTAGTGAGATCAATCCCTGCGTCGGGCTCTACACTAGTAGTGCAGAGCCTGCTTGGGATTCTGTCTCCCTCTCTCTCTGCCCCTCCCCAGCTCACACTATCTCTGTCTCTCTCAAAATAAATAAACTTAAAAAAGGAGAGAGAGAGAGAGATCAGATTTGTGGTTACCAGAAGTGGAGGGTTGGGAAGGGAATTGGAAGAAGGCGGTCAAAACTTCCAGCTTATATGTACAAACTCATGTGCAAACTTCCTGTTAGAAGATAAGTACTGGGGATGTGATGACTATAGATAACAAGAAAGTTGTTAAGAGAGTAAATCCTAAAAATTTTCATCACAAGGATAATTTTTTTCCTTTTTTCTTTCTTTCCTTTTTATTGTATCTATATAAGACGGATGTCAGCTGAACCTATCGTGGTAATCATTTCATAATACATGTAAATCAAACCATCATGTTGTACCCCTAAACTTATACAATGCTGTATGTTTATTATTTCTCAATAAAACTAGGGTTGGGGGGTGGAAACTAGATGCAAGACTCATCCCCACTCTGCCCCTTGGGCTGTGTGATCTCAAACCCAAGACTTAACCTTTCATACCTAGATCTCTCTATGAAATGATCTCGGTCATTACTTCCCAGATTCCTTATGTGATCTCAAAATACTTCTAGAGATGTCTGACACCCAGCCACTAAAATGTTCTTGAAACTTCCCTACCAAGCTCTTCAGACTATATAGAGTAGTTCCCAAAACAGTTTGCTTATGAGAACCCTCACTGAATATTTTAAAATACCAAGAGTCTTCTCCCATGATGGCAGGTGTTTGTATTTTTTCAATTGACTGAGAAAATAATGACCAAAGCTGCTGCTGACATCGTCACATTTTAGAATGAATTTGCATTTTACTATCTGGAGCAGCATCCACATAGAGTTGAAAAAAACAAAATTACCAATCTGTGGGAGCCTATCTAGCTATTCAGGCTATAGACAATACCAATCTTCTAATGAAATAGATTTGCCATACTTTGCATTGATGTTAAGGTCTTTCCACAGATATTCAGTCCTCAGCCTGGGAACCACTGACTAGAGTTACTTAACTAATTAGGTAATTATTATCCTCAGAAAATTAATTTTTCCTACAGTTTCCTCACTTAATGAAACGGGATGTTAAATGCCACTGCTGTTAAAAAGCAGCCACCAGAGCGTCTGGTTTGTTTGATGTAATGTAGATTACAAATATAGAGATTCTTACCCTCATAGCACAACTATATTCTGATAAAGGATTTAGAAAGCAGTTGCTTAAAGGGAGAACTCTTGTTTGGCTGTTTGTTGGCTTTCCCTTCTGAAAGTCCTCATTAAGCACAAGAGGCTGAACAGCAGAATTAAAAAAGAAGAAGAAGAAGAAGAAGAAAGAAAGAAAAAGAAAGAAAGAAAAGGAAGCAAAACTGCCTTCCCAAATCCAAGAGTTCAAATGAGATTGCATACAAATTGCTGGGGACTCTCTTCGTTCAGCCTAGTAGCTATTATTCCTATTTCTATGTGACTTGCATGGCAAAAGCTGGAACAGAACACAGAGACAAAGAGCCAGGACCAAGAAAGACAATAAAATTGTTGTGCACGCTTCTGCAATCTACCAGGCTAGTTCCTGCCTCGCAAATTTCTTCCACATTCTGCTGTCCATCATAGAGGCAGCTTTTAGGAAATGGGGGGGGGGGGGGGGAGCGGGGCGGGCAGGAAGCCATCCGTTGTCATAGAAACAATAGCAATTTGTGCCACCTTTGTGCAAGTGGAGAGAAGCCTGGCTGCTGCTGTCGGGCCCGTTTCCAAGGACCCAGATTGAGAAACACCAGCCAGCTTAAAAGGGAGCCCCTGAATACTTGCCAAGCAAGCAAACCTATACCCCTCAAGTGGGCTGTCACATATTTGCCTGGGATTGAAAGTTGATTAAAATACAACCCTGGATGTGGGAGCCCTTTGAGAAAGACACGTTACTCCACCTCAAATTCCCCCATGTGAGGTGTAACGAGGCAATGGTAACCTTGCACGCCAGAGTCATTCTGTGGGGAGCAGCCGGGAGCAGGGTGTTCAGCCCTCAGTCTGATGGGATCTGTTCTCATCAGAGAAAGATGTAATCATCTTTAAGAGACTCTAATTAAGCTGGTGATTAAGGTTAGCGTTGGGAAAGGAAACGTCCCAAGGGTGAGGCCAAGCTGCCAGGGATCACGCTGACGGCGTGCAAGGCCAGGTGGCTGTGGCTTTCCCTGAATTTATGGCCTCTTTAAGACGGTTGCAAAATGGCTTCCCTCGTAAATCAGCAGGCAGACATGAAATAGTAACCCCCAGCCTTCCACAGTAGGCTCTAAATATCTGGCTGTCCCTGTGGGCTCCCCCAACACGGGAAGTGCCCATCTGAGAGTTGGGACACAGCAACCTTAAATATAATAAGCTCATGTAAAAATGCAGGTCCTGTGGGCTCATAGAGAAGAAGAAATTCCTGTTAGTACAACTTCTACAAGTTCCCTCCCACCATTTATGCTGTTTCTACCTGTGAGTACTGAGAGAGTATCTAAGGGTTATAGATACAGATCAACGAGGAAGGACTGGAGTCTGAGGACTTGATGGTGAGACAAGCTGGGCTGTAGGGCTGTCACCAGACAGGAGGGCAAATCCGAATGAAGGACAGAAGAGTCCAGAGAGCTGAGTGAGAGAGGTCGGGAATCACATAGGAGGCAGCAGGGTACACATAAGCAAAGACAAGGAGACTGCCAAAGGTTTCCACAGACTGGGAATACACAGACTCCCAGAACAGACTGGAGAGTCCATCTGAGGCTTAATTTTGAGACATGAGCCAAATTCACTCAGAAGTTTTCCATGTGCTTCTGCTAGGGCAAGAATAAATCACACACCAGATCAGTTGGATTAGGTTTAACTGAATGGGACAGATAATCAAAAAGATCCTTGGAAAAAGCCAGAGGTTGGCAAACCAGGGCTGCTACAGTGGCTCTAAGGCAATCAGGGACCTGCTCCTTTCCGCTTTTCACTCCACCTCTAGGCTGAGGACCTTAGTCTCTTGACCCACAATAGCTGTTACAGCTGCAGCTATCACACACACATTCCAAATGGCAGGAGGGAGGAAGCAAGTTTTGCTCTTCCCCTTCTACAAAGGCTTACCAGAAGTATGGAGCAATACTTTATCAAGCAACACTTTCACTGGCCAGAATCTACTCATAAGGCCACTCCTAACTGCAAAGTGTAGAGAAAATGTGGTCTTTAGACTGGATTCATTGCCATTCTGAATAAATTACTAAGTAAAAGGAAAAATACTTTTACATAACTAGAAGTCTCTGCCACTCAGGGTATTTCTTCTTAGACACTCTGGTGATCTCTTTAGAATGTGTCAGTCATGGTTGCTAAAAGGAAAAGTGTTCTTCCACTCACTACTCACCAAATCAGGGAGTGGGGAGCATTCCCACACCAATTCTCCAACTCTCCAGACACCAACTGGGTGTCCTACCATTAAAATTGGACACTAACAACCACAGTTAGTGCAGACCCCACAGGACAAAGGCTCAGTCCCACAAGATGTCCCCCACCAAGTCCCAACCTCCCACACTTCTGACCAACTGGCTATAAATCAGGGGGTCCACAACCCTCTCTGTAGGTTCAATAATTTGTTAGAACAGCTTGAGAACTCAGGGAAACACTCTACTTACTAGTACCAGTATATTATATAGTATATAACTTAGGAACAGTGAAATAGAAGAGATACATAGGGCAAGACATGTGAGAAGGGGTGTAGAGCTTCTATGCCATCCCCAGGCCCACCATGTCCCCATAACCCAATGTGTTTGCCAACCTGGAAGCCCTCTGAAGCTCTTCTATCAGGGTTTTTACAGAGGCTCCATTACATAAGCATGATTGATTAAATCATCGGCAGTTGATGATTGAACTCAATCTCTAGCCCCATTTCCAATGGGAGAGGGCTGAAATTTCTAACCCTTAGTCACACGGTTGGTTCCTCTGGCAACCAGTACCCCTCATCCTGAACATCTAGGTGCTTCTAGCCACCAGTAATCTCATTAACATTCCAAAAGACACTGACCACTCCAGGATTCCAAGGGTCTTAGGAAGCTCTCTGGCAGGAACTAAGACCAGTTATAACAAAAAACCCTTTTACCACCCATTCTGTTCAGGAAATCACAAGGCTTTTAGGAGCCCTGTGTCAGGAATGGTGGTTAGACTCCAAATATATATTTCCTTTTTGTTGTTGTTGTTGTTTTGTTTGTTTTAATATATGAAAATTATTGTCAAATTGGTTTCCATACAACACCCAGTGCTCATCCCAAAAGGTGCCCTCCTCAATACCCATCACCCTTCCTCCCCTCCCTCCCACCCCCATCAACCCTCAGTTTGTTCTCAGTTTTTAAGAGTTTCTTATGCAAATATATATTTCCTATTACATCACTATCACACAATTCTGCAGCAAGAAAGTCTTTCTTCAGCTCTTTGTCCCCAGAGTACAGCACGTCCTCTTCAAGGTTGGTGGGCAGTACTGGAGTCATGGGTTGGATGGATTGGAGATAAGAAGCTTTAGTACCCACAGGAGAAGAACCCCCGGAGGGCCTAAAGCCCCGACAACGAGTCCACCACCCAGAATCTGAGTCACTGTCAGAGACACCTCTGGCTTTAACTACTCTGGGCTTACACCAAATCAAAGTCAGCTTGGATCCTGAGACGGCCAAAGAGACCACAGTCATAATCATAGCTTCACAAGTAATGGGATTCATTTGCAGAGCACTTACTCTCTGCAAACACTGTTCTAGGCTCTGGAGATGCAAAACCTGAGAAGCATCCCTTCCTCTGAAAGTTTCCAGTCTTGCAAGTGAAACAGTAGTAAACTACAGGTTAAAAGACAGCATGATCCATGTGATGCTAGGTGTTGCTGGCACACTATGGTAGATTCATCTAAATCCTATAGTAGGTAAAGGAAGGCTTCTCCTGACATGAAATCCTGCTGAGTTTGAAAGGCAAATAGAAGTCAGACTAATTGAAGAAACAGGAAAACTGTGTCATGCAGAGCAACAGCACATGTACAAATGTAAACACAAAATAGGGCACATTCGAGGGGAACACTGGTAGTTCGGTCTGGATGGAGTGTGTGGTAAAAGTGAATGAATGGCTTGAGACTCAATCTTGAAGCACCTGGGAGGCTCAGTCGGTTAAGCATCCAACTTTGGCTCAGGTCATGCTCTCATGGCTCATGAGTTCAAGCTCCATGTCAGGCTCTGTGCTAATATCTCAGAGTCTGGAGCCTGCTTCAGATTCCCTGTCTCCCTCTCTCTCTGCCTCTTCTCTGCTTGTGCGCTCTCTCTCTCTCTCTCTCTCTCTCTCTCAAATATAAATAAACACTAAAAAAACTAAAAGATAACCGTAATAACTTACATAATGATTATCATATGCCAAATTCTGTTCTAAATGCTTTGGCTAGAACTCATTTAATCCTCATGACACCTCTATGAATGAATATATATTTTTTAATATTTATTTATTTTTGGGTGAGCACAAGTCCGGGGGGTGCAGAGAGAGAGGGACAGAGGATCCAAAGCGGGCTCTGCACTGACAGGCTGACAGCAGCGGGTCCAATGTGGGGCTTGAATGCACAAACCACAAGATCATGACCAGAGCTGAAGTCGGATGCTCAGACGACTGAGCCACCCAGGTGCCCTTCTGTGAATGAATATCTTAGCCTGTTTTATAGGTAAGAGAACTGAAGCCCAGAGAGCGAGGTCACACAGCTAGCATGTGACATAGGCAGTATCTGAACACAAGAAGACTGACTCTAAGGTCTATGTCTTTAACCCCTACACAAAACTGCATCACCACAGTCTGGTAAGGGGTTACTAGCGCTTGGAATTTGAACTTTATCCCAAAGGAAATAAGGGGCCTTTGAAGAGTCGAAGAATTTTAAGCCAAATGGTATAGGATCACATACTCCTTTAGCAAGTCAGTCTAAAGGTTATGTAAAGAAGGCTGGAGGGGATAAGACTAGAGTGATGGGGCCAAACCTAGGACAGCTGAGATCTGAAGGCACAGAGATCTCTTTGGTTGAGTCAGTATTAGGGAGAAACACGAACCTGGGAGTGTCAATGTCATGAAGCCCTGCTGCACCCAACAGGAGCGACGGGCAGCTGAGTACGGTCTCAGAGGACCAGGTGCATCCAGGGTTCAAGTACAATACAGCAAGGAAACGTGGGAATTTATAGTCAAGGGGCTGGAGGGGGGCTGTGTCATTGGGTAGAAAATTACTAAGATGAAACATCAGGGGTAAGAGGGGATTCTGGCAAGAGAAAACCAACAAGTTTTTTTTAATATTTATTTATTATTGAGAGAGAGAAGGGGTGGTGGGGAGAGCCCACACATCAGGGAAGATGCAGAGAGAGGGAGACAGAAGATCCAAAGCAGGCTTTGTGCTGACAGCAGCTAGCCGGATGCAGAGCTCAAAGTCACAAACTCTGAGGTCATGACCTGAGCCGAAGTTGGACACTTAACTGACTGAGCCACACAGGTGCCCCAAACCTGACTGGATTCTTGCTGAAGGCAGGCCAGGGTCATCAGACACCATCTGGGGATGATGAGGAATGAGGAACTTGGATAGATATCAATGGTGATGGGGTATTGAGGGTGAGGGGTTCTGGTTAAATGACTTAACGATTCTTGGTAAAATTGGACCACGCAGAGACAAACAGGGAAGTCCAAAAGTCAAGGCCTAGTTGAAAAAGAGCTCAAAGGAGCCTGTGTAGAGTTTGGTCAAAGAGAGACTCTTTGTCAGGGACTGGAAAAACCAAAAAACTAATCAACAAAAAACCTCAGTAATGTCATAATGACAAATCAAGAACAGCTATGGAATGCCCATACATCTTCTATATTTTTCTATTATTCTAAAGGCAAGATAACAACTCTGCAGTTACACGCCATCATTTAGATACATATTCACTGCAAACTGGAGACAACCTAGCCCTAAGGAACAAAACAGCATATGAGTTCAGTGCATTAAATCTGTCATCACAAAACCATGCTTTCAGTGATCTCACCCTTCCTTTTCCTATCCTCTCCTGCCCTCACAGAAAACAGTAGAGCATTTTCCATTGGAATCTGTTGTTTAGTAAGATTTTTAAAAACGTTTATTTATTTTTGAGAAAAAGAGAGAGAGAGCATGCATGCAAGCGGGGAAGGGGCAGAGAGAGGGGGACAGAGGATCTGAAGTCAGTTCCGTGCTGACAGCAGACAGCCCCACACGGTGCTTGAACCCACAAACCATGAGACCATGACCTGAGCCAAAGTCCAATGCTTCACTGACTGAGCCACCCAGGTGCCCCTGGAATTTGTTGTTTAGAGTAAGATATGTGATTACCTCAGTATAAACTGAGAAACGGTGCCTGTATATATTCTGAAAATAGAAAATATGTCTCTCTTACACCTATAGGTATTTGTTTCCTAGTGCAGATCCCTGCACAATCCCCTTTCTGGCTCCCCCAAAGTAGGAGAACCCTTGAACATTTAAAAACCAATGAAAGACAAAGGGAAACTTAAATGCAGATTACTAAGTGGGGAAAAAAAATCTGAAAAGGCTACATACTGTATGATTCCAATTACATGACATTCTGGAAAAGGTAAAACTATGGAGACAGTAAAAAAAAAAAAAAAAAAAATCAGTGGTTGCCAAGGAAGGGGGAGAGGGAAGATCAATAGGCAGAGCACAGAGGATTTTTAGGGCAATGGAACCATTCTGTATGATACCATAATGATGGATACACGTCATTATCCATTTGTCCAAACTCACAAAATATACAACATCAAGAGATAAGTCTACGGTAAACTATGGACTTTGGGTGATTATGATTGTTGATGTAGGTTCAGTCTTGTTAAAGAATGGACCATCTTAGTAGTGTTGTTAACAATGGGGGAAGCTATGCACCTGTGGAGGCAGAGAGTCTATGGCAATCTCTGTACCTTCCTCTCAGTTTTATTGTAAACTGAAACCTGCTCTAAGAAACAGTCTTTAAAAAATAACTAATGAAATTTCATTATTTTGAATTATGCTATTTTTAAAGACGCAATCTTTTCATTTGCTTTGGGATGAAATTTACAGAACACAGTTGCAGAAAGGTTTCTAAACCACTTAATAGCACACACACTGTGATAAGCCCCTGATATTCCGTTCTTTTCTTGAGTTAACTGTTCTTTTGCGAATAGCTAAGACAAACGCCAAACCCTAAGTCATCAAGTGTTTGTCCTCAGATTTCCTGATGTGTGACTCAGTTTAAAGGGCAGCTAGGCAAGTGCCAGGGAGAGTGAAAAGGAAGCGTGGAAAGGTCCTCTTGCACCCCAAAATACAGAGCCTTGTTTGGTGCTGGCCCCACCACCTCTGTGGCTGCAAAAGCCCTCGGTGAGGGAGCTCAGGCTGTGAATGGCTCCACAATGAGGGAGACCCCCCCCCCCCATGAGGCTGGAATAAAGGGAAAAGAGGCAGGCGGGGACACAAAGGCAACACTAAAGATCAAAAGGTGGGCTGTGGCGGCTGAGTAAAGGTTGGGGGTCTGAATGAGGAAGCAGGAAAGCCGGCTGAGTAAAGGTTGGGGGTCTGAATGAGGAAGCAGGAAAGCCGGCTGAGTAAAGGTTGGGGGTCTGAATGAGGAAGCAGGAAAGCCGGGGCAATCCCTGCTCACGCTTGGCAGTGAACCCTGCAAAGAGCTGCAGAACAATGCGGAACCGAGATGACTGGGGCAGCTAGCAGATCTAACGCCTTTGACGCCGGGGGAGTTTGTCAGCGCTAAAACCTGACGTGTGGAGAAAAAAAAAAAAAAAAAAAAAAAAAAAGAACAAAGGAAAGTCTGAAGGCTCCTGTATATCAAAGGAAAGGGGCTGGAAGAAATGCTGCAAAGAAATGATTCAGCCCAAGATGCTTCCGGAATTTAGGGTGCTGATGCAGCCGCTGCCCTCTGCAGCTGCGACTCTGAGCGTTGCCTTCCCTTTAACTGCCACTTTGATACCACAGCCTTTTGAAGTCCTTTTTCATATATTTGTAATTTACTTCTGCAACAGAACTTACTGTTCTGGTGTTTACCCTGTCGTTGGGTTCTGCCGCAAGGCAAGAGGAAAGACAGGTCCGTCGGCGCCCTCTCCTGGTGCTACTGAGAAGCTGCAGCAAGTAGAGCTAGAACGCTTGTGTTTTCCCCTTCGGTGCAGCCAATTTTTATTAAAGTTTACCCGGTATCTCTGTTTTTCAAACTTAAGCGGTCACAAGAAACGCCTGGAGGACTCGTTAAAACAAGATTTCTGGGTCCCGCCCCCAGAGTTTCTGATTCAGTAATTTTGGATTTGCATTTCTAGCAAGTTCCCAGGTGATGCTGCTATGGGAGCACAGTTCGAGAACCCACTGCTCTATATACACAAGGCACTGGGTGAGATAGGAAGGCACTTTGTAAAATTAGTGGACCTTATTCTAAAGCAGGAAGAAAGCTCAGTAAACTGAAAAAGGCTTCCACTTGTCAGGGTCACTCAAGGTAGTAAGTGATACCATCTGAATGAGAACTGAGCGGTCTCAACACCCCCCACCCCCCCGCGACAGTGCACTTTCCATTATACTGTGCTGAGCCTTAACTACCCTGACATGCCCTTGATGTGTGTAACAGCTCTAACTGCCACCCAGGGGGAAAAACGCACGTCAGAATCTTGCTGAGATAGGCAGACTTACCACACATACTCACAAACCCAAGTCTCCGGCTGCATTCACCAGCCACACCCACGTGCCTTCTGAAGATCTATGGCCCAAGAGCACAGTCAGGTGTGGCTGTGGTAACTTTTCTCCCTGCAACCCAGCGTGTTAGAGCAGGTGTGAGAGAGCCAGGTGTTTGTTGCTGCTGCTGCTTTTGACTGTTTTGTGGCCACTCATTGGCCTCAGGATATGTTCTTTAGCAGGATTCTGTATCACACCTCCGGACCCCTTCTTCTCGCTTCATACTTTAGATACTCTAAACAATTAAGGTTTCCCTTCTCTCCCCATTGAATCTTTGAGTCCATGAGGACCCAACTTCGATATTGTCTCATTGTCTCGGGAAAGCTCCCTTCACCGCCACGCCCCTCCCCAAGACTGAGTAGGAACCCATGCTACAGTGTTCCCACTGCAGCATCCGGCAGACCACAGCCTCCACACACCCATGGCAATTGCATGGTCATGGGGCCCTCCCACTACACTCCTTGAGGGCAGGGACTATGCCCTTAGCTTTACCTTCAGATCCAGCACAGTGCCTAGAATACAATGGGTGCTCTGTATCTAAACTACAAGGCATGAACACAGGGTCTTGGATGAAGAATTTCTGTGTCATGGATCCACAGAAACTGAAAAGGAGCAGTAGGGGGCCAACCCAAAGGGCATTTAAAGCCATAAAGCATCGTTACTCTCAGCCCCCAGGCCATGCATGAAAAGGCACATGTCCTACAGGAGATAACCGCAGGCATATTATGCTGAACTCTGGCAATCCCAGAACAAATCATAAACTGAAGTGTCATAGTTGGAGGGGTTGTAGAGATTTGAGAAGACACAGGTGCATGAACTGTCCTCAGTCCCCAATTTTTTTTTAGCAAATGATAGGAAGTAGTCCCCAGGTCTCTGGATCCATTGTCCCATGTTTTCACTACGTGTTGTGATAAAGACCTTGGATAAGCCCAATGATGAAAAGGTGGGGCAGAATAATAATAGCAAGAGGGTCTCCTGACAACAGTGCCAGCTGTGGCCACCACAGACGTGCACTGATCAGATCTCCCTTCAGAAGATACCTTGTCAGCAGCTGAAAGGGGTACACTGAGCTGACAGCTTACAGCTGTCAGCAACTCCAGGCTTCACCTACATTTTGAGTCTCATCCCTGGAAGCCCCCAGCCAATGACACAGCACAGCAGGGGGCCCGGGACACGGTCAACTCTGTCTCACGTGGGAACTCCCAACTGGGTTGCCTGATGGTCAGATCTCTATAGTCTTCTGAAACTTTACCTGCCCAGTCCTGCTTCTTCCCCTTTTTATCTTTTACAGGCATCCCATCCACTAAATCACTTCTACTCCTAACTTCATCTTACCATCTGCTTCATGGAGGACACGATATGTTGGCCAGAGCCAGATGGAATATCCACAGGTAAGAGTGGGAACCACAGAGGAGATGGAGTCCCTGTAGCTGTTGAGAACACCAAACCTGAGGTCCAATAAGCGATCTCTCACAAGACCACACAGCAGGCTTCCTTGGAGAACACAGGAACTGATAGGTGCATCTTCCACGCTGTTAAGGATCAGGTGTCATTTAAAAAAAAAAAAAATCTAAGTGCCCAGAGGCTGTGTATCATGTGACCTTGCTTTTCTTGATTGATACCCTTTCTTTGCATGTGAGGGGAATTTGGATAAAGAAGGAGAAATCAGGGATTCTAAAAAGGAAAACCTCATTCGTAGTGTAAGGCAAGCTCCCTCAGCTCCAAACTTCGTACTATACCCAGGCTCACAAAACTATATCCTTGGTGCCCAGAGAACATTCCTAGTATGTTAAGTAAAAAAAAAAAAAAAAAACAAACAAAAAAACAAAACAAAACAAAAAAAAAAAAAACACCAGCCCCTGCATCTCAAACATAACCTTCACCCTTGTATCCTTTTCTAGCTCATTGTCAGTATGAGAGCTCTGTCTCTTTTGGTGAAATGGCCTCAAAAAGACTAGGAGAATGAAAGGATTTGGTTCTCCTATAATTTCAAGTCTTCTCAAATATACATCTTCTGATATCCTAGAGCCCTTTGGTCTAAAAGCCTGAGGTGAGGTGGGGAGAAAGAAAATAAAATGAGGAGGTTTATCTTGTATGATCACACCCAAATATTTCTACAGTCTCTCCACTAGCTGTCCAACTTTGATGTCTGTGACACAAGAGGGATGCCAGGTATACCTCAAACATATTTTCCCAGCAACACCTACCTCACAGGCCTGCATGCCTTCAAGATTCTGAAGAAAGAGGGAGAGAAAGATCCACGTCCAGTTGAGAATTTGCTCGGGTTGGAGTAATCCATCTCACTGAAAGGAGCTGCCCTTTGGGTGTTAATTTAAAAAGTAACCACACAAACCAGCTATACTTTGTACTTTATAGATTTTCTTAGCCCACCATTCAATATTGCAAAATAGTGTTGATGCAGTTTTAGCCAGCCCAAATCCCAGCTACATGCCCGTCTTCAAACGTGTCCCTACCAGCCCTCATACTATCCATTCATTGCATCTTTTTTTTTTAATTTTAGAGAGAGAGGGAGAGCAGGGGAAGGGCAGAGGGAGGGCCAGAGAGAGAGAGAGAGAGAGAGAGAGAGAGAGACTCTTACACAGGCTCCACACTCAGTGCAGAGCTCTATCCCACAGCCCTGGGATCATGACCTGAGCCAAAATCGAGAGTCAATGCTCAACCAGCTGAGCCACCCAGGTGCCCCCATTCACTGCATCTTTAAATGATCAACCTAAGTATACGTTTAAAATGCAGCCTTCCAACACCACCATCATTCATTGTTCCATCTAGCTCTCAAAGACACATTTCTCGGTCAGAGTCGATCTAGGGACATGGAGTGGACTATATAGTAAGTCTATTTTAGCTCTTACTGTCAAAGACAGTTGAGAATTAGGTCCATTTTCTTTGCCTCCAGGCTCTTATCAAACCCTGGGAATCGAAGGGCAATGGTTTCATCTACCATCTTTAATCAGGGCCACATATAAGCCTTCCCAACGGAGCAGAATTTATGTTTAAAAAGAATTCAAAAGATACTGAGTGAATAAAAGAGGTCATTTCATTAATTATGTGGTGAGTAATGGACATTTCTGCACATAAATGGCATTGCCATTGGCTGTGCTGCTTATAGAAATCCAGCCTGCACAGAAATGCTCACTTAGGAGTGTAATCGCATCCGGAACACATTATCAGGAGATAAGTATACAATGGGGCAGAAGTTACAGAGCATTTCTCAGTTTGATAAATAAATTAAGTTGGCTTTCTGCAGTCTTCTGGGAATGTGCTAAAAAACTGGGAAAAGGAACATCCTTCTCGGAGCAACTATGATCCACTCTCAGGGCGTTTCCTGGGAATTCACAGCCAGTAAGCCCACTCACTGACCCAATTGTGCATGTCAAGCCATTAACCCAGAATTGAACACTCATTTCTAGGGAATCTATTATGCTTGAATCATTGTCACTGTAATAAGGATAAAAGAAGAGGGCATAAGGATTTCTTCTGAAAGAAGCCTTTTTGCCTAGTTCTAAAGAGTTGTTTGCTGGGCATCAGCCTGGAATAATTCTTCTAGGCTTCATGACTCTTCTCAAAAGAGGTTAATGATTCGTTACCAACTGCATTGGAAAAAAAAATAGTACCTCATGAGTGCTACTATGGCAATTGATAAAACTGAATTGAAATCCCAGGTGGATCATTTACTGCATGTACATCTATGGGAGAGTTGTTTAACCTCTTGAAGACTCCGTTTTCTCACCTGTAAAATGAAGGTTATACTATCTGCCATCCAGATGGTTGCAAGAATTGAATGAAATTCAGCACAGCAGTGGTGTTAGGAGTTGCTCTTTGGCATCAGACTCCTTGTGTTCAGAATGGCTTCTTACCAGCTAGGTGCCTTTGGACAAGTTAACTACCCTCTCTGTTCTTCAGTTTCCTCATAATAATAACTGCTACTTTTGGTGTTGTTATGAGAATGAAATGAGCTCTTTACACAGATAAAGAGCTGAGAGCAATGCCTGGCACAGAGTAACCACTCAAAAATTGTTCATTATTGCTATTGGTGTGTGTAAAGAACCAAATGAGGTGCGTGCACTGCACATTCTAGATGCTCAATAAACACGACTTCTCTTTCTGTCCACTATTCTTTTGGCCAGGTCCAGGGGAAGCTTTAGGTAACATGACTCAGTACTTGTTATTCTCCAGTTCTTCTCCATAAATCAGGGGTATAGCAAAAGACTGTCCCCTTATCTCCATGGACACAGACCACTTTGCCTCATTTCCCACTGGAAAACTTACACAGGTGGTTGACCCCTAGCCCAACAAAAGTGACCTCTAAAGCCCCCCTGACAAAAAATACAGATCCCTCTGACCCACTTGGCCCTAACCAAAAAAATACACTCCCCTCATCTTGCCAACCCATGTGCTTCAAATATCCATGATTCCATAATCCAGAAAGTACTTGCAAAACACCTGCCATATATAAAGCAATAAGGACACAGAAGAAGCAGTCATGACCCCTGCGTCCAGAACTTGGTGACCAGTAGAGACACAAAAGGCAGAGGGGGATAATTGCCAGGAGAGAGAAACGAAGCAGATCAGAAAAGACTTCAGGAAGGAAGTGGCATTGAGACTTTATCTTAACCAATATGTAGCATTTTAAAATTTTTATTTATTTATCCTTGAGAGAGAGAGAGAGCAGGGGAGGAGCAGAGAGAGGGAAAGAGAGAGAATCCCAAGCAGGCTCCACACTGTCAGCACAGAGCCCAACATGGGGCTCAAACTCACAAACATCAGATCATGACCTGAGCCGAAATCAAGAGTCGGGCCCTTAACCAGCTGAGCCACCCAGGTGCCCCAATATGTAGCATTTTTAATGGCATCCGTGTACGTGGGGAATTCCAAATGGAAGAAAGAGTGGGAATAAAGGTTTAGTCAGTAGAAAGCATGGAACATAGGAAAGGTATGTCAGCTCCTCAGGCAGGAGCTTAAGATAAATAATAAGACAATGTTGGAGATAAGAATTTTTAAAGATGTTTAGGACAGAGCTGAGAGAGCATCCGGAGATCTGTAAAGTAGGGAGCCAGTGGAAGTTTCCGAAAGTAAGGAAGTGGCATAGTTAAAGCTGGTGGTTCTTGGATGGGAAATCTAACACCGCAGAGGATGAATTTGAGAGGAGAGAGGAGTTAGGGGATCACCATAATAGCACAGGTGAGGAAATTGAAACTTGGTGCCGGTAAGAGGGCAGAATGAGAAAGATACAGGGTGTGGTGTCCACAGGTCTTGACCATTGATTGGATTTGGAGGTGAAAAGAGAAAGACACCAAGGATGAGCCTCAGACCTTGAACGTATCTGCCGTAGCTGCCAGTGGAACAAAGGACAATGGCCTCGCCTGAAGTAGGGAAAAAGAAGATTCTGCCTCTGGCATGAAATGACTTGGGTTCATCCTTCTGAGAGTTAGCTTTGCCCATTCTAGTCCTTTCCTGAAGCTGCAAACAGTGGGCCTTACTTTCTCAGCTCTTTATTTACAGGAGGAGTCCTCATGAAAATCACAGGGCTCTGGGATATTGGAGAAGAAAGAATGACAAAAGCAGAGGCAAGATGGGAATAAATCTTCTCTTCAGTCCTCAGGTTTGTGTGACGAGGTAGTCTCTTGCTCACAGAGAAAACGAAAGGACGACAGGAGGAACTTCCCCCAGTAGAATGTAAATTCCATGAGAGCAGGGATTTTTTTTTTTTTTCCTGTTTTGTTCAGTGATGTATCTCTGTGCCTAGAGCAGTTCCTGGCAATAGTGGGAGCTCAGCCATTTTGCCGAATGAACGAATGATCCCTGCTTCTTTTCCTGTTTTTCTTTTCTTTTTTTTTTTTCTTTTTGAGAGAGAGAGGGCGCAACTGAACGAGGGGTAGAGAGAAGTAATCCCTTGAAGGGCAGAGAGGAGAGAGAGAGAGAGAGAGAGAGAGAGAGAGAAGTGGGGCTCACCCAACTCGGAGCTCAAACTCACAAACGGCAAGATCATGACCTGAGCCGAAGTCCAATGCTTAACCAACTGAGCCACGCAGATGCCCCCAATGATCCGTTTCTAGAAGTATGAAGAAATAAATAGAAGGCCTTTCACAGCTAACTCTGGATCTCCCTCCCAACCCCAGTCATGTAGTCTTTTCATTCTTTTAATGTTTTTCATCTTTGTCGAAGAAGTACCTAGAAATAATTCCCAAAGAGCCCTGCTTTACATTCTCACAGTCTTGCAAAGCTCTCAGGAATTAACAAATTGTGGGCAGTATAACCAAGGAAATGGCAGCTCTCTGATGAGCAGGAAGCTGGATATTTATGATGTCAAGCAAATAAGGCCTGTCACTGGGGAGGGAGGCTGGATTTGGAAGGATGCAAGTGTGTGAC
This sequence comes from Panthera tigris, assembly GCF_018350195.1. Lineage (NCBI taxonomy): Eukaryota > Metazoa > Chordata > Mammalia > Carnivora > Felidae > Panthera > Panthera tigris. The sequence goes on along the minus strand of NC_056667.1, from coordinate 85,841,034 downwards.
TTATTGTCTTGATTTTATTTTCCACTTGTAGGCTCTTTTCATTATTTTCATCTTTTCCTTTTTAGAATATGACGGGTGGAGGGGTGCCTGGGTGGCTCAGTTGATTGAGCATCTGACTCTTGATTTCAGCTCAGGTCATGATCTTGTGCTTCCTGGGTTTGAGCCCCATGCCGCGTTCTGTGCTGACAGCTCAGAGCCTGGAGCCTGCTTAGATTCTGTCTCTCTCTCTCTCTCTCTCTCTCTGTCTGCCCCTCCCCTGCTTGTGCTCTCTCCCTCTCTCACTGTGAAAAATAAATTAATTAATAAACGTGAGAATATGACTAGGTAGAAATTTGCCATTTGGAAACTAGAATACCATCCAGAATAATGTGTCTCTTTTGATGCTATGAGAGGACACCTTACAACCAGTTTGGGGAAATCTGAAATGTGGATTCTTCTATAGATTCTCAAAAAGCATCACAAGGTCTAGGAGTTGGTGTGAGAAAGTGGAATCAAGGTAAAATATTTTTAAATGGATAAAGATTGCGAAGTGAAAGGATGTTATTCAAAAGAGTAGTTTATGAGTCAGGTTGGTCTGACATCAGAAGTCCTTAGCATCAGGCCCACCCATCCGGACTCATTATGTTAAATCACGTCTTATCTTCCTTTTCTGCTTCCTGAGACTTAATCATTGTTTCCTCAGTGAGTATCATCAGCTCCCTAAAACTTTGTAAGATAAAAGATTTTCTTTTTTGGGAGCTGCCACTCAGGGACTGAAACTGACTTCTGAACCTACAGTTTTAAACCGTATCATGCCTGACATGAGCCAGTCATCCAACTCTGTTCAGATTATACTCTAGGGTCATGTATTATGTGCCTATTGCATGCAAAGCACAGTGGGAATACAGATACAGAGAAGAATAAGACTTTGTTTCTGCCCCAAAGGTAACCACAATTCCTGTGTAGAGAAACACATACAACAACCTCTTCCATGACAAGCTGACAGGGAGCCACTGAAGGTTTTACAGCAGTAAGTTTCATGAACACCCAGGGTCAGCCGTTTTCAATGTGTCCTACTTTATCTGTGTCAGGACCAACCTCATCACTTCGAAGGAAGTGCAAAAGGAAAATAAAGTCATTTTGTTCATTTTCCAAATATTTACTGGGGAGTCCATTCTGAGGAATTATACGGGCACCTACTTCTAGTTAAATCCTAAAGAAGAAAGCAATGAGAGAGAGCTAGAGCTAAAGGTGGGGAAAATAATCAAATTCGGGACAGGGGGAGTTAATCTGGCTGAGGAAACTGGGAAGAAGAGAGGGAAATGGGGGTGGGGTGGGGGGAGAGGAAGGGAGACACTTGTGGAATCTAGGAGAAAAAGAGACAAGAAAATCTCACTTACAGGCATGAAAACATCGAGACACATCAAGATGTATGTGATAGGGCCATGTCTGGCTTCTCCCCAGGACTTAGGACAGTGCCTTACATGTGGAATTGAGTGAATATTTGTGGATAAAGGTACTATGAAACAATTAATCAGGTGTATTACTTTATAATCCTTACACTTGTGGCTTATGCTTATTCTCTTTGGAAAGCAAAGGTTAAACTCTCTCTACCATCTCTGTTTCATTCCCCAGATCATCTTAACACATACGAGATCGCAACGTCATAATGTATCATTAAGGTGCTCTCCCATAGCAAATAAGCCACATCTTAGGCTACTGCAAGTGTTTGATTTTAATACTGTACATATACAAAGGAAAGCAAGAAAGTATCTCAGCACTGCAGAGTAAAACACCATGAGGAACCCAAAAGTAAATCAGTAAATGTTCCTTGCTGGTTTGGAATTCAAAAGCAATCCTGGTGACCTGCTCAGTCTTTTCTCCCTCAGAAGTAGGTAAGTCTGGTTCTCCCTCTGGTAGACTCTGCCATTTGTAGGAACAAGCTTCTCTCTCCTCCTCTGCTTTTCCCCTGCTTCTCTTGTTCCATGCCTCCTGCCTGCCCTTCTGTCTAGCATCAGATTTCTGCATGGGAGAGAACATGAATGGGTTAGTACCTACCCAACGAAGACTGCCCCCACTAGAGAGAATTCTTGCACCTGGGATCTCAAAGGTGCTCACTCAGAGGATCCCATTGGCCAGGGTACCCATGTGGCAGTGTGTGCCAGGGGAGTTCCCTGAGGCTGCCTAAAGGGCTTGAAATGTGGCACACGCTTGGGATTTCATGGATTTTTATGACGTTTATATGAATGTAGGCAAACAAGTATCACAAAACTATCTAGAATTAGCGGAACATTGAAAACATCATATAACCAATTCTGAACTCATGAAATTCCAACCTGCCACCACCTACCCACTCCCAGCAAACCTGCTGTTCCCACAGACTTCTTCATCTCAGTTGAAGACCACTCCACCCTTCTATTTATTTGGTCCATGAAATTGGATTCATCCTTCATTACTTTCTTTCTCTTACATCCCACATCTGATCTGACTGGAAATCCCATTGACTCCACTTTTAAAATGTATCCAGAAACTTAGAACTTCTCACCATTATCTGCACTGTCATCACCACGGTCCAAATCACTATCAGTCTAGATTTACTGCTGTAGGCTTTTGTTTTCAAGTTTATTTATTTATTTTCTGAGGAGGGATGTAGGGAGCAGAGAGAGTGAGAATCCCAAGCAGGCTCTGCACTGTCAGCATGGAGCCTGGTGCAGGACTCAAACTCATGAACCGGGAGATCATGACCTGAGCCCAAATCAAAATTTGAATGCTTAACCCACTAAGCCACCCAGGCACCCCAATTGCTATAGGCCTCTAACTGGTCTCTATGCCTCCCCCCTTGCTTCCCGCCTGCACTCACCCCTCCACCAGCCTAGTCTCAACACAGCAGTCAAATTGATCCTTTCAAATATCGATCGGATCAATCATGTCACTTTTCAGTTCAAAACTCCTCAGTAGGTCCTCATGTCTCTTAGAAGAAAGCCCAAGTCCTTACAAGAGCCCACAGTGTTGACATGATTAGGCCTTCCCACCTCCTCTCCATCACTCTCACTCTTGCTCACTCTGTGCCAGCCATGCTGGTCTCTTTGATGTTTCTGGAACATACTGAACATGCTCTCATTTCTGGTCTTTGCACTGGCTTGTCCCTCATTTTGGAACTCTCTTTCCCCCAGAAATCCACAGGACTAACTGCCTTAGCAACCCCAGGTCTCTGTTCAGATGTCAACTTCTTATACTAACAAACCACCTCACTTAAACCCTCATCCAGCATTCTCAAACCCCACACCTTGCCCATGTGGCATGTATTAACATACCATATAATTTTCTTATTATGATTTGGGGGTGGGGGTTCTGTAGGGTTTTTTGGTTTGGACTTATTTTTCTTGTTGGTCTCTCTCCCCCTAGTAGAATGAAAGCTCCATAAGGAAACCTAGACCCATCTCTGAAACTTATAGATGCTCACTAAATATTTGTTGGTGGATACCTGATTCACCAGACAACTGAGGCAGCACCCTGAGCTTATGAATTTAGAAGAGATCAAATATTGTGAAAACTCAAGTGTGGCTTGGGGTTTGGTGTGATGGGTTGGAAAAATATATATGATTTTCAAAGGAAACTTCTTTTTTTCCCCCTACTATCTAACTTCGAATCACCAATCTGAACTGATGGCAATTATACACAGATACTGATGTGCTAGTTCCCATAAATAAGTGCAAGCTAGTGAGTCAGTCCATCACTCACAGATCACTGTAATGTAGGCAGAATGAAAAGGTAAGTTACTCAATCTCAAGGACCTTATATGTAGCATGCATGAATAATTATTCCACTATACTCACATGCAAGAAATATCACATTGTTGGATTTATTTGTTTGTTTTTCCTGTATCTAAATCAAATTAAATCTGCTCCACTCCCTCTAAAACAAGCTTAGGCTGAGGTCTTCTGCTATGTGCCCCAAGGTCACCACTTTTAGTGTTTGGCCACCCTGGCTTCCACTTGTCCCTGTCAGTGGCCCTATTAATCCCAGGGGTGCTGTGATGGAGGTCCCTGACACTCTTGGAATAGTCTACCACTAAACCATCCTTCCTAAATTTAGAGGAAGCTCACCTTTCAAAAGGTTACCTCTTCTTAAAAATAATGTCAACCTCTAGTCCCTCTTTCTTGATGATCCTGAACCCAAGAGATTTGTTACTTCAGCATGGCAGATGGAGTGTAGCTGTGGAGTTCTACAAGGCACCAAGAATCAGATCTTAATTCATCTCTTTACCTGATGTAACACATCCGATAAGACAAAATAGCTTCAGAATGATTACAACAAAAGAAATTGTATCATAGAGTTTCTAAATTGAATGCATAAATTCTCAGACAGTGTAAAATAAAGATTGATCCAATGGGCTAGAATTTCTCAAAGGAATGTTGCTGGAAGAAGTAGATTTTGAATGAGTCCTGGAACAGGGAGAGAGAGACTGAAACATTCCAATAAAGGCAGGCGATTTTGTCTTTGTATGCAATAGGGGAAGGAGGGGGAGGACACCAAGTCGGGAAACAGTGAGTCACAACCTGGGCAGAAGGGTTAGAGGATCAGGATGTAGGATACCGCAGTCGGCAGGGGGATTCTTTACCATGGCAGAACAGCAAGTCTTGTGTGGTACGGCAGATAGCTGGAAATCTGAGCACATCAAGTATGACTCAAGACCAGTTTAGATTCTGGGAAGAGACAGAGGGGAATGCAAATGCACTCCCGAAGCATTAGTGAAAGATGACCCACAAAAAAGGAAGAGACCAAATACTGCAGGGAAGAATCCCAAGTGTGGTATTGGGTATGTGCTCCATTCCCACTGAGGCATAAATTGGCTACTGTATTGCATTTCCCAGAGCTACTTCAGTGACTGGGCTCATCCGATTTCTCCTTTGGGTGGTAAAAACAAAAAATTGAAACCACAGAAACTCACTAATGTAGGGAAACCTGGGGTCATCTGTACTTCTTTTCTGGGATGGTGCTAAACTTTGTAACATTTCTCCCTCCCTCGGGAACTCAAAGCCCTTGCAAAGACCCAGCGCATTACAATCACAGGCGGCATGCTTCCTGCAAAAGGAAGTGCTTGTAACAAACGACAGGAATGCTTTCCCCTTCAGCGCAGTTTCTAAGTAGTATCACTACTGCTTCAAATTTGTAGTATGTCCTTCATACTAGATACAGGTGCTCAGGCATACATCCTTTATTATCCCTAAGTTTTGTCCAATCTTTATCCTTTGAGGTGGATGATTGCGTGAAATGGTTAAAAGTGCTTTGTGACTTTAGTCACAGCTCTAGTGACTAAGGTATGTGATTAGACTGGGTACAATGCCATATTTATGACAGTAAATAGATTGCTTTTTCTCCTGCCTTTCCTTTTGGAGACTCTTTACAGAGAGCTGTTGATTTCTTACTTTGTCAGCTGCCACAGGGGGGATTGGATTCTTCCCGTGGTCCCTGACACCAGTAAGCTTACATTTTAAGGCAGTATGTACTCAAGCGAATCATGTTTAATACCCACAAAAGTGAAATACCATGATGTGTGAGAAGAGAGCAAGCCATCCTGGTTTGAAGAGCAGGGAAGGGCTTCATAGGAAAAGGAGCGGTTTTGCCGGCAGTTAGGGGATGAATGGCATCAATAAGCAAAGAAAGGAACGAAAGGAACATTCCAAACTGAGTAAGAATAACAAAGTCACAGCCATGTGAAAGTGCAGGGTGAGTTCAAGCAACAGCAAACAGTTCTGTGGTTGCAGCAACGGGCACTTGGGAGACGGCGGTAGAAGATGAAGACGGCGGTAGAAGATGAAACCCGACGATGGGGGGGCCACAAATATCAGACATGGGGTTGCAGCAGGGACCCAGAAGAGCACGCCCAGTCATGTTCTGCACAATGACGGCCTCGTTGGAATAAATGGGTACCTTCCTGACATGAGTACGTTGAAGGATGGCACTCCCTGGGATACCCAAGTTCCAGGGTCACTGAAACACAAATCAGTCCCCCTCACTTGACTAATCACATCTGATATGATTGTGTTTCGGCAGAGAAAAAGTAAACACCAATTAGGTAAGAAAGCAGGCTTCAGAGCACAAAATGAGTCATCGGCAGACCCACAACGGCAGAGGAGACTTGTTCCTGCTGGGTGGCCTCATCTGAGGTTTCGGGGTATAAAGATAAACTCTGCCAGGAAGCCCCCTTAAAATAATCTGTTTCTGCCTCAGGGGATTTACAGAGGTCTCTCCCAGGGTCAGGAGTCCCAGGGGATGAGGTGGCAGGGGTGGTGCATGGACTGAGTTTGGGAAAAGCCCAGCATGGTAAAGTGCTGAGGTACAAAGCAGAGAAATTGAGAAGCTGAGTCTATTCTCCAGCACCAAGAGGAGATGGAAGTGATGAGGGTATTGGAGGGAGACCGCAGCTGGCTCAGCCTGTGGGCACCCAAGAGGCACGCCAAGGGCTCAGGATAGAGCACCCCTTGCTGCACAATGCATTCTGAATGCCACAGCTCGTGGTCTAAGGCTACCAAAACAATGCCCTGTCCTGGGCAGAAGTGGCCTCAGGACAGTGGCTCTCAAACTTGGGATACACCAGAATAATCTAGAGGGTTTATCAAAACACAAATTGCTTGGCCCCAACCCCAGAATTTCGGATTCAGTAGATATAGGGTGGGCTGCAGAATTTGATTTTCTAAGGATTTTCCTATTTAGTGCTGATGTTCTGGTCCAAGAACCACTGACCTAGAATTTGATGGGCCAGAGAGCTCAAGTAAAGTTTTCAGCAGTTGAAGGCAAGCAGAACTGGAAAAGGTAGGATTTGATCATTTCTAGTTTGAACTACCTGAAGGGGTTTTATATGCTCAGGACACTGATGAATGTCAAAAGAGGCAACAAGTCAGTGACAATGCAATAGAAAGAGTGGAAGAAGGGAAGGCTAGCTTAAAGGATTTTAAGAAGGAATCAGGCCATTTGCCCAGAACAACCACCTGTTGGAGGAGGAAGGCACTTCATCACTGGCCACTCACTGATCATCTACAGCTCTCCTGTCACCTGGCTGCCTCTAGAATCATCTGGGAAGCTTTCCCAAAACTCCAGGCACTGGGTCCCATGCCCAGGCAAATTATATCAGGATCCCTGCTGGTGGGGCCCTGACCGTGGAAGTTTCTGAAACCTCCCAAATGATTCTAACAGCAGGTAGGGCTCAGAGCCACTGGTCTGAGAAAAATCTGATCCAGTTGAAATAGGAAACAAAAATCTAATAGGGGATCGTTGAAATAAGGCATCTATCTCCAGTTAACTTAAAACCTAAAGAGATTTCTACACTCACCAGTCCTCACTCTCTTGCTCTGTCCTTCCCAGTTCTTCAAATCCCGTTTACTGTTGATATTCCCAGTACCTGAGCAGTTTCTTCACTGTGTTCCCCCTACACTTTGCTAACTGTAGATCACCATTATGGTTTACAGCAGCCAAATGGCCTAAAGCTGAAAGCACTAACCAAGGGGTTCTCCAAGAGATTGTTTTCTTCCTGTCTCCCAGAAGCCTGACACCGTGAGCAGGTTCAAAGGGTGCTTGTCTCCACAGAGCCCCAAGTCCATGAATCATTTCTTTTCTGATCAAATCAAAATGTAGGTTTAAGAGTCATGAAATGCCCTAGTGAAAAGGAAGATTTATAGATGAGCTCGTCAAATATTTCCTAGGTAGATAATCTCAGTATAATGAAATCTAAGTGAAATTTCAACGAAATTCCAACATAAAACAGATTTTAAAAGAGGCACTAGGGGGGCACCTGGGTGGTTCAGTCGGTTGAGCATCTGACTCTTGATTTCAGCTCAGATCATGATCCCAGGGTCGTGGGGTTGAGCCCTGCATCCACCTTCTTACTGAGCATGGAACCTGTTTAAGATTCCCTCTCTGTCTCTCTCTCTGTCCCTCTCCCCTGCTTGTGCTTTCTCCTCTCTCTCTCTCTCTCTCTCTCTCTCATCTCTCTCTCTCAAATAAAAAGAAAAAAAAAGGCACTGTGGAACAGTGTGTATGCTATGTTGCTACTTGTGTTAATAAAAGAAAGGAGATGGGACAATGGTGGGAGGAGGGGGTAGGCTATCTCTGGACAACAGACCAGAGACTGTGACATTGGTTTCCTTTAAGGTAGAGAACTGGAGACAGGTTAGTAAAAAGACTAGTCACCACATACTGTTTTGTACCTCTTGAATTTTGAATCATGGGCATGCATCACCTATCCAATATTAAATTTTTTTTGCAATTAATTTTTTGTAGTAGAACTATTCTGATTGGAGCAGTCTGGGCTTCACCTTGCCCCCCCCCCCTTAGCCTACACCTCCACCCCTGGACAAAGAACCATTAGAATTTCTAATCCCATGAAGTTCCTCAGAGGATGCCACCATGGGATCTGGCTGGAGACCTGCTAAACTTTTTCAACCTTACATTTTTTCTTTTTTTTTTTTTTAAGGTTATTTACTTTTTAAAGTTTATTTACTTATTTAAGTAATCTCTGCACCCAACATGAGGCTCAAATTCATGACTCCAAGATCAAGAGTTGCACGCTCTTCCAACTGAGCCAGCCAGGCACCCGTCAACCCCACATTCCTTAACAGCCAGAATTGTTGCCTAGAGAGGCCAAGTAACTTGCTCAAAGTCACACAGCTGTAAAATTAACCTAAATCTCCTGATTCTTCCTTCAGTGTTTTTTTTATGCATCCTCAGACATTTAATCCCTTCTGTGTAGCATCCCAGATACTTGCTGAATTCCTACAACCATGCCAAAAAGATACAATTAATACAAGCACACACCAGGGGCACAGAAAGATTATTGACCAGACACCAAATAAATAAGCACAGCCCTCACTGTCACAGTATTGAAAATATAAAAATAACCCTTACCATCTGTGAAAAATCACCTTATTAGCAACCACACAATATAAAGGATTATGTAGTTTATTTGGGTATTTTGTAGCATGAGTCACAAGACAAACATTTTGAAGATAAAAGCACCATATATAGAAAGCAACTCTGTAAGGTTTTTGTCGATGCTGGCGCAGCCCCAATGACCACTAGGTGGCAGTAGTGTCCCAACAACAATAAAGCAGTAGGTCTACAGAGCTCTTCGTGAAACAATTATCACACAACTGCCCCACCTGGTTACACAGTCTTGAGACCCAGAGAGAATTATTAGTGTAAATTCCAAACAATTCGTCATTGTCTTGATAAGCTATGCTCTCTATTGTAACAGCCAAGAATGCTTTCGCTGGTGTCAAAGAGTAGGCTGAAACCAGCAGCCCTTGGGCAGAATCTGGTCAGCAGCAATGTGTTTGCCTAGGTCAGTGTTTGTTTGGTTTTGTTGTTTTGTCTTCATCCACAATGACTTTAGGTGGAACAGGCTCTCTCCAGTTTTCCAGATGCTGCACCACTCTTTAATATCTTATTAAAGATATTTAAGTTTCCTCCATATTTCTGCATGGCCCCTGAAGGCATTTGAGATTGAGATCTCTGCTAAAATGTCTTTCTTAAATATGCAGTAACTCCACAATTGCAATCTAACTGGTCTACTCAACAATCTTGAGCTCTCTCGCCTCCACCTATCTTTTCTTATATCACCCTTCTATCTGTAATGTTCTTTTCTGAGATGTGTCCTTTAAAAAAAAAAAAATTGTTAATGTTTACTTATTTTTGATGGGAGAGATAGAGTGTGAGTGGGAGAGGGACAGAGAGCAGGTGATACAGATTCCCAGTCGGGCTCCAGGCTCTGAGCTGTCAGCACAGAGCCCCATGCAGGCTTGAACTCACAAACCGTGAGATCATGACCTGAGCCAAAGCCTGACACTTAAGCGCTTAACTGGCTGAGCTAGCCAGGCACCCCCAAACCTTCTCATTCTTGAAGGTCCAGATTAAATGTCACCTCCTCCTTTTTCAGTCATATCAGGCTTAAGTGCATTTTCCCTCCCTTCTGTCCTCCAATGCCTCACAGGGCCTTACTACTTGGTTGGTGCTTGTTTTCCGCTCCATAGATTTGTCTATCTTTCATTGGCCTCAGCTATTTGTAAGTTCTCTGAGGGGTCGGCCTCTTCTTCATGTATGTAATGGTATTTTGTACAGTGCCCTCCCCAGCTTTTGATTTCTTCCAACTTAAAAATTATGCCAATGTCTCCTTAATGGGGAGGAACGGGAGGCAGAATGGTTTAGAAAAAAGTATTGTAGGGGTGCCTGGGTGGCTCAGTCAGTTGAGCATCTGACTTCGGCTCAAGTCATGATCTCACAGTCCATGAGTTCAAGCCCCATGTCCAGCTCTGTGCTGACAACTCAGAGCCTGGAGCCTGCTTTAAATTCTGTATCTCCCTTCCTCTCTGCCCCTCCCCCGCTTGCTGTCTCTCAAAAATAAACATTTTAAAAAAAGGATTATAAGTCCTTAAAAAAAAGAAAAAAGTATTCTATAGAATATCACTAAAAATATATAATTTTTGATACAAGTATATGAAAAATTAAAACTAAGATAAGACTCCATTGTCTCCCTGAGGTGCTAAGAGGATATATTTCAGGATTTAAGATAAGCTCTGGAATGAGACAGCCTGGATACATATCATCACCTCACCCTTAACAAGCTGGGTGACTGAGCAAGTTATTTCACCTACTAATAATAGGATAATCATAGCACCTATTTGAGAAGATTTTTTTTTTTTAATTTTAGTTTGAAATAACTTTCAAATTACAGAAAAGCTGAAAACTTTGTAGAGTATTTCTACACACCCTTCACTCGGCTTCTTCTGATGTTAACATCTTACATAAACATAGTCCAAAGATCAAAGCCAGGAATTGACATCAGTGTGATACTATTAACTACACCTACAGACCTTATTTGAATTCTGTCTGTTTTGCCACCAATTTCTCTTTTCTGGCCCAGGATCTTATACTGCATTTAAGTGTCATGTCTTCTTCATCTTCTCCAGTCTGTGATACTTCTGGAAAGGCAGGCCAGTTGTTTACAAAATGTCCCTCATGTTTTCTCATGTGTTGATGGAGGTTATGCATTTTTGGCAAGGATACCCAGATGAGATGCTCTGCCCTCTTAGTGCATCATAGCTGGGGGTACATGATGTCTACATGTCTGACTATTGGTGAGGTTAACCTTGGTAACTTGGATTAGGTGGTATCCGGGGGGCTTCTCCACCGTAAAGTTACTATTATTCCCTTTGTAATTAATAAATTTCTTGTGGGGAGATACTCTGAGGCTATGCAAGCACCCCGTTTCTCATCATACTCTCACCCACTAATTGGAGTGTCCATCACTGGGTCTCATCTGCAACAATTATTATTGTGGTGTTTGCCCAATGGCAATCTTCTATTTCTCTCATTCCTTCTGCATTTATTAAGCAGAATTTTACTGGAAGGAAAAACTGTTCCTCCTCCCTCCCCCTCCCCCCCCCCCCCCCCCCCCCGAGTAAATAATGGTGGATGCAATGAAGTAAGACATTTACAACAATGCCTGGCACACAGTGAAAGCTCGGTGTGATCCATTTCTAATGTTATTATTGAGACAGTGTGAAAGTCCTCTGATGAATATGGCCATTTTCTGATTGGGAATGAGTACTTCTAAAATGTTTAAGGATATTCCAAAATAGTCTACTGTATTAGTTTGCTACAGCTGCCATAACAAAATACCACAGACTGGGTGACTTACCTTTTCCACACTTCTGGAGGCTGGAGGTTTAAGATCAAGGAGTGAGCGGATCTGGTTTCTTCCCAGGCCTCTCTCCTTGGCTTGCAGACAGCCACCTTCTCCCTGCGTCCTTCCCTCTATGTGCTTCCCCCTGCTGTCTCCTCCTGTGTCCACATGTCCTCCTCTTATAAGAACACTGGTTGGATTGGATCACGACCCTCTTTAAAGGCCCTGCCTCCACATACAGTCACATTCTGAGGTACGGGAATTAGAGCTTCACTGTATAAATTTTGTGGGGAACACAATTGAACCTGTAATATTTACTTATTTCAAAGAACAATTGTGAGGAAATAATTGTACGTGTGAGGGTGCTTTCAGAATTGGAAAGCACTGGAGCACCTGGGTGGCTCAATCGGTTAAGCGTTTGACTCATGGTTTCGGCTCAGGTCATGATCTCACAGTTCTTGAGTTTGAGCCCCACTTCGGGCTCTGTGCTGACAGCATAGAGCCTGCTTTGGATTCTCTGTCTCCCTCTCTCTCTTTGCCCCTCCTTTGCTCATGCACTCACTCTCTCTGTCTCAAAAATAAACATTTTTTAAAAATAAAAAAAAAAAAGAACCGGAAAGCACTGTACAAATGCAAAGCAATGGTGTAGAAGTCATCACAGAGCTGTAGCATGCACACACCTCACCTACAGACTGCTTAACAATGTCACTAGCACTATTAATCTGACCGTCCCTTCATGGCTATCACAGAACTCTGGAAGGCAAACTTCAACCCAGCTGCTGTCTGCCTTATCACACATTCTCGTTGATTGGCACCCGCCATTAGTGTGTTTCGGCTTTTTGTCTTCCTGAGGCTCCGGGCTTCTAGCAGCTCACTGCAGGCTGTGCGAGCTACCTCCACAGAGGCCCAAGGCTTGCCCTTACCTCAGAGAGGAAGCCTGCCTGTGAGGCCTGCCAGCACAGAGCCTGGTGGCTCCATCCACCAGCTGCGTAGCCTCGGGCTAGGCCGCTCAGCGCAGCACTTTGTCTCAATTCCACAGCTGAAAAAAAGGGATAACAACCCTCACAAGCAGGCAATGAGGATGAATGAGTTAATCTTTGTAGAGCATTTGGATAACACAAAATGGACAAATTCCCATTCATGTCTTTTGAGAACCCGCATCAGACTAAACACCTGCCAGGAAGCTAATCCTTTTATATAATGTTTTCTTGAAGGAGGCAATTTGCAGATTTTAATAAATCTTAGCCTCCCAGAAGTGGGAAAAGGGCACACACTTTACTCTATCTGCGTAAGTGACAAAAGGGAGAATGATCTCTTCCCACTGAAGGTTTTGCTTATCAGGGGCTACCAGAGGCCAGGCAGGAGCTGTGACCCTCGGTCTGCCTTGCCTGTCCTGGATAAGGGAAAAGACCCAGAGACTCTCCCCCTGGGCTGCTGGATATTTCTTCAGCCTCTGAAATCCTCGCCGTCCACAGCCTCCACGCTGAGTGTGTGGGAGGACAGAATGGATAAAGTTTAACTGCTTCCGCCACTAGCTTGCCAAGCTCGCCACCATTCTGCCAAGATAACAGCAGCCATTCCTTGCCTAAACATCATGCTTGGAAGCTATTCAGAGTCATGGGTGCTTTGACAGCCAAAGGAGAGAAGTCTTTCTTACGAGCTGCTTGGCCACTTCCAGAACATCCCAAGGGAACTTCTCTGTAGGAACTGTCTTTGTTTACTATACTGCATTCCCTTTTTTGGAAAAATTAATCCCTCTACCTGTGACTTACTGCCAGTGAGTACCCACCAAGTTTTGTTGGAAATCTTACTGTAGCATTTCCTTGCTCCACTGGCAGGTCATTATCACTTCCTGTTCAGCAGCAGCCTTCTAGAATATCTCCCTAAGTCATCCTGCATACTCCCAGTCTAGCCTTCCCTGTTCCTCTCCTCCTGGTCAAATCCTAAAATTGAAACAAAATCTCTCTATTCCCATATCCTCTGTGAAGTTCCATGTGGCTGTTGTGGCTTTGACCACGCAGAGACGGTGTGTGCACGTGTGACAGGCTAATGAGGGAAAGGAGATCAACAGGGGCTGACAGAATAGCATGTACAAAATCGTGAAGTGAGCACGCGGCCTATTTGGAGAACTACACATAATTCTATCAGACTGGGACCTAAGCAGCAGGCAGGAAAGCTGGCGAGGGCACACGGAGCAAGGTCACAAAGAGCCTCGGGTCCCACATGAAGCTTGGGCTTTATCAAGAGACAGTGGGAATCATTGAAGGGTTTTATGGAGGGTAACGTCGCAAACAGATTTACAAGTTAGAAAGATTTCTCTGGAGTGGCTGGGTGATTCAGTCGGTTAAGCATCTGATTCCGGCTTGGGTCATGATCTCAACAGTTCCTGGGCTGGAGCCCCACATCGGGTTCTGCGCTGACCGTGCAGAGCTTGCTTGGGATTCTTTCTTTCCCTCTCTCTCTGCCCCTCCCCTGCTTGTACTCTCTCTCAAAAGTAAACAAACAAATAAATAAATAAGATTTCTCTGGAGAATGCATGGGAGAAAACAGCTACAAGCAGGGAGACCATCCAAGAGACTGTTGCAACAATCCAGAGTTGACAGCCGTGAGGGAGGAGACGTGATGGTAACGAGGTGATGTTCTTCAAAGTGCTGTACTTGGACCAGTGCCACTGTCTGGATGAGAGTCAGTCTTCCACCTGTTTTTAGCGATCCACTATGAGATAAGAACTTTTGCTAGAAAGTAAACCCAAGGCAGTTCTTCCTTCATCAAGAAAGCCTTGCTTTGAAGGGAAACAAGTGTGTTTGGTGAGGTAGTTGTTTTACGTTTTCCATTCTGGCTCAAGTGCCTTATCTTTGTGGACCTGAAACCAGCAGTTTACAGACCAGTACCATGAGTGGCACTAATTAAAAGTCCATTCTGATCTGATGATGATTTGGATCCAAGAGAAAAAGTTCAGTCATGGTGGGCTAGGAAAAGGAAGAAGACAATATATGCTTGTAAGAAAAACCAGTAACCCAAGGTGCTGAAGAGCTAAGAGGCTGAAAGAGTGATGCATGAACTAAGTCTTTGAGGGCTCAAATCCAGAAGCTGGATCCAAGAATGGAATTACTACAGGCTTTTGAGTAAAGGAGAATGGAGTTCAAATCCTAACTCTATGAGTATATACTGACGCTAGTTAGCTGATCTCTCTGAGCCTCATTTCCCTGTCTGTAGAACGGAGGAAATGATACCTGCCTCACAAGAACACGCTACCATGATACAGCATGTGACAGGTGTTTGTGAACATCCCAAAGATCTGTCACATGATAAGCACTTATGAAAATGTATTAAACACCAGAAAAATTAAGCAGAAAGGTAATGAGGAGACTGTTTACCAAAAAAAAAAAAAAAAAAAAAAAAAAAAGAGTAGTGTGAATTAAGAAAGTGTTGGGAGTGTTAGCCTCTCTGGATTACCAAACTCTGTAAAAAAAAAAAAAAAGTAAATCCATGCAGAGATCTGCCCCAGCAGAGCTGTAAAGTCCTCTTTTCTACCTCCATTCCTTCCCCAGAATTTCTTCCTACTTCCAGCTCCATTCTGACGTTCTGTGGCCCAGCCTTTGAGTCATCCTGACTAAGTGTCCATCTCCAACCTTTAGTCTTGTCTGATAACAGGGCATTGCTTTGGTGCCATTTTGGCCCTATTTCAACCCCGTTCATGTTGTAGGTACCTACCCAGCACCCCAGGTCCCTCTATTGGACCACCTGGGCTGCTCTTACTAATCCCCTCCCACGGAGATTCCCAGACTCGTAGCCCTATAGCGGTTGCCCTGACACCTACCTGCAGATAGATGCCCTTGAGAACACACAGAAGCCCATTACCTCTTTCTTTTGACCTCTCTACAATTTACCTGCAGGACTCTGATGTAATATTGCCACCACCCTTGGGCACCAAACTTTGTGGTCAGATGGAAATGTATCCCAGTAGCTGATGAGTCAGGGGTTCCCCCACCCCTCAGTACCTGCCTGAGCCCCAGAGTAAAACTCCAGTTCTAGATCCAAGCCCTTCACTACACATACCTCGGGTTAAAAAAGCAAATGGTACTTTATATTCATATGGCAGTTTGCAACTTACAATGTTCTTTCACATTATCTCATTTGAGCCTCACACTAAACTCATGATATAAAAAAGAATCAATTTCCTGATTTTACAGATAAAGGCAAGTGACGTAGCAAGTAACTATTCCAGTTTTCCTGACAGTCCTGGGGAAACTGAGATAGTTTGTCACCCTAGGTCCTAGAGCTAGTAAGTGACAGAGCTAGGATTTGAATTCAGCACACATAGCTCAGTACTGGATTAGTTGCACTCAATAAATATTTGTTAAACGAACGACACTTCATCTGTCTGCTTTCCACTGCATCGTGTGCCTCTCACAAACAGCATCCCTGTTAGACTAAGACATACAGGCTTATATGCCTTCTTTCTTCCTGAAATGGCAATCAGAGAAAGGATGGGGGAAAGCACTGCTTTGCATGAGAAAAGCATCCTTGCATTAACTCCCATGTAGGAATAAACACCGACAGTAATAATTTCAACAAAGGAATTAATTAAGCAGAGTCTGTGATTATCTTAACAAGAACTTGAAATCAAAAGTGATTGTGAATGGGCCACTAACCCAATCAATATACACACTCTGCCCCAGCATAATCAAAGCTGATTGCATATATGAATATTCAGTATATGTAAATTTTAAATCCTAGAATCACATCATAATGGATGGTTGTAAGAGACATGAAGTATATCTCTTTAAAGTCAAGCCTAGCCTCTGGGGCACTTGGCTGGTTGAGTTGAAGGAGCTTGGGACTCTTGATCTCAGGGTCATGAGTTCAAGCCCCATGTTGGCTGTAGAGGTTATTTAAATAAATAAAACTTTAACAAAAAATTAAAAAAGTCAAGCCTAGCCTCACTGAAACCATCTCAGGAAAGATGACAATCTGTGCTCTTTTCGAAGAGAGAGCCCACATGACACTTCATTTAACCATCAAGGAAGGATGAGAGTTAAGAGGATTTGTCAAAGGTATGAATTCTAACTCAACATGGAAAATCTTTCCCTTTCTCTTCACCTGCCAAGTAGGCTTCTGTCCCTCAACAATGAAAAAAGAGAGAGAGAGAGATAAGCGTTGTTATCCAGGGGGGGTTTCAGGTGGTGACCCTCAGAGGGGCAAGGGTTTCTTTACAGGCTCCTCCAGGGACTAGCTTGGGACTTTGTGCAAATCACAAAAACTCAGCTTCTCCAGGGGGACCAGTTAGAACAAGGTGTCCCATCTTCCGAGCTGTCACAGACACCCTCCGTGGCAGACAGCTAGTTGGGAGAGGGCCCAGGGTCAGCCCCAGGAACGTACCCTCTGCCAGACTCTTGTGCAGGCACCACTTCCAGTCACCACCCACCCAAGCCTCTGCCAGTTCAAGCTCCCCTCTGTCATCCGGGGTGCAACTGTCCTCCAAGACCACATCTAGCCTTTCTTTTGACATTTTTCCTTCATTAACGTATATCACCTTCGGGGATAATTATTTCCCAAGACTCAGCCACATTGTAGGGAATCCATTGTATGCACTGAACATCGACCTTTTTCGCCACTTTACAATCTTTATATGCATCAAAAAGCTTCTGAATAGTCACCATTCATTCAACAAACATTTATGAGATGCCTATACTGTCTCAGGCACAGTGCTGGGTACTGAAATCTGCAGTGGAACAGTTACAAGGGGCAGGAGTTCTGGAGGCCATTAAGGGAGCAAGGAATAAAAAGCCATTCCTGGAAGAGAGGACAGCATCACACAGTTTAGACAAAATGCTCAGAAAACTACAAGTTAGCTCAGAAAGGCTGCAGGCAGGAGTCTTTAAGAATTGGCAGATGTGAGCCTGGATAATTCGGTACTTTTCCAGGAAGTCTTCTCCAGTTGATCCCTAGAAAAGCAAACACCTCTGCCCTCTCTCCTTATTAAACATAAGACAATCAAGGCTTCCTACCCTCCCTTTCCCATTTTCCAATTCCCAATGCTTTTCCACCAATGAAAATAGATCATTCCCTATCTGCATTTTCTTTTCCATCTGTCTTCTGCATATACCCTACATGTTAATCCACATCAGTGTTTTCTGCCTGTAACCACTGGGAAGGGTGGAGTAGTCAGTGTTTCCTGTGACCCAGGAAGAAGAGAAAACAGAGGTTACCAGTTCTGGGCTATACAAGCCACTGTTTCCTCAGAAGCCTGGTTAACCTATCTTACTGTAACATCAGATACCTGTGTCTGCCAAGCATACATCGTTAACAGAAGAAACAGAATATTTTACACTCCCAAAAATGCTTTCTAGTGGCACAAAGGGAGCTAAGCAAAGGACTGGCTTAATTCAGCCAGGGGTAAGAGCAATACAAACAGTGGGAAGGGAGAAAGGCTGAGAAAGGCAATGGAGAAGGGGAAGGAGGCTCTGTGAGAAGTGCTCCTGGCTTTAGCACGCTCACGGGCATGACAATCATGTGCCTGTCCCATCCACAGGCTCACCAACAAGTCTTCCCCCAGCTGGCACTGCCAACCTGAGCAGGTTGGGACAGGAATAGGATGCGACCCAAGGGCTGTCAACCCGCAGGCTGCACAGTGAGCTGTGATGCAGCCTGGGAATGATGACAACAGTGGTGATAATAACAGCTGTGATGCGTTGAGTGTTTACAATATGCCTAGTAGATAGCTTATCTCCGTTTAATCCTCACAACAATGCTATGAAGTAGCTACTACTATTATCTACCTTTTACAGAAGACAAAAAACATGTTTCCAGAGGCTTCACAAATCTCCCAAGATCAGAAGCTTAAGTCAAACCCTGGTCTGTCTGATTCTAGAGCCAAGCTCTTGCTCACCTTTCAGTACTGCTTTTCATTCATTTTGTGTGTGTTCAACAAATGCTACCTAGTACTCACTGCCAGCCAAGTACTGTGATAAGTGCAGATACAACAAAGGCCAAGATTAAAAATGTCCCTGCCCCCAAGCAGGTTATACTCTTCAGAGGAGCTGGATAAAGAACACGCAAATAATGAAAATAAGTACAGGTTGCACTGAATGCTTGAACAAGGTGAATGGAATGTTATGGTAGAGGAAGATGGAAGAGAACTAGTTAATTGTATGGGCAGAGAAGGCCCCTTGATGAAGGGACATTACTGAGATCTGAAGGATGTGACACAGCCAGCCATGAAGTGACCTGAAGAAGAGGTGAGGGAACAACAAGACCCAGAACAGGCCTATCAAAGAAGAGGCAGGGGGTCAATGTGGCTTTTGTCTATAGAGAGTGTGGCAGGGAGCAGATCATGAGGGCCTGTAAATGCTGTAAAACAAGTTAAAATTGTCTTCTGTGTGCAACCCATGCCATTGTAGTTTGTTAAGCAGTAGAGTGGTGGCTTTTTCACTTTTTATTAAAAAGAGAGACAGCATACATGGATTGGAGGAACAAATACTGATAAATGTCCATACTCCCCAAAGCAATCTACACACTTAATGCCATCCCCATCAAAATACCAAAGCATTTTCCACAGAACTAGAACAAGTCATCCTAAAATTTGTATAGAACCACAAAAGACCCTGAGTAAATAAAGCAATCTTGAAAAAGAAGATCAAAGCCAGAGGTATCATAATTCCGGACTGCAAGTTGTATTACAAGGCTGTGGTAATCAAAACAGTAGAGGGCAGATGAAAAAATAGATACACAGATCAAGAAAACAGAAGAGAAAACCCACAATTGTATTATTAATCAATCTTAGACAAAGCAGGAAAGAATATCCAATGAGAAAAAGACAGTCTCTTCAACAAATGGTGCTGGGGAAACTGGACAACAACATGCAAAAGAATGAAACTGAACCACTTTATTACACCATACACAAAAATAAATTCAAAATGGATTAAAGACCTAAAATAAATTCAAAATGGATTAAGGACCTAAATGTGAGACCTGAAACCAAAAAAAAATGTAGAAGAGAGCACAGGCAATAACTTCTTTGACATGGGCTATAGTAACTTCTTTCTCGATATGTCTTCTGAGGCAAGAGAAACAAAAGCAAAAATAAACATTGGGACTACATCAAAATAACAAAGGAGGAGGAGGAAACAATCAACAAAACTAAATGACAACCTATGGAATGGGAGGAGATAATTGCAAATGACATATCTGATAAAAGAGTATTTAAAATATATAAAAAAACTTACAAAACTCAAAAATGAATAATCCGATTAAAAAATGGGCAGAAGGCATGAACAGACATTTCTCCAAAGAAGGTGCACATATGGCCAACAGGCATATGAAAAGATGCTCATCCTCATTTATCATCAGGGAAATGCAAATCAAAAGTACAATGAGATATCACCTTACACCTGTCAGAATAGCTAAAATCAAAAACACAAGAAACAACAGGGGTTGGTGAGGGTGTGGAGAAAAATGACTACTCATATACTGTTGGTGGGAATGCAAACTGGTGCAGCCATTGTGGAAAACAACGTGGAGGTTTCTCAAAAAGTTATAAATGGAACTACCTTATTATGATCCAGCAATTGCACTACTGGGTATTTACCCCAAAAAACACAAGAACACTAATTCAAAGGGATACATGCACCCATATGTTTACGGCAGCATTATTTACAACAAGCAAGATATGGAAGATATACCACATCTTCCATATCTTGCTTGTTGTAAATAATGTTGCTGTAAACAGCATTATATATATATATAATACATATATATATTCCATTATATATATTATATATATATATTCCATTATATATATATATTCCATTATATATATTCAACCATATAAACCATAAAAAAGAGTGAAACCTTGCCATTTGCAACAACATGGATAGA
Organism: Panthera tigris; assembly: GCF_018350195.1. Classification (NCBI taxonomy): domain Eukaryota; kingdom Metazoa; phylum Chordata; class Mammalia; order Carnivora; family Felidae; genus Panthera; species Panthera tigris. Next base: position 85,820,495 of record NC_056667.1, on the reverse strand, counting down.
GTTAAAGTATTCTGATAAGTGAAATAAGTGAGTCAGAAAAAGACAAATCCATATGATTTCACTCATATGCAAAATTTAAGAAACAAACAACAACAACAACAAAAAACAAGCAAAAGGAAAAAAATAAGAGAGACCATAAAAAACCATAAAAAAGAGTGAAACCTTGCCATTTGCAACAACATGGATAGAGTTAAAGTATTCTGATAAGTGAAATAAGTGAGTCAGAAAAAGACAAATCCATATGATTTCACTCATATGCAAAATTTAAGAAACAAACAACAACAACAACAAAAAACAAGCAAAAGGAAAAAAATAAGAGAGAGAGAGACAAAGCAAGAAACAGACTCTTAATTATAGAGAACAAAGTGATGGTTACCAGAGGAGAGGGGGGTAGAGGGATGGATCAAATAAATGATGGGGATTAAGGCATGCACTTGTTATAAGCACAGGGTGATGTGGTTTTGGAATGATAGGGATTTGGAACTGACAGCCAAGAAAGAATTTTTGAGACATCTTTGGTGCAAAAAAGGTAATTTCATTAAAGCACAGGGACAGGACTCAGGGAAGGTAGAGCTGTACTGGGGTTGTAAAGAATGACTGGTTATATACTATGGAGTTGGGGGAGGTAAAGGTATACGGAGGCCTCCAGAAGGACTTTCATATGCTAAAAGGGACTCTTAAGATGCCAGGGGCCTTGCTATTATCAAGCTAAGGTTGTTTTCTCTCTAGTAAGGCACTGACATTAAGACAGTAGGGGGTTTGGGGCACCTGGGTGGCTCAGTTGACTGAGGTCTGACTTTGGCTCAGGTGATGATCTTATCATCACTGGGTTGGAGCCCTACATTGGGCTCTGTGCTGTCAGCCCATCAGCACAAAGCCTGCTTCGTCCTCCTCTCTCTGCCTCTCCCCCACTTACACTTTCCCCAAATAAATAAATATTAAAAAAAAAAAAAAAGACAATAGGGGGTTCCTGGAGAAATGTTATACTCTGTATTTGCCTTGAGTATTTGTCAATGAGCTGAAGGTCATAAAGAAATTTTTCAAATAAATTTTCATGTTTATTTATCTTTGAGAGAGAGAGAGAGAGAGAGAGAGAGAGAGAGAGCAGGGGAGGGCTAAAGAGAAAGGGAGACACAGAATCCAAAGCAGGCTTCAGGCTAGGTCCAATGCGGGGCTCAAACGAGATCATGACCTGAGCCAAGTTAGAGGCTTAAACAACTGAACCACCTGGGCTCCCAGAAGATTGCCTTTTTCTTGTAATTTACTAAGATATTTGTAAACTTAAGGAGACTCCCACCTTACATGATTGTGATCTCTATCAATTAACCATTTGTTTTCCCCCTTTCCTTTGTTCTTGGGCAGCCAGAAGTGCTAGAGGAATATCCCACAAAGGACCTGGAGGGGAGGAGGGATGTGTTTGCTGAGTCTCAGCTTGCATTATGCTCCCTCATCATTAACTAACTGTAATTAAAATAAAAACTTTAAGAAAAAGAAAGGCAGCATAGTGTTCTAGTTAGAAGCATAGATTCTAGAGACAGAATAACTGGCTGCAAATCCCTGACTTGCTGCTTGCTAATGTTAAAAAAGGGACAACAGGCCCCAAATGGAGTCACTTGTGCTAAGCCCACGTCACCAAACCAAGACTTAATACCGAACTTAATTACACTTTCAACCTCTCCCAGAAGTAGACTTGGGCCAGTTAATTTGGAATTTCCTCATCAGCACTAAGGTAATCTGCCTGATGGACTTCTGCTCTCCCCTAAAGGAAGGTGACCTTGCCGCAAACAATCCACTCTTGGCTAATGACTTCCTTGTCCTGTCCCCTTCTGCCTATGAAAATATTTCATTTTGCCCAAGTCTTCAGAGCTCCTTTCTATTTGCTAGGTGAGATGCTGCCCGATTCATCAATCATTGAATAAAGCCAATAAGAACTTTAAAATTTACTAGGATAGGGGCACCTGGTGGCTCAGTCAGTTGAAAGATCAACTTCAGCTCAGGTCATGATCTTGTGGTTTGTGAGTTTGAGCCCCGTGTCGGTCTCTGTGCTGACAGCTCAGAGCCTGGAGCCTGCTTCAGATTCTGTGTCTCCTTCTCTCTCTGCCCCTTCCCTGCTCATGCTCTGTTTGTCTCTCTCTCTCTCTCTCTCAAAAATAAATAAAAAAAATTTTTTTTTTTAATTTACTAGGATAACTCTTGCTTTTTAACAGATTTGGTGGCAGCCGTGGGATCTGAAAGAGACTTTCAACAGTTTGGGAGACAACAAAAACACAGGCATGGTCCCCATACACTCTTTGAGTTCTCTTTCTCACTGTTTCTGAGGGCCATGGGTTAGCTCCTCTGGATTCTGAGCTCCACTTTCTCTGCATCACACTCCTGATTTAACTGGCTTTCCAGTCCAGCGCTTGTCAGGTGAGCTTGAGCAGGCACACAGTTCCATCTGGAACTTGAGTCCCTAGTCCTTGGTTCAGTCCCCAGCTCCCCATTTGTTTGGAATCCTAGTCCATAGTCCCCATCTGTTGATTTCTGCTGGCTCAGTCCTCTCCCCAGACCTCAGTTCGATGCTGGGAATTGCCAGTCGTGCACACAAGGCTTCCTATTGACCAGTCAGTAATATCTGTGGTTACTGCTGGCATGTTACTATGAGCATGTTTATCTGTCTTGCTTTGTATAATTTAAGGCTACTGCTAAGGGACTCTTGGAAGCCAAAAGCCATAAAATTGGTGGGCATGAGCCAAGCAGTAGAGGCTATCAGAGCACTCACCACCTAACTCTAAGACTCCTGTGTTAGGATAAATTGGTCACAGAACGGGTTAGACTGGCGTTAGGTCACCCACCGACCTCAAGAAATTTCCATGCAGTGAGATACACTGTAAAGCACCACACAATCCCCAGCCTCAGGGCCCATCCCTTTTAAGAATTAGCTTGGTTTCTGGGGACCCAAAGGCTTAGCTAAAAAAATGGGATCCTTAAATTCCAAGGAGTTGAGCATGCTACCTTCTAGCACATCTGCTTACTTTATGTATAAAAACTGTGATCCTGGAAGCTATGAATATCTACAAAAGTGGCAAAATTTGTATTAAATTTGTGTCCTAAACTTGGCTTGCTAACTGTCAGGTTCGGGGTCCCAGAATATGGCTGGACAGAAATGTGGGTAGCACCCCCATTTGCAGCTAGAGATTTGTGGACAGAAATGTGAGTTAAACTCCATTTGTGGTTAAGGATCCTACCAAACCACCACCAGCCTTCAGGGAAATCCCAGCCCAGAATTACGGTGGCCATTATGGAGAATATTGCAATGAGACAAGATTATCCATTTAAGCAGTACACTTCAAAGCAAGGGCTCTCAAATCAAACAGAATGGGATACCTAATTTAATTGCCATGCAGAAGCTTCCTAAAGGCTTCAAGACTCCAAAACACCTTCACTGAAAAACTCATTGTAAAACGTGGAAGAAAAAATTAAAGACACATGTGGGACCTAAAACGAAACACTGAGATGGATGCAACTCTTACTGCTCCCTCGATTTTTCTTGACTCAAGTACTCCTTCTGGTAGTAATCCTCCATCTGAATTCTTTCCCCTCTGAAGAGACCACATGACCATAAACCAAAGCGCACCAAGTTAGTGGCTACTTAGAGACACCCCCAGAGCTACCCATAAAGGAGAGCCCCCACATGGGCCCCGCCCAGGGCTGATGGGACTCTGAGGGATTCTCTGGTAAACTGCCACATTATTTTCTTAAACAGCCAAGGGAAACTAAACCTAAAATTAAAAATTGATTAGAAACCTTGCCAAATTCTAGTAGATATCAGACCTACACTCTCCACTTTAAACTCCACTCAGAGACTGCAGATGGAATCCCAGGAAAACGTCCTTTGTGGAGGATTTACTAAAATATTCCAAAGACAAGCTCTAAATCCAGAACATAAAAATCTTTTTATTTCCATCTTAGTTGGAAATCTCCCTGATACAAAAAAGCAAATTGATAAGAATGTGATAGGTTGGAAGATCAGTCCCTTGATGTCACCTGGCCACAACCCAATTCTTTGAGGGATTAAAAACAACTTTCCTTATTTTACAAATCTCTGTGAAACCAGAAATGTGGCTCCATTTTTTATCAATCCCCAAACCTCCCCCTATTTATCTTAAAGGGCTTGTAAATATTGTAACAAGTCTGGCCTTAGAGAATTGGCATTCTGTTCCTATGCTTTTGAGATGTAAATATTCTACCTGATCTTCTCCACTGAGCTTTATCTAGGCCATCTCTTTGAAATGCAAAGTTCAGGGAGGTAATTCTTATCAAAAGGGAAAAAGGGGGGAGAGTATTTGAAACTTAGGTGAATACAAAATCTAAAGTGTTTTCTCTACAAATAATAGTAAAATAATCATCTAAGCAGGTAAATTCAAGTTATTCCATCTACCAAAACCACAATTTGGATTCAACATATTTTATAACTAGTGACTTTTGTATTATTGTACCTGATTCATGGATAGCTAAAATTTTAGAATAGACTATAAGGTCTCTTTTGGCATCTGTCTGTATGTTTGTGTGTGTGTGTGTGTGTGTTATACATGTATGTATATGTCATATACAATGCTGTTGTATACCTAAACAATGTTGTTGTATGTATATATTAATGATATATATGCTACATTCCTAACAACCATAATTAGTTCTCCATGCCTGAAGGGACATTTGAGTGGTGCATCACACTGTCTACCACAGGAATGTTCTTGAAAACATCTGTAGGGGAGTAGGGGAAACATGACTGGACAGAGGCATAAGTTAAACTGTGATGTAGTTCTAACAGAGACCTCCTCCAGTTCTTCAGGGAACTCTGGAACTGGTATGGCCCTCTAGAGTTGTCCTGAACTAAAGGCCTTTGTACCTTTGCTTCAACTAACATTGGATGCAGACTGTTCCTGGGGAAAGGGTCTAATCTTGAGCAGAAGACAATACTCAATGAAGTAATCAGTTGTGAACTGCCAACAGCCAACAGTTCAGCTGGCAGAATGAGTGCTGTAGTCCTGAAAGGAATATCTGGATGTTAGACTACAGTCTCCAGTAGGAGTTATCAGCCTATAGATGATAAATTAGGCCACGGACATGGATGGGATCCTGGGGAGAAAATGCAGAGTAAAGAGAATAGAACCCAGGACCTAGCCCTAAATCTAACTACTAGAAGCCAGAGGGGGAGAGCTGGTAAAGAAATGGTAAAAGAGCAGCCAGAATTGTGGGATCTAAATGGGGTGTATGTCTGATCAATTGGGGGCCCTCAAATGTGGGGCAACAACCAGCTGGAAGCCAATAGCACTTGAGGTGGAAGAATTCTCCTGAGACAGAACAAAGGAGATAGAAGTTTGTTGAATACACTGCAAGGGAGCAGCTGGCAAGTCCGCAGAGGAGAGGCTGCCTGCAATGAGGCAGTGGATGGAAGGGGAAAGTCGAGGAGATTTGGTGAAGTATGGAAGCTTCCCTTTTCTTGGTAACTGTGCCTGGTTCTAAGTAGCCCATTGGTCAGTTAGGGCCTCTGGATATTCTGAGGTGGGAAGCCTGCTGGGCCTGTCTGTATTCAGCTGGGGGAGGGGGGGGGCAGGGGCACTGTGGACCCTTTCCATTGTTTGAAATTGTTTGCCTAAAAGTGTCGTCTCTAAGAATGGCAGAAGAAAACCCAGGGGAGCAAGGTGTCACTGAAATCAGGGAATAAGGATAGAACCATTCCCCAAGGGGAATGATGCTGAAAGTCTGGCAAATGTAAGACACCACATATCCATTGTCTTACCAGCATAAAGATCATTGGTAACTGACTAAAGCTGTTTTAGTGACTAGTGGAGAGACAGGCCAGCTTAGAGTGTGAGGAAGGATGAAATGAAGTTCAGGAAGTGGAGACTACTTATGAACACAACTTTTTTGAGATTTACTTAAAAAGGAACATAAAAATAGGTGGGGGTAGTAGCTGGAGGTAGATAAGGGCTCAACATAGGATTTTACCTGTTTTATTTGTGCTTGCTTTTTATTTTGATAACTACTAGAGTATGTTTGCATATTGAGGGAAGATATGGATGCTGCTGGAGAAAAGATAAGAGAAGAACAAGGGTCAATGGCTAGCTGGCAGAGGCAATGGCTCTCAGGGCCAAATGGGAGAGACTAGCCTTTGGTAAGAACAGGACCATGAGGAAAGATGGGGAAAGATGTGGGCAGAATTATGGTTGGGTGGTAGAATAAATACATTCCCAAAGATTTACTTTATTTTCTCAACGAAATATAATTGCCTTGAGTAGGTTAATATGTGCTTGTACCTTGCAGTTCTGCTCCCACCCTAAACTATAATGGTCCCAGACTCTGCCTCTCATATTAAACAGGAAGAGAGAAACAAGGTGTGGCTTTGCAGAGCTAACAGCCACGGGCATATGTTGCTTTGCTTCTTGGCCTTCTTTCTTTTTTCTTCCATTTACAGTCAGGGGTGCCAGCTTTTAGACCAGTAACACAGGGTGGGGCTAAAGGTCAAAAGGTGACAAGATTTCAATCTGAACTCACTGGAGTGCTCAGCTGTGCTTCCTCATTTTAATCAGGAAATCCTGGAGTGACCTAGCCAGCAAGAACACATCTGGGGAGACAGACAGGGGAGGAGGGAAAAGAGAAGAAGGAGGAATCATGTAGCAAGGAAGGGGGAGGCTCATCTCTCTTCTCTGGGCTCAAAATGGATATTTCTTTAGTTCCTACCTTTGCATATATTCAATGTGCGCCCATTTTGATCTCTGCCGTACCTTTTCCCTTTGCAGTTCTGTTTTTATAATCTCTTCCCCGACTAGCGAGGATTTCATTGCACTTACACATAAGGTCTGTTGATTTCCAGATACACCCAAGATAATCAACATTATATCTTATTATATTATAAAGCATACAGATATTAGTGGTAAAACAAAGAAAATAAAACAAAAGGTATTTATTGACATATAAGTATAGTCCTAATATATTGTTTAACAATAAATGTAGGTTTTTAAAAGTATAGATCAATAAGTAGATATGTATTCAAAGATATATACGTAATATATATATATATATGTTTTTAAATGGCTAATACTTATTAAGTGGATATTATATACCAGCTATAATGTTAGCTCTGACTTTTGAAAAGTGATGTTTTTATTTAAAAATTTTATCAGTAGTTATTAATTTTCCTATATGCATTACTTCTGTAACTTAAAAAATTTTTTTCAATGTTTATTTATTTTTGAGAGACCAAGAGTGTGAGCAGGGGAGGGGCAGAGAGAGAGGGAGACACAGAATCCAAAACAGGCTCCAGGCTCTGAACTATCAGCACAGAGCCCAACACAGGCCTCTAACTCACATACCACGAGATCATGACCTGAGCCAAAGTTGGATGCTTAACCAACTGAGCCACCCAGGCACCCCGTGTAAATTTTTTATTTAAAAAATTTTTTCTGTAAAAATTTTACAGTCAATTTTAGAACCAGTATCAGGTCCCTGGTAAACCCTGTCATTTACAACCAGATTCCATGGTTCCTCCTCCCATTTGCAACCTATAATTGTATCAGACATGAGGCTGGACCATTCTTCTGCTCTGGTCAGTCTTTCCTCTGCTCTTTTTAACATTTGCCAACCCTAGGTCTGAGTTTGGAATGCCTTGCCAAGCTAAGTATCTTCTGGGCTCTGTAAATCACTAACAACAAATTTCATGTGTTAACCAACATTAACTTACTTTAATTTCTGTTCTCTTCTCAAAGAAGCTCTCTGATTTTTTAAAAGCCTATGCATGGTTCCCCCATTACTCCAGTGTTTGTGGCTTTGACCTCCAATCTCTTAACTACTTGAGTGCCAGAAGCAGCTCCCCACTGTGGCTGACTTCTTGCAAAAAGGCAATAAGTACCTCCTCTACCCCTAAATTGTCTCCTTTTTCACTCTACCTCTGTTGCATCTTTTCATACAATGAGAAAGAAAACTTGACTCTTTCTTTCTCATAAAGTTTGGGCGCAAGAAGAGAGATGGTAAACATGTGCTCAGAGGAAGTAACAGTGTTTTTGTATCATGTGTCAGTCATGTTCCAATCAGGAAAAATTATCCTGACAACCAAATAGCCAAGTACTTTTTAGCACTCATCTGTCTTCTATAAATTTAGTTCTCTGTTCTAGAGTTAACATGCCTCCTACATTCTTATAGATATGATACAGTTAAGCCTGCCGACAATGACAGGCATACGGTTAAAATTGCTGCAAATCTTCTTTCCTATTTCTCTCTCTTGAAGTTGAAAATTACCTGAACGTTGGCATCCCACATTTCCTGTTCAATCTCCCTATTTCCTTTGGAGATCACAACTAAAATGGCTGGCAAAACCTCCTTGAAGGCGCTATTTTTAAGAGAAGTGGGATGGGGAGAGAGAGTGGGAGCATTCCTAATTCCTGTAAGAAAAAAAAGGGCCAGAGAACTACTAGAGTCATGTTTCCTGATTTGTCCTGCAGGCGTTTTGACACCCTACTGGCCAAACTCCCTAATATTGTACTACTTTGTCATAGTTTCCAGGGAGTATTTTCCTGAACAGATTATGCTTATTTGATTTATAGGAAAAGTCTAAGACTTTTATAGATCTAAACTTTTCTTTTGGAAGCTACTCCTTGCACGCTGAATAAGACCCTAATTTGAATTAAAGAGAAAAACAGTAAAAGCATAAGAAAACACACTCAGAGGCTAAAATGTATGTTTTATTCCTTAACTTCTATCTGCTATGCACCCTGTTTGTTTCTATTTTTTTTAATTAAAAAAATGTTTTTGATGCTTATTTATTTATTTTGAGGGAAGGGTCAGAGGGAGAGAGAGACAGGGAGAGAGAGAGAATCTCAAGCAAGCTCTGTGCTGTGTTTGCAGAGCCTGACACAGGGTTCAATCCCATGAACTGTGAGATCATGACCTGAGCCCAAATCAAGAGTCTGATGGTTAACCAACTGAGCCACTCAGGCACGCCCCCCCTTCCCTCTTTGTTTCTAATTACCCCCGCATGTATCTGGATTTGAAGACCCCTACCAGCCAATTAGTGTTTCTTAACTTTAATCCAAAGTAAAGGAGGATGAATGGTAAGTCTAAGCCTAGGTCACAATTAGAAACATGACCTGGAATATATCCCCATTCCAAGTGCATTGATGACCTCTTCTTTGTGAGGATCAGCATATTCACTGTGTAGGGGAGGAAAAGTTTTCCTCTACTACTGTAGATTCTTTCGGTTTGTCTATGAATTAAATTAACATAAAACAGATTAACTGGAGAAAAACAAATTTAATTACATTTATAAGGGAGTCCCATAAAATATATGACACCCAAGGACAAGTCAGTCAGCTGAAGCTTATATGCCATCCTGATTTAAGAAATGGGATAAGGGCTTAGAGCATCAAGGGGAGGAAGGTGATTCACGGACAATAGGAAAAGCAGATGTTTGGGAATTAGATGTTTGCATTGCCATATAGATATGTCTTTCAGACAAAAAGTTATCTTTGGTAATAGCTCTCTTTCCGGACCAGGCTCTCTATTTAAATTCTTTTAGATAGTTAAGGGAGAAGTAAAAGTTTTTCTTGAATCTGCTGGGTCTTGATTGCCTTTAGCTCAAAATAATCTACATGCCAAAGTGGCATATTTCAGGATCATGCTCCTCCTGTTTTCCTTTGAAACTTCCCTAAGAAGTGTTGCAGTCCAGAAGTTAAGTTGATAGACTGCTTCACCTAAATGAACCAGTCTCTTAGTCCTGAGAATAGGTCAGTTCAGTGAAACAGTTGTGTCTCATTTCAGGATGCAGAGAAGTAAGTGGGCTCATGTTAGGCCTGTGGTGCAAGCCACCTGGTATTTAATAAGAGATATTTCTGTGGAAACAAAAGAAAAACAATGGTCAATGATCAGAGCAGACTACAGTCACAGTTTATGAGTTTTGAAGGCAGACAGTTGAGAAGATTTCTAGATGTCCAGCTTGAAGCATCTTCAGATGGAATGAGGGCGGGCAGTGACAATATGATAGATCTTCCTGATTTGTAATTTGAATATCTCTGGTGATCTTTCTAAGTGGCCTGTAGGCCAACAGGCATGAAGATTACCCATACATGAACTATTATCATGATTTCTCTGAAGTTTATATCAAGTTGTCCAGCATAGCTTGCAGGGTTTTAGAAAAAAAGCAACTTTAGTTCTCCATGACTCCAAGTCAGAAGGGTGAGATAAAATTTGAAATGTTAGTTTGGAGAGTTGTAGCCAAATACTGGAGAAAACTTGAAGAATTCAGGATCCATTCCAGTGTATAGGTAGAAAAAAACCTCAAAGCAATGAGCAATACTAGAACCTGATGTCCACAAGTGCTTATCATAGTTTCTATTAGAACACAATTTTTCTGTCTCTGGTAACCCCTATTTCTATCAAAGAAAATGATCATAAGACTAATTTGTTTGCAAAGTCAGTCTAGTTTCAATATATTTTGCCAGATTATTTATATAAGTACAGCAAGAATAGTGATTAACCATATAGGCTTTTTAAATCTACTTTGCTAGACATTTTTCATAAGGAATCTCAGATTCCAACTTTTTAAAAGCCTCTTGAGGCTAGAAAGATAAGCCAAAGACTTGCCATCAGAGTTTGCCTGAAAAACCTATAGATTTCGGTTATTTCCTCTCTTCTTGAGGTCCCCAAATTAAGCTAAGGTTCCTGTGCCTGCCAGAAAGTGATCTTCCTTACTCACCTGGTAAGACTGTCAAAAACCCTAAAAGCAGGGCAGAGAGATTTTTGCAAGGGGCTTTATTAATTCCATAAAGTCAACCTTAGTTTCTTAAAGCTATTTGGTCACCTGAGTTTATCACATCATTCTCAAATATGACGTTTTAGTTAAAGCATTGGTAATATAACCCATGTTTCTAATTTTTTTATTACAAAAACAGATTCTTACTGAACTTACACAAATACGTATATTGCCATGAAAATATAAGAATAGTCAATATTTTTCAAATTCAGGAGGGATCAGTTAGGGAGAAAATGCAATTATGTCATCTTTGTCCACAAAGGCATATCTTGCCAAGTTGTTGATAGCTTAAAAGAAAAAAAGAAAAGCTTTCCTTAAATCTGGAGAAACAAAACATAAGGAACCAGCAATGTTTCAAACAAAAAAGTCATAATAATTATAATCATCTACCTCAGTTCAGTCAGTTCCATGTAATTAATATTTGTTCTGCTTGAATCAGGTTTTTCCATTAGTTTTAGAAATTCCTGGGGTGCCTGGGTGGCTCAGTCAGTTAAGTGCCCAACTCTTGGTTTTGACTCAGGTCATGATCTTATGGTTAGTGAGTTTGAGCCCCACATTACCCTCTGCACTGACAACATTGAGCCTGCTTGGGTTCTCTCTCCCTCTCTCTCTGCCCCCTCCCCTGCTCACATGCTCTCTCTCTCTGTCTTTAAAAATAAGTCAATAAATATTTTTAAAAATTTTCATTTAGAAAATGATTTGGGGAAGTTTGTCAAAAATATCAGAAGGTTTAGACACTTTACCAAATAAGATCATGGATCATCATGAAACAATACTCAATTTCTATTTAACCAAAGTGACAAAAGGTTTTAAGGCAAATACACAAGGTTACGTAGTTGTGAGCAAAACCAATAAAAGACCTGATAAAGCACAGAAAATTATTTTGAGAAAACAAAGAATATTTGCTTTCTAGGCAAAAAACTTGAAAGGTAAAGACAAAACTGGGTGTTATGCATAGGGGATGAATCACTGTAATCTACTCTTGAAATCATTATTGCACTATATGCTAACTAACTTGGATGTAAATAAATAAGTAAGTAAGTAAGTAAATAAATAAATAAATAAAATTAAAAAACTAAATTAAAAAAGTAACAAAACAAAACAAACGAAAAGGGTAATGACAAAACTTCCATAATCCCTTAGCAGGAGCAGTACAAGAAAACTTAGTCCTTTTAGCAAATGAAAGAAAATTAAGGTTTAGTTTTACATAAGTACATTACTGATTTTAAAACTTAACTTTATAACCCTTATATGATAAGGACAGCAGCTCTCAAGTCCTCAAATAATTAGTTTGCAGCCTAAATGATATCTTAGAGGATTCACTCTCCCAACTACATTGTTTTCATTTTACCTTTTTTTATATCATGGAATTTTGGAATATTTTAATAAATCTTATGACAAAGTTTTTAGAAGGTTTTTCTTTTCCTCTAGGTACATTTAGCTTCATTTTTGCTTCGGGGGGGAACCTAAAAAAAAAAAAATTCTTCCTTTTAAATATCTTATCAGTTTTCAGCAGGGACAAAAGTAAATATTTCTGGCAGTCTTGAACAACCCACCTTGGATGTAAGAGGGGTCCCCAAAGAGGGTGCATAGGATACTGAAATTCCAAGATCCAGAGTTACTCCCAAAGATAGCCAAAAGAGAAAATAAAAAATCTGCATGCCCCGGACAGGCAGAAAGCCAAGCCAAGTTCTTAGGATACAACAACTAGATAAACGAGAAAGCCAAATTATGTACACAGCCCAAATTTCCACTGGTTGATGAATGGATAAAGAAAATATGGTATATATATGTGTGTATATATACGTATATATATATATATATATATATATATATATACACAATGGAAAATTACTCAGCCATAAAAAAGAATGAAATCTTGCCATTTTCAACAACGTGGATAGAGCTAGAGAATATTATGCTAAGTGAAGGAAGTCAGTCAAAGAAAAACAAAACAAATTATTTCACTTATATGTGGAATTTAAGAAACAAAACAAACAAGCATAGGGTAATTAAGACGGAGAGAGATCAGCCAGCCGAGAAAAGACTCCTAACTATACAGAACAAACTGATGGTTACCAGAGGGGAGGTGGGAGAAACAGGTGATGAGGATGAAGGAGTACGCTTGTGATGAGCACTGGGTGTTGTATGTAAGTGTTGAATCACTAAATTGTATACCTGAAAAGAACATTGCACTGTGTGTTAACTGGAATTTAAACAAAAACTTAAATAAAAAAAAAAAGAAGACAATAGCTATCCCAGGGAGGGAAAGGATCAATAATCAATATGTCTAGAGTTGTAAAGAAAGGAACAACATGAAATTTTATTTTCTTCTTTCCAGGAGACCTGAACTCCTTGGTGGCAGTTTAGGGTACATCTGTGAAGGACATTGCATAGGAAGACCTAAAGCTGGTAAGGCCTGGTTATAGCCCTCAGCAAAATTATCCCTACTGCCCATCCCAGGTGCTTCTGCCAAATTCACTTTCTGACTTTTGGTATTTTTACACATAAACTGTATACCCTGGGCCTGGGCATCAGGCTGAAGTGCTCACTGTAAATTTTATAGGGAAATGAAAGTTAAATATGGCAGATGTGGCCATATTTTGAGAAGGTGAATTTACTTTGGATTTAATTCTTCTTCTAATTTCAATGCTATCATCTTCTTAATGGATTTCCTAAAGTTAGCCATTGTATCTCTTTGTGTTCTTTTTAATTTGGTCTTTCCCTGTGTACCAATAAGACAATTTGTTCAGGATGAAAGCTCTCTAATTTCTTTTTTCTTTCAAACATAGCCAGTTCAAAGGATCCATCATCTAGCCATTGATGAGTAGGATCTCATATTAATGTCAATGGCAACTCAAACCAGTAAACCTTTTATGACTTACACATGGGTGCAAGAGGTATTCCCAAAGAAAAGTGTGGGGGGCGGGGGGAAGCAGCTCTCACAAGGTCCAGAAAGTGCACTCCTAAAGTTAGCCTAAGAAAGATCTAGCTGCAAATGGAGTGCAGTTCACATTTCTGTTGCCACAAATTGGTGATGACTAATTTGAAGGTTGAGGTGACACAGACCCCTTAAGGACTGGGACCTCTTATGACAAACTCCCCTGACAGCTGGCACAGTTGGACAAAGAGAACACTGCTTATCAGATCCACAGTCTATTCAGCTGTCCACCAGATGCATGCATCCTCTAACTGGTGGACCAGACAAAATACTCTCATTGGTCATAAAGCCAAGCTCTCAAAGCATAGAACAAGATGAAAGGGAAACCTCATCTGGTTTTTCTTATATGCACATTAACAGTTGTAGCTAAGCCTTGAGTCTTTTGGAGTCAAACGAATACTCAAAAGGGATGTGCTTCCAGTTTGAGGATTGTGTGGTATTTTTTTACAGAGTACCTTGTTGCACAGAAATTTTCTTGAGGTTGGTGGGTAACCTAGTATCAACCTAACCTGTTCCATAACCAAGTTATCCTAACAAGAGAGTCTTTGAGTTAGGTGATGAGTACTTTAATAGCTTTTATGTGCTCCACCCATTCTCACCAACTTTGCGGTGTTAGCTTCTAAGATGTCCTTTAGCAACAGTGTGTTAGTCTTTACCTAATGTGCACATTAACCCACACCAAAGTTTATCTAAATAGACATCAGTCATGGTGAGAACTGTGAACTCATCAGTCTGTTAGACAGGCTTATAGGGCCTATGATTGTATTCTACCTTACAGCTTTTATCCTTATGACAAAGACACAGAAAAACAGTGACTATCTCTGGGAGGAAAAGGATGAATAAAAATCAGGAGTACTCATATCAAATCTTTACCAGGGTTACTATACCCAAAGAACTATTTCCACAAATATTTTTCCTGCTACTCTAAATTTAGAAAAGGAAGAAAAAGACTCTTACCTCTCTTGTTTCCAATTCTCCCTGTAGGCAGAGATCTCAGAGGCTGATGTTGTAAGAATTCTTAGCTTTTTTTGTCAAAAATTTCTCAGCTGCAACAGCCTCAGAACAAGCAGTGTCCAGCCAGCAAAGTTTGTCCCATCTGAGTCACCAACTGTAGGGGAGGAAAATTTTTTTCTCTTTCTTTCTAGGTTCTTTTGGCTGGTCTATGAATCAAACTGACATAAGACAGATTAATGGGAGAAAAACAGATTTAATTATGTTTGTAAGGGACTCCCATAATATATATGAGATCCTTGGACAAGTCAGTCAGTGGAAGCTTGTATGCCATCCTTAGCTAATAAATGGGATGGAGGGGGGTGGGGAAGAAAAGAAAGGAAGAAAAAAGAAAGGAAAGGAAAAGAAGGAAGGAAGGAAGGAAGGAGAAAGAAAGAAAGAAAGAAAGAAAGAAAGAAAGAAAGAAAGAAAGAAAGAAAGAAATGGGACAGGGGCCTGGGGCATTAAAGGGGAGGAAGGTGATTCACAGGACAATAGGAAAAGCAGATGTTTGGGAATAGAAATAGATCTTTCAGACAAAAATTATCTTTGGTAATAGCTCTCTTTCTGGGCCAGTTCCCCTATCTAAATTATTTTAGGTAGTTGTTAAGGGAAAGGTGAAAGTTTTTCCTGAATCTGTTTGGTCATAATTGCCTTTAGCTCAAAATAATCCACATGCCAAAGTGGCTTATTTTGTGATCACATATTTTGCTGCCCTTCAATTACATTTTCTTTTTCCCTGTCAATTCTTGCAGGATTACATAGCATTGCATCCAAAGAAAGTAAAGTAGACTCCTTGGGGAAGATACCAGAAGCAGATCATCTGGACATCCCACCTCTCTGCTCAATTCTTGGTAGGATCTTAAAGTAAATAGTCTTAGTCAGATACATGTACCGTTATTTATCACCTCAGTCTAGATGTCAAGGATGGTTCTAAATACTTAAAGGTCACCTGTACATATGTTCTTCATGAGACTCATGAATTAAATGACATGAATATGAAATAAACACATAGGTACAGATGTTATGTGATTCAATGATAGTCCTGTTTATACAAATAATTTCTTAACATTGACCAGTTAATAAATAATACACATCAAAATTGGTTTTTACTAACACCTTGTGCCCACCAATAATTGTGGTATCAAATCAGGCTTCATTTCCTCCGAGTGCCTGTGATATCACTAGTAGTGAAGTTTCCTGAAAAGTCACAGAAGTTTGAGGACAAAAAAAATCTTATATCTCAAAATAACAGAGAAACTTGAGGAACTAACCTTAGCTTCTTCCAAGCCATAAAGGATTTGCCCCCACCCATTCACTTCCTCTGAAACAGGAACCTGTGAAGATCTTTCTTTGTTCTCAAAAGACGAGCTTTATAGGAATCCTCCCCATTCTCCCTTAAGGACAAACCATTCAAGGAAATCAGAGGGAAGAGGAGAACATCACCAGGAGAGGAAAGAGATTAAATATGCTTTAGTTTTAGTTTATACAGTCTTGTTTTGAAAATTCTCTTTATTTTTTTTCCCTCTCTTCCCTAATCCTTAAAATGTCAGTTACTCAGGGCACCTGGGTGGCTCAGTGGGTTAGGCGTCTAACTCTTGATCTTTGTTCAGGTCATGATCTCACAGGTTTGTGAGTTCAAGCTCTATATCAGGCTCTATGCTGACAGGATAGAGTCAGTTTGGGATTTTCTCTCTCTTCCTCTCTGTCTCTCTGCCCCTTCTCTGCTTGCTCTCTCTCTCTCAAAATAAATAAATAAAACATTAAAAAAAATATCTTCAAAAATATTTTTAAAAAGTCAGTCACTTAACCACTCTGAATCATCATTTTGATTTGGTACTAAAGCCTACCTTGATTCAAGAGGATACTGAGAAGTAACTCATAGCAAATAACTATACATTCTTTTGGTAGGATTCATCTTCCTTCTCAATCCCAAAGACACACACACACACACTGACTCATTTTTTTTTTCTCCAGTGAATGCTCCATCAGGTTTTCTCATTGAGCCACCCATTACCTTTCAGTCAACCTCACAGAATAAAAAATATACCCCGGCAGGGTTCCACAAACCACCCCCCAAATGCTACAATGGCACAAGTGTAATTGGTGGATGAATTGGCCATCCAAGAACAAAGCTGAAAGCAAACGTCAAAGTACACTGCTTATGATAGCCAGGATTTTAGAGATAAAGATTCCAGTATATTTTATTTTCAATGGCTTAATGGGGCAAAACACTGAGTAAGGATGATAGATACAAAGCAGGAGAAAGAGAGGAAAACAGGAAGAAGAAAAGGGGGAATAAAGATGAATGGTGAAAGATGCTAAAAAATTGGGAAGTTAAGTATGATTTTAAAAATGAACAATCACCTAAACAGCAAAGGGGGAAATAATTTGGCCTGCAAGAACAAAACAGAAGAATGGAAGAGGAAGAAGTCTGGGTTTCAGCCCAGAAAAAAGCTGGAACCAAAATAATATGGAGACCTCCACTGTTAGCAATTTTGAGCGGCTAAAATCTGTGACCTTCTTTCCATTTCCTGACTTGTACTGTCCTCTTTACCAACAACAATTCAAAATAAGCAGTCATCAGACCATTAGTCAGCACTTTTAATAGAATTGCATCAAAGATTATTCATCTCTGAAAAGGAGTTCCCCATTATTCCCTCAAATGGTTTTTAGACTAGTCATCATAAGACAATGTTTGAGTTGCATGTTCAGAGTTATTGTAGCATCATTCAATTTATGTAAAATCTTTACACAGAAGTCTGCATTACTGTTCAGAACAGTGTGCCTTAGTGGAATGGGTTTAGAGGCCAATGAAACCTGTGTTCAAGTCCTAGTTCTGTAGCCTGTAACAAATTACTTTTTAACTTCTCTGAGCTTCAGTTTCCTCCTATATACAATGGAGATTTTTTTTAAGTTTGTTTATTTTGAGAGGGAGAGAGGCAGGGGAAGAAGCAGGGGAGGGGCCGCACGAGAAAGAATCCCAAGCAGGTTTCACACTGTCAGCTTAGAGCCAGATGCAGGGCTCAAACTCACAAACCATGAGATCATAACCCAAATCCAAATCCAGAAGCTTAACTGACTGAGTCACCCAGGTGTCCCATACAATGGAGATCTTTTAAATTAAATGACAAAACCAATATAAAAAGACCTTTCTCATTTCTACTTTGTAATAGAGCTCAACAAATTATGGCAATAATTATCATCACATTAATGAATGAATGCTCACATATATAAAAGTTCAAGTGTCAAATCAGAGAGAAAAAGAAACCCAATAATGAGAAAAGGACAATGAAGAGGAAGAGGAAGGAGGGAGATCCCACTGGGTGGAAGAGGGTAAGTTTGACTGAAAAGCAAGTAATCTGCCACTGATGCCAAATCAAGAGCTTGTGGGGCAACTTCCCAGGGCTACCTACATCAGAGCAGTCCAGTCACCTGGGCAGTTAGAGTACCAGATGCTAAAAGAAGACAATGAGTTCCTGGAAGGCAATAGCCATGGTTCTATAGGAGTCAATTTCTAAAGTACTTGTCACTTTGTGTCTTCCTGAGCAGAAATCTTTGCACTAGCCTGCCTTAGGTAATGATTTGTCCAAAAGGAAGGTTTGCATTTTCTTACAGAAGGAGAACAAGAAAAAGAGCAACGTTCTGCTTCTGTCGTTCAAAACACCTGGGTAAGCAAGCTTCTTGAAAAGGGATTTGCTGAACTCCTTTATGAGACCTTTGTATCTGTTTTTTAAATGTTTATTTATTTTTGAGAGAGAGAGAGAGCACGAGTGGGGGATAAGCAGAGAGCAGGAGGACAGAGGATCCAAAGTGGGCTCCATGCTGACAACAGAGAGCCCGATGCAGGCTCAAACACATGAACCGTGAGATCATGACCTGAGCCAAAGTTGGACACTAAACCGACTAAGCCACCCAGGTGCCCCAAGACCTTCGTATTTCAACAACCAATCATGGAGACTTCAGATCATAGAGGTCTACCACAATAAGGTTACAAAAAAAAAAAAAAAGTAACCTGTTTTATCACTAAGATTTAGCCAAGTGAATGAAGTCAGGAAAAAGAAATGAGGGAAAGAAAGATCTGCTCTTTTTTAGTGTGGGGAATTGTGAGAAGTTAGAAGAGCCCTGTGGATGGTGGGGGATGGGGGAGGAGGGGATGTGAAATGGCCCCGGAAGGGAAAGGTGCACTGGGAAAGCAAAGTTACCTCCGAAGGCAGAACCGGGGTCATTTGAAGATACCTCCCCATAGACTCTGGAACAAAGTGGGCCCCTGTGTGTCATGCTCCATACAAACCTAGGGACCCAGCCCATCCTGAGGCAGTGTGGTTTGGTCAGACAGAGGGAGGAAGACAGGAGCCCGAAATCAAGCCTCTGTGCTTGTCAGAGGTAGACGAGGCAGAGGCTGGAGAGGCCAGCCAGACTTCAAAGGGCTCTCTAGCACCAGAGGAAACTGAAATGAGGGCATGTCAAACATAGCAGACTACAGACTTTGACCAGCCAGGAGATCAACCACAAGTCACACCCACCCAGTTTTCAGCCATAAACACCCACAGGGCCAGTAGCACCCAATAGAGAAGGGACAACAGCCTGGGGCCGGAGCAACCTAAGAGCTATGCCTAAAGACACCAACCCCTCCCACCACAACAACTACCACCACCACGAGGTTGAGGTTGCGTAAGCCTCAGCCCTTCCCCCGCGTTCCAGACAAGCTAGGGAGGAAGAGGTCTGTCATCTGAGAGGCTGAACATTTTTAGCTAAGGAAAGCAGAATAGTACCCAAATGGATTAAATTATTGAATGGGACTACATTTTAAACCGATGTTTAGTTAATGGCATTCCTTCCTCTATCCAGAAAGTAAGGGCTTACAAAAGAAGCCAAAACAGTATAGACTAAATAAAGTTTATTTTTTGCACACTTCAAGTTGTAACGTAGGTTACATTTCACAATCCCATTACACATTCTTTCTTTGGTTACATGCGGAAAGGCAATCTAAGCACAATATGTAATGAATGGTTGACTGGCAAAACTTCCAAAGGAATGAATTCTTTGAAAGAACAAGAATATTCATCCTATGTGGTCTGGTTTTAGTGGAGAGGATCGAGTGACTGGGGTGGAGGGAAAGAGAAGAAAAGAGAGCTGGCTGTGGACAAGGATTTTGTCTATTTTATTCACTGTCATGTTGGCCACGCCTGGAGCATAGTAGGTGCTCCACAAATCTGGGTCAAGTGAATGAACATTTATACTCAACAAATAAACATCTATTGGGTACCTGTCTTATGCCAGACATTGTCAACACGATCCTATTTAATTCTCACAACAGCCTTTGAAGTTGGTACTATGATCACTACTTGATAGATTAAAAAAATGAGTTCAGAAAGGTTGAGCAACTTCTTCAGTCACACACCTGAGAAGTGTGTGATGGGAAAACAGGACAAACGGACCACTGTGACTTATCAAAGTATTTCCTCCTATGGAAGGAAATATCTTCCGATAGGATAAATTTCAGTGATAACTCTGCCCTCCATTTTATAATTACAAGAGAGATCCTGATGTTCTCTGCCATGACCTGACTCCCACTGAGAAAATGATTCTTCTGCTGCCACGATCCCAAGCCAAAGGTAACGCCGATATAGTAGCAGTTGCTGTATCTAAATTGAAACGTTAATAGAATAGTTATCTGGGTAAGAAGAAATCACAGGAAAGTAGAAAGAGCTGTGTGGGACACTGAAATGCAATCCTAGAAAAAGAAAAAGAAAAAGAAAAAAGGGAAATCATAACCGTAATCAGTACTTTAACTGAAATAAGCATTTTTAAACGTCAAAAGAACCCTTGAGCTTTGTGTAATCAAAATAAACAAACAAAAAAAAATAGACTAAATTGCATAAAATAAGCCCTTTCTTGGGTTTCCAGTGACGTTACAAACCGCAGAGGCTCCACCATCTATTTAAATTACAGCACGGGCCTTCACCCGCTGGTGGGTTGTTTGGTCAAACCCGGGCATCTACATTAACATTCACCACGCCCTTCTGCTTTGATCTGAGGCCCCTTCTAAATTCAACAGACATTCAAGGGGACTCAGAAGCAAAACCATTGTCATTTCAGACTTGCATTCCATTTATCCCAGTTATAAAAATTAGCAAAGGGCCAATGGCCTAAGGATCTAAAGAAAATCTGGCTGGAGAAAAGAAATGCAGCTGGAGGCACAAAAATGGAAATGTCACCAGCAACACAAATGATCCACTTTCGATCATTCCTCTTGCTAATATGACTCTGATATCTAAAAGGCACAAAGAAAGGAGAAAAGATTATGAGTCAACAAGTCACTTATCTCTGAAATGAGACAACGGGATACATCAGTTTCTAAGATCCCTTCCAACTCAATGGTTCTGTAAGTCTGAGGAAGCCTGAGGAAGTTCTCCTGGCTTCACTGTGTAAGGGAAAAGCAAAGCCCAGTTTCGGGGGCCACTCGCTACTGGGCATGGGGAAGTTATTTAACACCATTAGTTTAAGAGTCCTCACTGTCGGGGGTCAGATGTCTACACAGTTCACAGGATTGTTGTGTATAGCTACTGAAAAAATGGGGAAGTCAGACTTGCTCATATGCTTTTTAAAGCCTTTAATTTTTAAAGGAATTTTCCAAAGGGAGGATGAAGGAGGGAAGTAACATTTGGTAAGTGCCTAGAACGCAGCACAGGATGTGCATGGCTGGTTTTCTCAATGTGCTACTTCTTTGTACAACACGGCACCTTTTAGAAAGGTTGAGATGCTACTATTTTTGAACCCATCATCACCATGCAGTGCAAATGCAGGAGCTGGAAACCTCCCATTTAGGTATGTGGTGGACTCCAGTGATCAGACATGCCAGCTTGGAAGCCTACCTAACACTCAGTCCCAGAACACAGGCTGGCCTGTTCTCCTACTCCACCCAGGGCTCTCACACTCCAGGCCACCAAAAGGAGATTGCTCTGAAGCGAGACTGACTTAGTACCCATGGTGAACCTCAGCTCTGAGATCTCAGTTATTCCAACTTAAATCAGGTGGCAAAATAGGAGCCCCGAGGTCACATATGGCTACTATCATGTTACAGTTAGCCTGTATATAAGATTTTTTTCTTAATTTTTTTTTAACATTTATTAATTTTTGAGACACAGAGAGAGACAAAGCACAAGCGGGGGGAGGGGAGAAAGAGAGAGAGAGACACAGTATCTGAAGCAGGCTCCAGCACAGAGCACGACACAGGGCTCGAACTCAGGAACTGCAAGATCATGACCTGAGCCAAAGTTGGATGCTTAAGCGACTGAGCCACCCAGGTGCTCCAAGATTTTTTGAAACTGGATTAGTTACCAGTATTTAAAAATCAGGAGATCACACATCAAAATCCATATTTTCAGCTCCTTGTGGAACACCTAAGCACACTGGGCTCACAAGTGTGAGCAGTATTTTCAGCTGCAAGGGCTAGAGAAGATAAAGACGTCTCCAGTGAGGTGGACATTTACTCTCAAGTTCACCGCAGTCCCTACCTGGTGTACCTCACTCCAGTGAGTTCTATGCCCGATTCCTAGAGGCATTTCAGTGCAATTACTGATTCAGAACATCTAGACTAGAAAATTTCTTTTCTTTTTTTAAAGTTTCCTGTGAGAGAGAGAGAGAGAGTACTCAGGAGAGGGGCAAGAAGAGAGGAACACAGGAAGAATCTCAAGCAGGCTCCACATGGTGAGCATAAAGCCCTAGACATGGCTTGAACCCACAAATGGTGAGATCATGACCTGAACTAAAATCAAGAGTCACACACTCAACCGACTGAGCCCCCCGGGCACCCCGAAACTAGAAAATTTCTGACTGCCCTCAGCTTCCAGGATGAAGTTGCCTCAGGATCAAAGTGGCTACTTGGGTATCTAGTTCATCTAGCCAGAGACCTGTTCTAAGGAGCCCTGAAAACCAAATGATGGAAGAACACTGGCTAGTTAAGCAATGTAGCAAGTAGGCTGGAGATCCTTATGACACTGACAAGGAATCAGGTCCAGGCCAGAAACAACTGTTTTAGGTGGGTGTTTTTGTTTGCTTGTTTGGTTGTTTTTTGTTTGTTTTTTTTTAAGTAGGCTTCACACCCAGCACTAGTCCAATGTCAAGCTTGACCTCATAACCCTGAGATCAAGACCTGAGCTGAGATCAAGAGTCAGATGCTAAACCGACTAAGCCACCCAGGTGCCCACTAGAAACATGATTTTAATATTGCAACTGCTTTTAGACTGTCTTGCCATGTATGGAATATAAAATGTCATTTTATAAGATATCATGTTAATTAGCTGACAAATATATGGAGACATTTCCACAATATAAAGGAATATTTAAGCACACTTAAAGCTGAATTCAAACAGTGGTTCACTAAAATAAATGCTTTCTATATCCCACAATTCTCTTCAATAAAAATAAGCCCAGTTCCCTGGAAAATACTATAAATTACAGAGATCCCAATCTTAGCAGAGCTTAACAGATAGATCCTTATTTTCCCAAAGCCCATACTTGGCTCTTTTCGGGAGAATTACTTTTGTTTCTCTGTGCTGTTTCCCAATATATGATGGTTGTCAGCCTGAATGCCAGTCCCCAAATCGGGTCCCGCTTGTGGGAAAGAGCTCGGTGCACTTAGACTTTTATGTTAGTTCATCCCATTAAAGAGCTTATGCTTTGTTATCCTTTCCTGAACCTTGGCAGGACCTCTTCATTTTCTTACAAGTTAAGTGAAAAGCAAAACTCTGCACTGGGCTGTTAATGATTCCTAGTGAGAGCCATGAAATGTGAATGGTGTTCGTCCTGAGATTATTCAAGTAGGCAGCCACAAATCCCGGGACACTCTGTCAGTTGGAAAACATGGAAAACATAGTTGCAGCCTCAATTTCTGCCCCTCCTTAAACTTACCAAAAAAGGAATCTGGGAAGGGGAAATGATACTGCCAACTTTACTCGCTTTAGGCAGGGTGTTTCAGCCTCTGAAATGAGAGTTAAAGCTATGAATTTCCTCCAAATTAAAGAAAAGTTCATGGAGCAACATATAAAGAATGTGGATAGTTCAGAACACAGAGAAACTATAGTAATCTCTGATGTCTAAGACTCCTTTTGTATGGAAAACAAATTGTTCTTTTTCCTTTTCCTTCAAATAGATTGAAATGAAAGTAGGAAAAAAGTAAAAGTACTTTCAGCAATAAGCAAATGTAATTAGTTTGCTCCAAATAGAAGTTTCCTACCAGTTACCAGTGCATTCTTAATTGATAATGAAATGCAAAGTCTAAAGTGAACTCGCTGTGGTAACATAGACAAACACAATTCCATATGAGTCAAAATTCTGCAAACCACTGAATAGCATCATCTTCAATGCCAGAGTCAACCCTGACATGACTGAAAGGCAGCTGCGGTGGCCTGAAAATCATCCTCTCCAGGGAAGAAATCATAACATTTGGTCACTGCGTGGTTTTTCAGTGAAACTCATCTTTTGTGTGCTATTATTTTCCCTTTCAATGTTTATGTAATTCCTTCAAATTCTCCACAGCCATATTATATCCATTAGGCAAAATTTATGTATAAATAATTGTTTCTTGTAAGAGACTCTGATAAAATCATATAGTGCTTCCAAAAAGCCAAAGATCCATAAGTCTAGAAAGTTTTATTTTATTTTTTTTTATTTATTTTTTTGTTTGTTTGTTTGTTTGTTTTTTTATTTTTTTTTTATTTTTTTTATTTTTTTATTTTTTAATATATGAAATTTACTGTCAAATTGGTTTCCATACAACACCCAGTGCTCATCCCAAAAGGTGCCCTCCTCAATACCCATCACCCACCCTGCCCTCCCTCCCACCCCCCATCAACCCTCAGTTTGTTCTCAGTTTTTAACAGTCTCTAATGCTACTAGAAAGTTTTAAAACACAAAATTTTATACCACAAAGAAAAATAATTGTCCATGCCTTATGTTAAAATTATTTTAGATTTTCAACATTGAGCACTGCATTGAATTAATACATTTCTTCTAATTTTTTTACTTTGGGGAGGAACTAGTTAATTCATTCCTTTTCTGAGAAGACAAACAAAAGATTGAGCAATTTTTTTTTTTTTTTCCCTAGTAAATCCGGTGTGTATTTAGGCAGCCAAGATCCCATGCTACCAATTCTCCGGTAGTTAGCTGCTGTGAACATTTCAGTATTAACACACACACTTCAAATAGACGCCCTAGCCCCTTGATTAGTATTTAACCAAGACTTTCTGAGAATACTCAACACTGGCCTTTCTACAAATCTAATATAAAACCCAGATGACCATAGAAAAATACCAAATAAACAACCCTAGAAATCAAAATCCCCTTATCTGCAGGTCACATACACCTCAGCCCAGCTCCTGTCCCTGACGATATCCCTGTAAGGAAAGAAAGCGTAATCCAGATATTTCTTTTAACTTTACCCTTGGTAATAAGTTCAGTAACTAACCTGGCTTATATTGAATTCCTTAGAAAATGAACAGAGAGGGATGCCTGGGTGGCTTAGTTGGTTAAGCATCTGATTCTTGATTTCAGCTCAGCTCATCATCTCACGGTCAGGCTCTGCCCTGAGTGTGGAGCCTACTTGGGATTCTCTCTCCCTCCCTCTCTGCCCCACCTCTGCCTGTGCACAGGTGCTCTCTTTCAATCAATCAATCAATCAATAAGGCACTTTACCATCTCCAGACCCAGAGTGACATTAAAAGAAAGAAAGAAAAGAAAAGAAAAGAAAAGAAAAGAAAAGAAAAGAAAAGAAAAAAGGAACAGAGAACAGAAGTCCATTTGATACAAATTATATACAGATGTTTAAATCATTTCAACACATTTCAATTTTTGCAACTCAGGGCTACCATTCAAAATAACTGATGATGAAAAGAAAAACACTTAATAACAATCTTTTAAAAAAAAAACTAATAAAAATGAATACATAAGAAAAGATAATGTATATAAAGCTGTTTTTCAAACTGTATGTTATTATATGGGTCTTTTTGCCCCTTTAAGTTAGGAGGTCCCTGTTGGGTATGTCTTCTAAATTCCTTATAATTCTGCAACTTTTACTGTCATGCTTAATAGAGTATAATAACTCGGAAAAAAAGTTGACATTAACCATCCAGATAATCGAGGCGAAGGATTTTATGGATTGAATAATCTAGGTAAGTCTGTGCTATCCTAATTCACTTTGCGCGTGTGCATGGGAATATGAAAATCTGTGTTTTTCTAAATGCTGCCCTGACTGGCATCTAGACAAGGAAGAGAAACCAAGAACTCATATCTGCAGGTGGCCGCATGAAGGTAGCTGAAGCAGAACAGCATGTGAGCGCTAACCACTATTTCTGGTGCCACCAAAGAAGCCTGGGTGAAGACTCTCTGGCATACCTACATGATAGCTGATGTCTTTTTATATGTCTTCTCTTATTTTAGAACATTACTGGTGATTTAAATTTGTTTTTCTCTCAAGTGTCTAGACGGGCACAAGAGAAGCCCTGAAATTAGAAATAAAAATGCTTTCCTTTGTACAAAAGAATGAAACCGCTAGTTCTGCCTCTAGAAGACCTTTGAGGGGTAGATCCGGTAAAGGTTACGGCATCTGAGCTATTGACATTCTCAAGGGTCCTCCTTATAAAAACGGCCCTAGCCCTGGTGCAGTGGGTGGAGGCTGCTGGGAGTGCTCTCTGGCAGAAGTAGCCACTGAGACATATAGAACACAACAAGGCCTTTCTCTAGCCCTAGATGATTGCAATTGCCCACCATTAGGTGGATTTGCTCATAATGATATTGATAATTAAGGTCATGTCGTGTTTCCTCTTGAGGGGTGCATTTGTGTCTCCTTTCTCTTTCATCCAAGTTAAATAAGGACACCACCTAAGATTTACTCAAGTGTAGGCTTCATTTGCTCATTTTAACCCAAGTGGCTACACCCAACAGAGTTCACAGCGGTGCTCTAGAAGGAAAACACAAATTAAGGTGAGATGCTGGATGCTTTGATTTCACATGGGGTCTAGGATTTGAAAAATTGAATACAAATGCTGATACTTGCAACAGCATCCAGAACTTCTCCATTCCAAATCTGAAAGCTAATGTCCCATTGGTTAAATGATAGCTGCTAACATTAATCATATTTGTTAAATAAAATTCTTTGACACTGCTTAAGAACTCAGTATATTAGGGGACGGTACAGCAGTGGGAAAACTCATGAAAATAACTGTTTCTTACCGTATCAGTTGCCCTGGACCGCAAAGAGAAGGAACCAATGAAACGCCAGAACTGGAGGAATGAGTCCTGTAAGCTCTATGAAGTCAGAGACCTTTTAAATGGTTTTCTTGCTAGCCAGAGTACATGCCCTAGGGCAAGCATTCTTGTTGAAAGGATAGGTGAAAGGATGGGTGTACCCATCAAAAGTGGTGGGAGTGGGAAGCCTGAGCCACACTAGTCTTCCTCAATAGGGTTCTTCTTTCTACCTTGGTATCACAAAGGAGCAGAAAAGTGGAGTGATAATAGGATCAAAGCTCCGGGGAAGTAGATAAGCAACTACCTACTTTCCCCCATCCCATCCTCCCTGCTATCCTTGCCCTGTTTTTCCTCTTCCCATTCCTCCTTGGATCTAATCAGCCTGATCAAGTAACACTGCAGCACCTGAGGCAATTTGCTGAGTCTAAAGGAGGGAATCTCTAGGGCTGAGCACAGGCAAACAATGTATCTAGCCACAAGCTTATAAAGCCCTCAAGAACACCAGCCTGTCTTCCTTTTATTGTGTCTCTGCCCATGACTCCTAACAATGCAGTGCTTGCACCCAGGACCGGTGTTACAATCTGCCTGAATGCTTTTTATAGGTTTGGTCAGGTGGTAAGAAATGGTTTGACACACTCCAGTGTGTATGTCACCTATACTAATATGTTTCGGTATCCTTGCCAGTGTTTTAAAGCCCATTCTTCCTAAGGCTATTTACGATACATTATACGTTCCTAGGACCAAAATCTGAATGTCAATAAACGTTTATTGTGACAGTTTCATTGCAATCCTAGACTCTTCCAAAACACAGACATTCTTAGGTATTACAAATACCAATACTATACCTAATTCTCATCCTATAGAAGCAAAGAGAATATCATCGGGTTACAATTATTTAGCATTTTAACGCTTTGGTTCTGGGACTTAGGAGTCTGCTGAAAGAGCAAACTTTCCTTCTGTGGAACAGTGTGGAACTTTTGCAGTGTTCTATTGAATTCTTTGGAATCTCACTGCATAATTTCACAGAGAAAGGCCCATACAGTCCTCATATTCAGGTGGAAATCTACCATACTGACTTTTTTTTTTTTTAATTTCACAGACCCTAATATGGTTAGATAAGTTTATATAAATGCATATACCCAAGTAAACAACATCCTAAGAATTAAGATACAGAACACTGGTAACAATCTAATAGAATTTCCTTCATGTTCCTTTTCAGTATATCTTCTCCATGAGGCAACCGGTGTTCTGATTTCCATCTCCATAGATCACTTTTGCCTCATCTTGAATTTCACATAAATGGAATCACGCAGTGTGTTCTCTTTTAGGGCTGGCCTCTTTTCTCAACAGAATGGTTTTGAGATTTATGCAAATTGTTGCAAGTATCAGTAGTAGTTCCTTGTTTAAATATCTGACTAGTATTCCACTGTATGAATTTACCACAATGTGTTTATCCATTGTTAACACAGGAGCTGGTTGGGCACATGATGGTGCTTCAATGAAACAAAATATGGCAATTCTTGTTCATTCAAATATGCAATCCACACATGCTTTTGCTAATGATTATACTCAGAGCTAAATCTGATTTTCAATCCTTCAGTCCTCAAAGGGATGAAAAAGAGACCATGAGAAATGCAGGAATCACTTGAAAGTCTAATTCTAAGAAGAAAGCACAAAGAGTATTAGGCAAGATGTCTTCAACAGGAACCAAATTTGCCATTGGTCCTGGCTCTTGTCAAGGATTGTGAAAAGGCTAAATTAAATGCAGGTCTAACCCTCCCTCATTGTTATCCTCCTCTTTCATCTTTCCTAGCTCTTTTGAGCACTGGTTAAAAATTCTTTTTCTTTTGGGGCGCCTGGGTGGCTCAGTGGGTTAAGCGTCCAACTTCAGCTCAGATCATGATCTCACGGTTTGTGAGTTCAAGCCCTGCGTCAGGCTCTGTGCTGACAACTCAGAGCCTGGAGCATGCTTTGGATTCTGTGTCTCCCTCTCCCTCTGCCCCTCCCCTGCTCACACTCTGACTCTCTCTGTCTTTCAATAATAAACATTTAAAAAGTTTTTGTTTTAATTCTTTTCCTTTGTAAGCAATAAAAAGGCTTTTAGTAATTCAAGTAGACCTTGCTTGCTTGCTTGCTTGGGTATTCTGATTGGACTCTAGTTCCAATCATTATGGCAGTGAAGGCAATGGTATGTGTGAAAACATATTTTGAGTCCCTTTCCTTGGGCCTTGTGAAGCACACATCAAAAAAGCAGCAAGATTGGAGGAAAGGATGTAATCTATTATGATTTCTCATCATCCAGAACTTACTTTGTCCACAGGGAAAGAATACTCTAATAGGCCCTATAAAGGCTTCTTTTGGTTAGTTGTGATTCCTCCCTCCAGACGTTTTAAAACTATTTGCGGAAAACACAGACACATCTAGTTTGATGTGGTTAGTTAAGAAACAAATGAGATCGATCTAGTTTGATCTAATTACTGAGGTGTCCATAGAAAACACCATTCCAGCTGGGTATGGAGTAAGCACCATTTTTCAAAAATCTTATTTCTTTATTTTGAGAGAGAGAGAGAGAGACAGAGAGTGAGCAGGGGAGAGACAGAGAGCAAGCAGGGGAGAGGCGGAGAGAGCGAGCAGGGGAGAGGCGGAGAGACAGGGAGACACACCTCTGCGGTGTCAGTGCAGAGCCCAGTGTGGGCTCACACCCATGAACTGTGAGATCTTGAGGTGAAACCAAGAGTCAGATGCTTAACTGACTAAGCCACTCAGGCACCCCTGGAGAAAGCAATATGAAAGAAAAGAATAACTGAACGTTACAAAGAGATCACAGAAAATGATTATTGCACATCATATAGGTAAATAAGAGTGTTCCTGGTTAGAAATTAATTTTTGAGTCAGTGACCCATTTACAAGTTCAAATTTAACAGTTTTGTAATGAAAACATTTTTTAAATGTGTCACTCAAGTATTATCCCTTACTTCTCAATTGAAAATGGGGTTGCTGATATTTAATCGTACTTAAACTTCAAGTCCTCACTTTGTAGGACTTCCCCAACAGAGCTGATCATCTTTTTGAAGTTGCTATTTCAGAGTAGTAGCTCCCAAACAGAGCTGCATTTGTAGTTACCTAGAAAATGTGAGAGGTCTCAGAGATACACTGAAGGGAGGCAAGAAGAGTCAAAATCATTCAAAAAGTACAGTCTGGGTTAGAAGTACTACAAGGATATTACATTGGGCGCATCCTTATCATAGGCAGTGTCTATGGCAGAAATTAATCCAATTTGAAAGTAAGTTAAAAGCTTCATCAAAAAGGGGCACCTGGGTGACTCAGTTGGTTGAGCATTGGACTCTTGATTTCAGCTCAGGTCATGATCCTAAGATCATGGGATTGAGCCCCACATTAGGCTCTATGCTGAGCATGGACCCTGCTTGGGATTCTCTCTCTCTCTCTCTCTCTCTCTCTCTCTCTGCCCCTCTCTTTTGGCCCCTCTCTCTAAAATTAAAAACAACAAAAACAACAAAAACCTTCATAATAAGACTTTTTACATTGGGGGAACATTAAAGATGCCATAAATCACAACCAAAGTACTGATAATGCCAAAATAAAATCCATTCTCTAGTTAACATAAATGCAACATTTCTATTACTATAAATGTTGGAATTTCTAATATCACTAGATTAACTTTTACTAAAGAATTTAATTTTTCTACTTATAACGAGGCTAAAAAGCAAGGGCAAGCATTTTTCTTACATACAATTTCTATGTGAATGTTCTGTAGAATTGTAATCACATTTAATATCATTGGGAATAAAGTATTGTTTGATGTCATTTTGTAATTTTCCTCAATATTTATACCAGGGGCCCATTTACAAGAATATGTCAAGTATTTCTCAGGCTGCCTGTTTTATTCCTCTTTAAAAATACTACATAAGTTTTTTAATCAAAACTTTATGGACATTTAAATTTAGTATAAAAATAGTTACTGAGACTTTTGTTTTCATCCTCAATTCTCAGGATATACTAAATTAAAACCAGATATTCATGTTGAGGTACCACCAAGGACTCCTTTATCTCAGCCATTGCTTCTCAGCCAGAGGTAGGCTTCTGTCCCACACCTGCCCAGGAAAACCACAGTCCATGACTGTCCAGCTCTCTTGGAATGAAAGGCACAGTGTGGAACTTCCAGGAAGAATGCACATATGGTGACTGGATAATGTGCTCACAGGTGGGCAAGTAAGGCTGTCCTCTCTGTCACTCGTTATCATGAGTTTTCCAATCCCCGCCAGGGTCAGCTGCCCTACCTCAACTTCCCCATGTTGTGTGAGTCATTGCTTTGCTTATAAAGATAAAACCAATAGTAGGAACACTTATCGTCCATAGAAACACGAAATGGATGGGCTTTTCCATTATGCTTGACTCTGCAATGAAAGCTCTAGGAAGTGAGTACAACATGAACTCATTCCTTCCGCCTCAGCAGACAGATGGATAGAGACATTCCAGTTTGTTTCCAGTCTTTTGTCTTCAGCACATTTTTGGCATTTCCTTCAGGAAACTGGAGGTTGTGACCTAAGGTTTCCTTCGTGAACACACTTCTGTTTCCCACAGTTAACCTTACCCAGAAATGACATCTACTCTGTGAGGTGAGGTTTATCTTCATGTCCCAACTGTGTCCTGTGCATATGCAGTGACAGTTGAAAGCACAGATTCTGACAGCAATAACGGGACTGAAGAGCCAAATACACCCAAACCCTTCAAATGAATTCTCAGTGAAGACGACAATAACATTGAAACAATTATTACAGTAATTCTGTGGCGCTTACAAAGTGCCCTTGGTCTCATTGCCTAGTTGGGAGCAATTAATGGCCAGGGCGCCAAAGCTATCAGAGATTATTGAAAGTTTTCAGGTATGAGGGGTATACTACTCAACCTACATTCTACAACTTGCTACTCCTTGCTAGCTATGTGCTCCTACTACTGTGTGGTCCCATATTGTCCAAAAGACAGTCTGGGAGAAGCCAAGACAGTGTCTTGGAAAAAAGTGATTTAATATACTATCTCCCAGATCCATATCCCTATTTCCCCAGCATGTTGGTGGAAAGCCAAGAATGTAAAAGCTTTTGTTGATGGGCTTGAAGCGACCATTGCGTTTCACAATGTAAATTAGATTTACAACTACATTCTTGTAGATTATTTCTTTAAAAGCCCGTGTTTTAGGACAAGAATTATTGTGTAACACTTAGTTTGGCTCGAATGCAATTTAAAACTCCAATAATGGCATTTACTTGTCAGCGTGGTATTTAGAGGTTGGTGGTTTTCATCGCATTTTTTACTACTCTTCAGTGTTAACTTATTGAAGTTTCTCTTCCTGAAAAAGATAGAGTGGTTTTTTAACAAACCACATTTTTTTCACACCCTAGTTTATCAAGGTGAAATCCTTTAAAGAGTAACAGAAAATTGCCCTTAACTTTGATTCTAAAGATCCACATAGTCAAACACAATGTCTTATTTGTTTAAAAAAAAAATGCTATTCACAAAGGAATCTTTAAAAAAAATCAGTTTATTAATGTTTAAAAGTTGATAAAGCTATGTGCAAAATGATCCACAAAAGTCAGAAACCTATTAAATACTATTTTTTTAAAAAAAGACATTTCTCGGTTTAATTGCACTGAAAACCATACTAAAGAGACAGCAATATATTTTTATTTTTTGTGACATTTATACACATCTTTAATTAACTATTTAATGAACAGCTGTATTTTAAAACTTCTGGTATTCCCTATCAGTTAAAGTAATGCTTTAATGGCACAAGAGGGTTGTATTTTCTTAGGAAATACACGTTCAACGGTGTTAACACAGGTTAGAAAAGTCCAATAAAATGCTGAAACAAATACATTCAAAAATCACGGAAAGTACTTTTAACACAACAAAATACAACCATCCTGTTGGTTGAAATAATTCACACAACAACACTCTGAAATAAACGTCAACAAAAGTGCCAAAGACAGACGTTGTATTTGTTAGACAAACTCATTTAAGAAATCTCTCTTGGTTTACAAAGTCACCCCCAGTCAGTTTTCACCTTGTTTTACTTGTTTGATTCTCCTATGACACAAAGGATCCCGGTTGATAGCATCTAGATAAACTGGACTTATGCAGACTTTCAGACACAATGGATAATGATGCTGTAACATACTTCATTGTAAAGTTGTTAAAAGAAAAAAAAAAAAATCAAAGTGACTGTAACCAAATTCCAAAAACTGATCCAGCTTACGTGGAAACTTTGGCCTCAGCAAATAAAATTGCTTTACATCTCCAAACCATCTCCATTCCTCACAGTTTCCCTCCTGAACACGGCCTACCCGCTGCAGACGATCAGGAAATGGACCGTGCCACAACCCTGGCTCTGATGAACGCCAGGTCGTTCAAATATAAAGTAACAGAATTTTGAGGAGGGGTGTGAAGGGAAAGGGAGGGTAGGATATGCAGGGCATACCCAGAGACGCAGAAGTGCACACAGTCACTTGGGCTGGCAACTAAGGTGAGAGAAAACGTCTCCTCCAAGCTCTCCACAGATGCTCTCACACTGGGGCCTTAGTCTTAGAGGAGCGGCCAGATGAACCCTCCAGAAGCTTGACAATGCTAGACCTTTGGCTCAGTGCAAAATCAAAGCTCCAGGGCGGGGGTAGGAAATAGATCCCAGGCGAGGACCTGATCTCCACCCTTCCCAGTGCATTGTTCACAGGAACTAACCCACCAACACCCCGGCACCACCAGGCTGCTCTTACTCTGCCCCCTGCCCCCTCCGTCTGGCTCCCAGCAGCTCCTCCCTGGCAGCGGTGGAGGCACAGAGACTTTTTTATTTTTGTTTTCGTTTTCCAAACACTGGGTGGTGGGGTGACCATGCAAGAACTCTCCCCATGGGTCGGGCAGCTTTCAGTTTTAGGAAGAAGAGTTGACATTTCCAGAGGACATAATGGTCTCTGGGTTGTCCCCATCGTCCTTCTGGGGGTGGGAGGAGTTGTCCGACTTACTGCGGCTGAATTCCATGCCGGCGATGATGGGTCGCTTGAATTTGCCGGCGGAGTCTCCGCTGGGGCACTTGCAGCAGGACAGGATCCGGATGAAGGCCCGGCGCATCTCCTTGTTGGTCAGAGTGTAAATGATGGGGTTGGTGCCGGAGTTGAGCACGGCCAGCACCAGGAAGTACTCCGCTCTGAAGAGGATGTCGCAGGTCTTCACCTTGCAGCCCACGTCCAGCAGGAGCAGGATGAAGAGGGGCGCCCAGCAGGCGATGAAGACGCTCAGGACGATAATCACGGTCTTGAGGAGCGCCAGCGACTTCTCAGAGCTGCGGCTGGCCTTGGAGATGTTCTTGCGGAAGGTCAGCCGGCGGCTCCGAGTCCTGACCAAGGAGTAGATCCTGCAGTACAGGATGACGATGGCGAGCAGGAGCAGGGTGAAGACGGTGGTGCAGAAGAGGATATAGTGCTTGTGGTAGAGCGGCAGGACAGTGGAGCAGCTGGCCAGCATGTTGATGCAGTTCCAGCCCATGATGGGGAAGCCACCCAGGATGAGGGAGATGACCCAGCAGGCACTGATGAGCAGGAAGGAGCGGAAGCTGTTGCTCCCGTTGTGGAGTTTCATCTTCAGCATTGTGATATAGCGCTCGATGGCGATGGCTAGGAGGCTGAACACCGAGGCAGACAAGGCCACAAACATACTCCCTTCCCGCAGAAACCACTGGGCGGGGGTGAGCTTGTAGGTGGTGGCGCCAGACAAGAGCAGGTTGGCCGTGTAGGCCACTCCCGCCAACAGGTCTGAGAGGGCCAGGTTGCCGATAAAATAGTACATGGGTCGGTGGAACTTCTTGGTTTTCCAAATGGTCAGCAAGACAAAGATGTTCTCTAGGATGATAAAGCAGCAGATGAGAATGAACACCACGGAGCTCAGTTTAATGCCGTTCTCGTCCGCGCTGACATTCAGTTTTCCCGTGTAGTTGTAATGCCGGACGATAATGTCGTAGTTGACATAGTCAGACACAGAACTGCGGTGGGTCTTCACCAGCGGGACGCTGGTGGACCCCATGGTGCGCAGGGTCTCCAGGAACCCGGGGGTGGAGCTTCTCCTGAAGAACGCTAGAGGGCGACGCCGAGAGAGCCTTCACTTGCCGCGGTGGGGGGGTGGTTCCGTCAGGGAGATCCAGGCTTTTTGTGTAGCTTTTCCTTGGCTGGAGAGGGCCTCGGGAACAGCAGCTTTAAACAAGTCACAAAGAGGAGAGAGTCAGGGAAAAAGCCACAGCACACTGGCATAATTCATTCTAGCTAAGGCAGTGCTCCAGTTTTGTCATGGATTTGTTTTAAGTAAACTTGGGGAAAGCGCAAGGAGAAGGATTTCAGAAAAAGAAAATCAAATTCTTATTTCTTGCAAAAAAAAAAAAAAAAAAAAAAAAAAAGAAAGAAAGAAAGAAAGAAAGAAAAAAGGGGGAGTAGGGTGGGTAAGGGAAGGGAGAAAAAATATTTTACCCAAACTGAAAACTCCCAACTCGACAAGACGAAAACTCTCCCTGTGTCACATCCAAGTGGAAATGGGAAAACTAGAGAAGCAAGTCCCATTTAACACCCCTTCGGCTCCCTCACGCCCCCACCTCGATCCCCCTCCAGGTTTCCAGCTTGGAGGTGCTCTGGAGCATTCGCCCTCTCAGCAGCGGGTTCACTACCAGCTCTTAGTCTCTCCTCGGAAGAGACCCAACCGCCAATATGAGGGTGGAGACGCACAGCACCACCCAGCTAAAAGAACAGAGAACCACCTCCTAATTGCCATGCAAGACATTAGATTCGCACGAAAATCACTTGACAGAGTAAGTCATTCTTTGGGCTCTATTAATAACTCTCTAGGAACAGGTGTGCTTTGGGTCCGAGGGCGCCGCATGGTGTGGGCAGCCAAGCCCGCCCCAGCCTTGCGGTAAACAGGAAAGCTTAACGCCTCTGTGAAGCAACTGCCTTTTCTTTCTTCTGCTGCTTCTTCTTCTTCTTCTTCTTTTTTTTTTTTCTTGTAAGCTAATGCAAGAAAATCTAAAGGTTCAGTGAAAATCATTCATAAGAGATTGCAATAAATCCCAGGAGTTTCGCACATTCATTGATTGCATAAGGAGTATGTTTAGTTACTGTGGGTTTGGCCAACACACACACACGAGATAAGTTATACTACTAACGATAACAATACATGCCACTACATTCCTAATTCCAAGTGCAAATCTACTGTCCAGAAGCCTGAACGTACGTCTGGTGCATTGCTAAACGTGAGGCGGTAGTTTTACTTACTGCCCTCCCCCAACATGTTGCCTCGTCTCACAGAACTAGAAAGTGTGGAGAGAATGAAACATGGCACTGGTTCGCAGAAGTCTACTCGTAACTCGTTGAAATGTTTCAAAGTAACGCCACAATGTGATAGAAGGGGCGTAACAGAGAGCAGTTCCTGGGACAGCCGACGGTGCTCGTACCCAGAAACTCGGCATTTCTCCCATCTAATTCCACACCCTCCTCGCCGGCAGTGCAAGTTTAAGCCCTTACCCCCACCCCCACCTCCCATATTCTTTGTCTATAAGATTTCCAAAACTAAGCCCCTTCCCCCACCCCTCTGCGACCAACCGCAGTTTCCACTCTCCCCCACCTCTAGTCGGTTTTGCAACCGGACTGAACCCTTTTCCAAACTTCATTAAATCACAAGTGCCCCAAGAACAATCCGATGGACTGGGCTTAGTAGCCCAGGGATGAATGTTTCTAGCGTCCAGAGATGGATGTTTTAAAAGTTTCCGTTTTGCTTCGTTCCGGCTTAAAAATTCGTTTCTAACACTGAACACTTCCTGCAGCGGGGGTCCCCCGCACCCCCGGCCCACGCTGGCACCGCGCTCAGTCCCCTACCTCGCTCAGGCAGGACGAAGTTGCGTTGGGAGAGCTCTGGGTCTCCACTGCGCGCTCGGCATCTTGCTGCCGCCCACGACTGACCGCTACGCTCTTGAAACTTACTCGAGTCGGGGTCCCCTCCCTCCGCAGCCGCACACTCCAATGGCCAGCCCTGCTCTCCGCGGCCCGCGCCGGCCCGCTAGCTGAAGTCACCGAGCGCCCCGCTGAGGCCGTGTGGCTTCCCTAGGAAGAGGCGGGGAGGGGTTAATATCTCAACCCTCACGCCCTCCGCCTGCGGCTGCGGGCCTCCGGATCTCGGCTTCGGAGACTCACTGTCCAGGAAAGATCTGGGGCAGAAGCAAGCGCAAGTGCGCGCGCACACGCGCGCACACACACACACACACACACACACACACACACACGTGCACACACCCTCCTCCCCCCCCCCCCCCCAGGCAACCGAATTAAAAAAAAAAAAAAAAAAAAAAGGAAAAGAAAACAGAGAAGGGACGGAGGCTGGTGCCCCCTGGACTCTGATGCATAAATCACAGCCCTCGCCCGGCTGTCCACCGCTCCCAGACACTGTTCTCCCGAGTCTTAGAAAAGAGAGGACGTGGGGAGCCTTTGGAAACTTTTCTCCCGAAAAGTCTCAGGGGGCAGAGGACGGCCCGGCGTCTCGCAGCGCACCTCGCTGTTTCCCTACCCCCGCAAGCTCTCGATTGGATCGGAGTCCCGAGATCGTGGCGGGGCGCCCCGGGGCCGCTTCTGTGCAGACAGGGAAAGGAGGAGCCGACACCCCGCGAGTCCCGGCCGCCCACCGGGGACGAGAGGCTGGCAAGGGGCTGCCACAGACGCGGAGGAGATATGCAGCAGCCTAGAAGGGAGAATGGTCCCGGAGGTTCCTCTGCTTCTCCCTACCCCCGTCCCACTGCAGCCCCGAAACTTGTGGTCTGAGGGGCAGAAAGTGGTTTTCCCCGGGGCTCGGTGACGAATGGGCTAACGCGGGGCGAGAAGTAGGGCTGGCTTTCCCCTCACTCAACTGGGCGCAAACCCAAGCCGTGTGTCCCAGATTCTGAGACCTTTGGGGAGGTGGTCAGCTGCTGGGGCCTGACAGATTTAAAAGCTTGGGCAGCACAAGAATTTCCAAAAGGGAAGAGCCGCAGGACCCAGCCAGCCTAGTCTGAGGCCGGTGACCTTCTCTCCCTTTCTACTCGGGAGGATTCAGAGGCCCCCACACCTCATGCTCCCAACACGCCCACTCTCTTCTTCCACTTTGATGCTACTTCAGAAGGTGAGACATAGAGGCGGCCTTGGTCAGCTCCGCCTAAGTGACAAGCTCAGAGCACTTCTGCCCTGCTCTGCTGCTAGATTTCCACCCAGTTCCTGGTCGCTCTGGCTTCCCATCCTGGCAGATGTGAACGCAAAACTTCTCCGTGTGCAGTTTCAATTGACAGACACACCCTGTACCTGAATGACTCAGAAGGAGGTTGAATGAATAAACAACAGACCCTGACTTCTGGGATCTTATGATTTTGCAAAAGAAGAAATCTAACGACAGTTAAAATCAAGTTCACAGCTGCCTTCAAGTCTTCAGCAACCGAGTTGCACGGAGCACATCGCCACAAAACAACAGCACATGCATACAACGTGGAAATGCAGAGGAGTGTCCTCTAGACTCTAGAATAGGCTCTGGATGGGTTTGGGGACTTCCTTTATTTAAAAGGAGGGATATGCTGAGTCTGCCCTGCACAACATAAGGTGTGGAGTTGGCAAAAAAAACAAAAACAAAAACAAAAACAAAAACAAAAACAAAAAAAACCCATCCACTAAATTATGAGTTCTTTGAAGGGGAAGGAATTAAAGTGACTTGCATACCCAAACTCTATCACGATCGATTATCTAATTTGAACAAGCATTGTTGGTCATTTTATTGATGAGAGAAATGTCACTAAGACAGCTTACACTAGGCATCCCAGAACTGAGTTCCAAAATTTAATGAGTGCAAATGCATGTCTCCCAGTTCAAACACCTGCAGTCAATACACACACAGTGAAGGGATTGAAGGGAAACAAACCTCTGGTTTTAAAATTTTTATTTTTTATTAAAAAATTTTTTATTTTTTATTAAAAAAATGTTTTAATGTTTACTTATTTTTGAGAGAGAGAGACAGAACACAAATGGAAGAGGGGCCAAGAGAGGGAGAGGGAGACACAGAATCCAAAACAGGCTCCAAGCTCTGAGCTGTCAGTACACAGCCTGATGCTGGGCTCGAACTCTGGAATGGTGAGATCATGACCTAGGCTGAAGTCAGACACCTAACTGACTGAGCCACCCAGCTACCTGGTAGTTTAAAAAATTTTAAACTGTGGTTTTAAACTGTGCCTGGGTAGCTCAGTCCATTAAGCGACCAACTCTTGATTTCGACTCAGGTCATGATGCCACGGTTTATGAGATTGAGTCCCCCCTGGCACCTGTTTAGGATCCTTTCTCTCTCTCTGCTCCTTCCCTGTTCTCTCTCCCTCAAAATAAATAAATAAGTTTAAAAAAAGAAAAGAAAAGAAAAATTTTAAATTGTACTAATCTCTTGGCTATATATGTATAAAATGTATACAAAGATATGCTAGTGAATGTCCTTTTAAAACCACTTATTTCCTAACCATGCAAGTCTGTGAAACATATATAAAAGTATGCTAGTAAATGTTTTTTCCCAGAAGAAAGTATTTTTTTTTGCTGAAATGCTTTGTTAAATTAAATTTATTTTTATTAAATTATTAAATGTTACATTATTTATTAAAATAAATTTATTTTTCTTTTTACCACTTTTTAAATTATAAAGACTTTTTAAAAGAGTAGTTTTAGGGTCACAGCAAAATTGAGTGGAAAGTGCAGGCATTTCCCAAAGCCCCCATACCCCACACATGCATGGCGTTTCCCATCATCAACATCCCCACCAGAATGAGACATTTGTTACACTTGATGGGCCTACAGTGATACATCATAATCATCCATTGTCCATAGTTTCTACCATGGCTCATTCTTGATGTTGTACATTCTGTGGGGTTGGACAAATGTATAATGACATGTATCCATGATTACGGTATCATGCATAATATTTTTACTGCCCTAAAAATCCTCTGTGCTCTGCCTATTTATGCCTCCCCTCCC
Organism: Panthera tigris; assembly: GCF_018350195.1. Taxonomy (NCBI): domain Eukaryota; kingdom Metazoa; phylum Chordata; class Mammalia; order Carnivora; family Felidae; genus Panthera; species Panthera tigris. The sequence continues at coordinate 85,780,465 of NC_056667.1, read as the reverse complement.
CCATGAATGTCCTTTTTAAAAACTACTGATTTCCTTACTACATATTTCCTGACATAGTGTATACAAATGTATAATAATGAATAATAAGTTTAATAATGAATATTAAAACATCTCATTATCCACCTATAACATCTAATATAAGGTTGTACATTTGGGTACCAGATTCTAAGTATTATACATACTAACTCATCCTTCTGATGACCCTACAAGTTAGGAATAATTATTACCCTAACTTTACAAAGAAGGAAACTGAGTCGCAGGTGAATTATGTTAAGTAACTTGGTTAACGTGGGCTGTGACCATAGATGGGCCGTAGCCTCTTAACCACTAGTACAAACCACCACAATAAACCTCAAACGTGTCAGAGAATTACGTAGGAGAACAGTCTTTTTCTTGTGAATATTGCTGGTGAGGACAACATTCATTTGGTATTAATGCAGTGTTTTAAAGAGCTCAAGTCCTTTTCAGACGATTACTTAGTAATCTCCATCCTTAGTGCACACCTATTAGATATAAAATGCAGATGACCACTCAGGCAAAATTAGAAAGCAGGGCAAAACAATTTGCAGCAATGGCTTCCCTGCCAGTTCCAAGTCTCTGGTTCCCACACATATCTCTTCCCATTACTCTCAGGAGAGGCCCTAAGAATTGCATCCCCAAGCTATCTCCTGGCTCTCAGCCCAGCTGCCTTTCCGCTGCTGCCTGGAAGGCCAGCCCAATGTTTCACCTCACTTCTCCTGGCAATGAGGTTACCATCTGATGCCCAACTCACACTGAGGTTGCTCCATTCCACATTTCTTATTTCAAAGCAACGTTGCTGTTCTTTATGCATGCTCTACTATCTCTCTTTAAGGGTTGCCAGAGAAAATACCATGTAATTTATGGGACTTATACCAAAAAAACTATGTGTCATTAATCTGCAATTCAAATTTAACTGCGTGAGCTGTATTTTTATTTGCTAAGGCTGGCAACTCTACTCTCTTTCCTAAATGCTCCAGGTACTTTCCAACTCCTCCCCTCCACCTCAATCCCCTGTAAAGATCCAACCCTCCCCTTCCTCCCTCGTCTAGTCTTAGGAGAATAACTAGCCTCCTACTTTCATGGAAAAAACAGTACCACCGCATTAATTTCTCTCTTCCGAGTTCCACCTTAATAGCAGCAACTTCACCCACCCTTACTTCCTGCCCACAGCTTTACTCCTTCCCAAGACAAACCCTTGCCTCTATCACTGTGCTACTCCCCCCAGACTTCTTAAGACTTGACTCAGTGATTCCTCTCGCTCTTGTACTTTCCATTCTTGGTCTCTGATGGCCCTTTATCTTCAACTTACATTAATATTTATGTGTTTCCTCTACCAATAACTCATGATTTCCCCTCATACTAACTAGGATCCAGTATAAATCTCTCTTCACTTGTTTGCCACCATTCAAAACTGTAATGGAACATGACAGACTTGGGTTTAGCCTTCATACTGCCTGTTTCCAGCTGTGTAACTTTGGGAAAGTTCCTTTAATCTCATGGAATCTCAGTTTCCTAATCTCTTTCTCTTTCTCCACAATATTCCAAAATTATACAATGGTGTATCTTGATTTTCCAAGTTCTCTCCTGGACACACAATGGGCCCTTTTTTTTTTTTTTTTTTTTTAACGTTTATTTATTTTTGAGACAGAGAGAGACAGAGCATGAACGGGGGAGGGGCAGAGAGAGGGGGAAACACAGAATCGGAAGCAGGCTCCAGGTTCTGAGCCATCAGCCCAGAGCCCGACGTGGGGCTCGAACTCACAGACCGCGAGATCGTGACCTGAGCTGAAGTCAGAGGCTTAACCGACTGAGCCACCCAGGTGCCCCCACAATGGGCCCTTTATAGTCTGAGAAATTATTTGTCCGATAACTTCATCTTCTCTGTTTTCTCTATTCTCACTTTCTGGAACTCTTACTATTCAGATTATGAACCTCCTGGGTGGTTCATAATCTGAATATATATATATATAATATATATATATATATATATATATATATATATATATAAATTTCATCATATTTATTTTCCATTTCTTATATCTTTATCTTTTCTCTGATTTCTGGGAGATTTGTCCTCAACTTTATCTTTCTTTTTTTTAATTTTTATAAGTGTTTATTTATTTTTTGAGAGAGACAGAACATGAGTGGGAAAGGGGAAGAGAGAAAGGGAGACACAGAATTCGTAGCCGACTCCAGTCTCTGAGCTGTCAGTCAGCACAGAGCCAGATGCAGGGCTGGAACTCATGAACCTCAAGACCATGCATGACCTGAGCTGAAGTTGGATGCTGAACCGACTGAACCACCAGGCACCCTTCAACTTTATCTTTTAAATCTTCCGTTAATATTTCTTTTTGTGTTATCAGACTTTTGATTCTAAATGCTCTTTTTTTCAAAACCCTGAATATTTCATTTTTACAGAAATCTGTTTTTTTTTTATTTTTTAAAGTTTATTTATTTATTTTGAAAGAAAGAGAGAGGGAGAGAGGCAGAGAGAGGATCCCAAGCAGGCTCCACACTCTCAGCACAGAGCCTGACATGGGGCTCAAACTCACAAACTGCGAGATCATGACTTGAGCCAAAATCAAGAGTCGGACGCTTAACTGACTGAGCCACCCAAGTGCCCCCAAACTCTGTTTCTGTTTCAGGGATCCCATATCTTTACTTACCTCTAAATATGTTAGAATATTATTGTTGTTGTCAAGATTTTCTCCTTTTTTTTTTTTTAATTGTCTCATTTTCCTCTTTGGGTTCTTGGTGCTAGCAGCTTTCTCAATTGTCAGGTGATCTCTGGCTACCCATTCCTATTTCAGAGGGAGGCACTGGAAACTATTTAAAACTCTGTGGGAAGGCTTGCCAATGGAGGGTGCTAGGTAATCAGGTTGTGTTCTTTTGCTGGAGGACCCCAACAGGACTCTCCATTCCTGGACTGGTCAACTTTGTCAAAGAGGAATTCTAAAATCTCTTGTCTGCCTTCTAATATTTTCCCCAGTGAATCAAGGGAGGCAGGGGAGCAAAGAAGGGAGAATTTTATGATTCAGTATTTCAATTTGAACTGAATCACAGTGATGGGGATCTCCATACACATGCTCTCTGCCCTGACAGGTGCCCTTGGGTCCAAACATCCTCTGATTTAGCCCATTTAGAAAATAAACCTCCAGGCTTCTGCCTGAATGGTGGTATTGGTACTTGTCCTATTAGATACGTTGGAGGCAGAGGGCTGTAGATTGGCTGCTAATCATCATCTGTAAAAGATAATTTTACTCAAAAACCAGGAAAGAAAAAGAGTGGAAAGTAAGATATTGACAACAATGAGTACAGCAGTGTTATAGAGAAGTGGGGGGTGGTGTGTGAAGCATTTCCTCTCTCCTAGGGCCTATGTTTCACCTTCAGGCCTCTTGTTTTCAGATTGGCATTTACCACCATGTTTAGAAATACCTGGAGTTTCCATTTCCTAATCCTATTTGTGGATCTTTAGTGGGACATTTGCTTGCTTCTAGATCCCCCTGCTTCTAGCTTGGGTTTCAACTTTCTCTTGTCTGACAAGCCATTTAGACACATCAGTTTGTTTTCCAAAATTTCATTGCTATTTTAGAGGCAAATTAGCCTTGAAGCTAAGTGTTGCTTAGAGTTTCGTTTCCAAGGTCCTGGAAGGTGTCTTAGCAATATGTCCACATGATTATATAAATATTAAAAGTGAGGTGTTTTAGCTGTGATTGGCTAAGCTTTCTGTCTCTTTCAATTAGGAAGTCTCCACTATTTCATTTCCCTGTGTGTAGGGGTGGTTTGGGAGTCACTGTGGGCATTTTGGGATCTGACTAAGGGGAAGCTGAGTTTGGGCTACATTTAGATTGAGTTTAGAAGGATATGTGAGTGAGATTCCAGTTGCATCCATATTATTACCAGCCATCCTAGTGTAGAAATGACTTCTGAGGCTATTTTTACTGCCCTCCATGGCTACTCATGCTGTCATGATATAAACATGCAGGACCAGTGTCACATGACTCTGAGCCAGAAGCTAGTCTGGGGAAAGTTATTCCAGGGATGTCATGTGTAAATTGTAATTGAGGAATCTGATTCTCATTGACTCTCATAGTTGAAACAATTTCTCCCAGCACATATTTGATAACTCAATATATATCATTATTAAACATGTCATACATATTTTCTGCTATTTTTAAGTTTTTTTCTTCTTTTAGAGAAAGAGAGAGAGAGAGAGAGAGCTTTCATGAACAGGGGGAAGGACAGAGGGAGAGAGAGAGAGAGAGAGGGAGAATCCTAAGTAGGCCCCACGCTCAGCAAGGAGCCTGATTTGGGGCTTGATTCTATGACCCTGGGATCATGACCTGAGCTGAAATCAAGAGTCAGACACTCAACCAACTGAGCCACCCAGGTGCCCCCCCCCCCTTTTATCTATTTTTGATGGAATTCACACAAAAAAAGATTGATCAGAATTTGTGTATATGTCTGGTATTTGTAGGGTGTAACTATTGAAGTTTGGAAATAAATTTAGGGTAATTTCAATAAAGTACATGAGAAATTACAGACTCCTCATCTGGATATACATGTAAAGGATACTTTATTTTGCTATCTATAAGTTATGTAATAAAGGATTGAGAGTAAATCCACACTAAAAATTATTGAGATATGAAATAAAAACAATAAAAATGAGCAGCTAAATCAATAGGAATTATTCTGGTGCTAATAAGCAAATTGTATCAAAAAAACTTTCAGCTCATACCAAGGATACAATAGGATAAGTACCATTATTCCCATTCCATGATTAAAAGAAAGGTACATGTTTCACATAGAAGCAATGAATATGTTCTTGGAGTGTTGATAATCCATAGAATGAAGAGGAATGAATCATAAGGACCAGAAAAAGATACATTTCCAGCTGATTTGACATACAAAAATACTGACACAGAGAAAGACACTATCAAACTCAAAATATGTCACAATGATGTAAAGACACCAATAACAAAATGGTTAATGATAATCTCAATTCAAATGTATTTATAATTAGAGCATAAGAAAACTAAGAATGTTTTTAAGTTCTACAGGTTATATATGAAAAAAAAAGTCCTAGCAATTTTCCTAAATTTGGCAACAGTCCTGAAATAAATCTCACATGTTACCAATAATCAATTTTGAAGCTGAAAGTTTTCCCACTTCTTTTTAATTTTTTTTAATCTTTATTTTTTAGAGAGAGAGAGAGAGCATGAGCAGGGGAGGAACACAGAGAGAAGAAGACACAGAATCCAAAGCAGGCTCCAGGCTTTGAGCTGTCAGCACAGAACCCAACACGGGACTCGAACCCACGAACCATGAGGTCATCGAAGTCAGATGTTTAACCAACTGAGCCACCCAGGCACCCCTGAAAGAAAGTTTTCAAAACCAATAGTAAATTTTTTTGATTAAAGGTACTAGAGGGAAGACCTAATTTGTTCACTCTAAAGAAAATGATATTTTAACATTTTATTCCGTGAAGAAGAGATCAAAGGGTAGATAGCCAAAGATGTAGGAAAAAAAGAATTATAAAATGTTTAAGGCAGTTAATAAAAACACTGTTATTTGGCAGAGGGGGGGGCACCTAGGTAGTTCAGTTGGTTAAGCGTCTGACTTTTGATTTCTGCTCAGGTCATGATCTCACATTTCATGGGATTGAGCCCTGCAATCGGCTCTGTGCTGACAGAGTGGAGTCTTCTCCGGATTCTCTCCCTCTCTGCCTCCCCCACTCACACACTTGTACTTTTTCTCTCTCAAAATAAATAAATGAGCTAAAAAAAAAACCTTGTTTTTTATTATTTATTATTTTTTCGTTACATTTTTAGTGTTTATTTTTGAAGGAGAGACAGAGCATGAGTGGACGAGGAGCAGAAAGAGAGGGAGACACAGAATCCGAAGCAGGCTCCAGGTTTTGAGCTGTTAGCACAGAGCCCAATGTGGGGCTCGAACTCAAGAACCACGAGACCATGACCTGAGTAGAAGTTGGATGCTTACCTGACTGGGTCACCCAGGCCCCCCAATACTGTTATTTTTATAATTTCATGATGTTTGTTAGATTTTTTTGTAAAGTTTATTTATTTATTTTGAGAGAGAGGGAGCATGAGCAGGGGAAGAGCAGAGAGAGAGAGAGAGAGAGAGAGAGAGAGAGAGAATCCCAAGCAGGCTCTGCACTGCCTACATAGAGCCCAATGTGTGGCTTGAACTCAAGAACTGTGAGATCATGACCTGAGCTGAAACCAAGAGTCAGACGATTAGCCAACGGAGCCACCCAGGTGCCCCTGTTAGATTTTTAAAACTAGGACTTTGTTGTGATATCTTTTCTTCTTCCAAATTCATTTTCATACCCAATTTTGTATTTTTTTCTAAATGGGGGCCTGCTGTCTTCAATTGTATAAGCTCCTATCTAGTTCTCATTTCTTCTTCCATTTTCTTTGTTCTTGTAAGTCGATTTATTGCTTTCAGTGGGATTGGGAAGGGAAGAAAACATTTGCAAATCTCCATATTTTGACAGAAATTTCCACTCATGATTTTTAAAATAGCAGTTTTTATTTAAATCACCTATGTATACAGTTTTTAAGTGAAATATTTCCGTAGAAGTTATTAAGTAAAAAATTATTTCTCCTCTGAATTTTGCTCCCCAATGGCAACTACTTTTACCTCTTTCACTTTTCCTTTGCATATTTGTCTCTACGTTTTCTAATAATATGCTTATTTTGACTTTTAGCCTATTTTCAAGTTTAAGTATTATGTGTTGAATTTGTCCTTTGGAAATTAGGATTTAGCTCCCTTAAGTACACTGCACCCCCCACAGTTTCCTACCTTCCAAATAGAGATTACATTTAATTTTTTAATGACTATGCAGATTTTACTCACAGTTTAGCCATGTATGGACAGATTGACTTGCATGTAAATCTTCTGGTTTTCCCTAGACTTAACTATTGTCTTTTTCTTGGTTTTCTCAGCCTCCAATGTACTTATCACTCAGGGCATTCAAACATGTCAGAAAATGAATCTTATTTATGGGGACATCACTCCTGAGTCTTCTGTCCTCTCTAATCCTAATTACAGCACAGTTGTCATTCTAGGGGGTAGGGGTTCCCTTAATTTCTTTCCTGTTCAGAGCCTCAATTCCTGGCTCTCCTTCATTCTCTGTTTATGTCTTCATATTGATGGAGCTTCTAGGAGTTTCCTGGCCAAGGGCCATGGAAGATAAATTCTTTGAGAAGTTGAGTATAGGGGCGCCTGGGTGGCTCAGTCAGTTAAGCATCCGACTCTTGATTTCAGTTCAGGTCATGATCTCATGGTTCGTGAGATCGAGCACCATGCAGGGCTCTGTGCTGACAGAGCGGGGCCTGGTTGGGATTCTTTCTCTCCCTCTCTCTCTGCCCCTCCCGTTCATGCTCTCTCTGTCTCAAAAATAAATAAATAAACATTTTAAAAAGTTGAATATATACAAATGTCTTCATCCTGTCTTAACTCTTTAGTCATAGCTTGGCTGAGTATAGAAATCTAGGTTGAAAGTGATCTTCCTTGCTCCTCACTGAGGCACTGTTCCTTGTCTGCTGGCATCCAGCTCTGCTAAGGACTTGTGATGTCATTCTCCTTCTCCATCCTTTGTGTATAAGCTGTTTTTTTTACTTTTTTGTGTCCTACTCCATGTGCCCTTCTTACAGAATAACAACTTACACTCCTCCATCAAGGGTGGGGACTATGTTGCCTCTAGTTGAACCCAGTGGAACTTTGTAATCAGAATGATGTACAAATGATGTTGAGGAACTTCCAAGGCTAGGCCACTGAAGGTGACATGACTTCTTCTGGCTTGTTCTCTTTGGCTTTTAGCACTCACACCACAATGTAGACACTATAGGGAAAGATGAGAGAGATAGAGAGAAATACCGGGGTGCCATTTGTCTTTTGTTAAGATTTTAGACACACACACAGAAAAACTATGGAAGCACTCTGCACGTGAACAAGCCTTGCTAACTGGTGGACATCACTGTAAGATGATCTGGCTGAGTCATTTCATTGGGGGACGCCTAAATGTCAGTATCTTTAGGTTATTTCTTCTGGGGCACTCACACATCCAGAGAAAAAGTTTTCCATTCTTCTTCCCAGAAGAAACAAACTTGGTTGCAGCACCTGGGAAGAGAGTGAAGGAATGAAGCTGGGGTGTCTTACCATTCTGCATGTGGACTTCCACTTAACCTTCCTGTTTTCACTGTGATATTGCACCATCGAAGTCATTCTATTCACCCCAGGTGTCTTCTCCAGTGAGAGAGTTTCAGTCCCTTGGGCCACACAGGGTTGGGGAAGGTCATGATGGGGCAGCACGAAGGGGTAAGGATGAGTCTAACTGCTTCTAAAGCAGACCATCTGTTTTCATCTCCACTCTCAACCCTGGTTTCAGAGACACCTGAAATCCCCAATTTCTGGGCCTTTCTGGGGTTCTGTAGAGCAACTCAGCTTGCTTCTTGCCTTTCCCCATTGTTGCCTTAGTTTTTGGGGTTTTTTGGTTGTAGTAAGAAAATTAACACTCATCCCTCTTCTTTTAAGTTTCCAAAATTTTGTTGCCTTTATCTCTTGTCTTTTCTTTCCCTTTATTTGTTTATGCCCAAAGCAAAGCAAAGCAAAGCAAAACAAAACAAAAGCCTTTACTCTTATGTCAGTGGAGCGTAGGAGTGGAGGGAAGTGAAAGTGTTTAATTTACCATCTCTGAACAGAGGTCATTTCCATTTCTCATAAACCCCTGCAATCTGGCTTCTGAAACCATTCTTCTGAGCCTGCCCTTTCTAAGGACACAAATGACTCCCTAACTGACAGAGCCAAAAACTTCTCATAAACCCTTATTTAGGGGAACTTAGTGTAACATTTGACACTGTCGACCATCCCCTTGCTGAAACTTTTCAGTCTGCTCTCCTGGAGAACTCCTCTCTCGCATCATCTTCTGACTTGGGTTGCTCTTTCCCAGTGCTCTTAACTCGGATACCTTAAAGATCCTTATTCCAATAATGTGAGATAATTATAGAACCTGTATTATGTGCCAGGTACTGTACTAAATAAGCATTTTTTGTACAATGAATTCATCTCCCCAACACTCTATGAGGGAGGTACTACTATTAAATAACCCATTTTACAGCTATAGCACTTGAGGCACAGAAAAGTTAAGTAAGTTGTTTGAAGTCCCAGCTTTTACCCACTGAGCATATTGCCTCTCCAAATGCTACATCTACTGTTCTCTCTCTTATCCATTTGCACTTTCTCAGCTTTTCTTACGCACTTCTAGGGCTTTGTCTATCACATCATGCAGACAAGAGTACACCTTTATTTTCACCCTCCTCCTAAGCTCCAGACTCAATATCCAAATATTAATTGGAAACCTCCATTTGTGTGCCTCACAAGTAACTCAAGATCAAAATGTCCAGGGTCCAACCATGTCATTCTGATCATTCTCTTCCCAGAACAATTCAGCTTGTTCCCTGCCGTATGTATCCGTGAATGGCGTCAGCGTTCACCTCATCAGACAAACTAGAATGTGCAGACTCCATTCTGACTGGTTCCTCTCTCTTACCCATGTGAAATTTGCTGTCAAGGCTGTTGTCCTCTGAAGGGGCTTCTGAATTCATTTCCTCATCATCTTCCCATGCCCTTGTGAGGTTCTTACCACCCTCCTCCCATCTGTAACAGCCTCCTTCTTAGGGGTCTCTGCTCTGAGCTTCTACACCACCATCATAGCTGCTTTTCCAAATATTTGAGATCTGTTCATGCTACTTAAGGTTGACAGGTAGTCTCCATGGTAGGAAAGGGGTTCCTTACATTACAAAAGAATAACAGGATTTATTAAAGAAACATCTTTTGTGTATGTTTGCAGATCAATAATCATATACCAGGAGAAATTAAAAGATGTAATGTTTCAAACCATTGACGTTTAAGTACCAATCAGAAACTAAGATAAAACAGTTCTGAAATTATAACAATAAAAATGGATGCACATTTATTTATTCAATTTCACTCTAAAATAAAGTCTATTGACTTTTTAAAGTTTATTGATTTATTTTGAGAGAGACAGAGAGAGTGTGAAAGGGGGAGTGGCAGAGAGAGCAGGAGAGAGAGAATCTCAAGAAGGCTTTGTGCTGTCAGAGCCTGAGGTAGGGCTCAATCCCAGGATCCTGGGACCACGACCTGAGCCAAACCAAGGGTCAGACACTTAACCGACCGAGCCACCCAGACGCCCCATTAATTTTTTTTTTAATTGAAAAATTTCAGGGATGTCTCTCTCTCTCTCTGCCCCTCCCCCCGCTCGCAGTCTGTGTCTCTCCATCTCTCAAAAATAAGTAAAAGTTAAAAAAAAAAAAAAAAGAAAAAAAGAAAAATTACAGGTGCACCTAGGTGGCTCAGTAGGTGGAGGGACCCATTCTTCATTTTGGCTCAGGTCATGATCTCGAAGTGGTGAGATTAAGCCCTGCATTAGACTGTGGGCTGAGTGTGGAGCCTGCTTGGGATTCTCTCTCTCTCTGTCTCTCTCTGCCCCTCCCTGGCTTGTGCTCTCTCTCTCTCTCTCTCTCTCAAAGTAAGTAAACGTTAAAAAAAAAAAAAAAAAAGAAAGGAAAAGAAAAAAAAGAAAAAGAAAAATCACAGAGACCCTTTTGTTTCCTTTGTGACTTGTTCTCCTGTAGCTGGTCACTTTAGTCTTTCCTTGTTCCATTGTTTCACTGCACCAAAGGATGTTAACCCAGTCTTTTTGGGGTATCCTGGGATACCTTAAGTTTTTGTCTATTTTAAGTCAGTCTATCTTAATCCCTCTTATTTTGAGAAAATTCTGTCTAGTAAGTTTTTCATGAGGATGTAAATTTTGTGGGCATGAAGTGCAATGCTATAGTCCCTGCAAATTTGTTAATATCAACATTGTACAATCACCTTAATCCTTATTACCTGGAAAAGGCTGCAGGAGATCAGTGTGACATTTAAATTAGAAAGTATGTGAAAAGTAATTTCGACCTAATTCTTTTGAAATCCCCTAGCTTCCAAGAATGAGAGTAACCAGGTATCACTTAGGAGCTGGCCTGGGTAAAAGGAAGAGGTCAAAACCAGCTCTCATATATATGAGGGAAACATGTTCCGCAAGGGCTTCAGGGATACTAATATGTTTATTCAGAGCCCTTAAGTGTTGTGTAGACTCAGCCGGATTAGTAAAACTTTGTCTTCACAGGTTATTTTGCCCTCAGCCCGCCCCAACTCTCATTCTCTGTTTGTTTGTTTTGTCTATCCTTTTTCTGTGGCAGGAGGGGAACTGGTAATTGAACAGAGAGGCAGAAGGATAAATGGATAAAAGGATGTGTATATGTTCCCACAATCCAGCCAAGGGTTTCCAGTCACTGGAGTTTTGTCTCTGTCACCAGATCTGAAATGCTTCAATCTGAGGAATTTTGGGAGGTTATAAGGTAACTACTATCCTGGAATCTTGCAAGTTTGACATAAAAGCATCGACTTTATCTTCTCCTGACAGGATGCAAACTCTAGAAGGGAATTGTTTTGTTGGTAGCACAGAGAAGTCCTCAGGACAGTAGTCAATCAAATATTTGTTAAGTGTGGAGTGCCTGAATGGCTCAGTCGGTTAAGCATCTGACTTTAGCTCAGGTCATGACCTCAGGGTTCATGAGTTTGAGCTCCACATCAGGCTCTGTGCTGACAGTGCAGAGCCTGCTTGGGATTCTCTCTCTCTCTCTCTCTCTCTCTCTCCCCCCCCCCCCGTTGCACACTCTCTCTCAAGATAAATAAATAAACTTAAAAATTTTTTTAAATATTTAAGTGAATGAATTAAAATCACAAAAAATTAGTGATATTTCTTTTTCCTTAAACACCAAAAGATTTTTTTTATTTTTATTTATTTATTTATTTAATTTTTTTTTTAATGTTTATTTTTGAGACAGAGAGAGACACAGCATGAGCAGGGAAGGGGCAGAGAGAGAGGGAGACACAGAATGTGAAGCAGGCTCCAGGCTCTGAGCTGTAAGCACAGAGCCTGATGCGGGGCTCGAACTCACGAACTGTGAGATCATGACCTGAGCCGAAGTTGGACGCTTAACCGACTGAGCCACCCAGGCGCCCCCAAAAGATTTTTTTTTAATTTAGAGTGTGAATATTCTCTGATTGAAAGAAAAAAACCTCCCATTAAAAGCCAATAAAAGCATAAAAATCTCTAAAGCTCTAAAGTAAAATCTAGAGCTTTCATGAAAGTGTCTATGGACATCGTCAAACTATATCTAACGTGGACACTGTATCATCCTTCGAGGAAGGAGCATCTGCTCAATTACTACTAAATTATTACATTCAGTCAATTCAGTGAAAGAAATCAGTAAGACTAGTTGTTTACCATTGCATAGAGAAGACCACCGGTTGCTTGGTTATAGTTGTTAACCATTGGCTTGACTTCAGGTAAGAGCATTGTACCTGTATGAAAAACCCAGGGGCTGAAAGTTGGCTTTCTTCCTGATCTTTCCCATTTCTTGTCATAACTTATCTCTCTGTGAGGAAGATTTACTTATTTGTTAATCCTGTACACAAATATTCTAATACTACATATATGCTAATGCTAGGGGTACAAAAGCCCTGGCCCTTACATGCTCAGGTTAGCAAGACCAACTGAGAAATAAACATCTATGGACCATGCAGGGTTAGAAGTCATAAAATCGGTATGTGACTCTGTATCCCAGTGGAGCTTGTGTTCTTCTGGACCCAGGTTTTGAGAGTGTTGCTTGTGCTAGAACTTTGTTTTGGTTTTTTGAAAAATGTTTATTTATTTTTCAAAAAGAGAGTCAGAGCATGAGCAGGGGAGGAGCAGAGAGAGAGAGAGGGAGACACAGAATCCGAAGCAGGCTCCAGACTCTTAGTTGTTAGCACAGAGCCCGATGTGCTATGAACCGTGAGATCATGACCAGAGCCAGAGTCAGACACTTAACCAACTGAGCCATCCAGGTCCCTCTAGAAGAAGAACTTTGTATCTGAACCTGATCTGTCTGAAACTTGGCCTCAAAATCATCAAAATCTCTGTAAGGGGTGGAAATAGAGCTGGAAAAACTCATACCAAAACTTCAAGCAATTTTCTGGAGAATTTGACACTTGATACATATTTGAATCAGATTTGTCTTTTATTCTTAAAAAAAAAATAAGCCCTTCAGTTATGCAAAAATAAAATAAAATAAATAAATAAAAATTTTTTAAAAATCCAAAGCAGGAAAGGTCACTTAAGAAATGATGGCATCAGAGAGTGAAATTTCTATTTCCACAAAGTAAAAACAAAAAATAACTTACTTAGTATCTCCAGCTGACTATGTCAGACATCTCATATTCAATGTAGCTACAGTGGAACTCTTGACTTCCTCCTCCAAAACCCCCTGTGTGCCCCAGCCACCCCCACCGCCCCATTTTCCATTTCTCAGTAAATAGTATCACTAGTCACCCAGGGGCATCCAAGATTGTCCCTTTCCTTTAACAGCAGATTCAACCCCTCAGCAAACTTTGTCAGTTCTATCACCAAAATACATCTGAATCTGTCCACCTCACCCTTTTTCTGCTGTCACATTTATTTCCAAGTTACTGCCATCTCTCACTGAATTACCACAGTGGCTCCTTCCACTCCTGCTCCTGCTCACCTCCAGTCCATTCTCTGTTCAGGAACCAGAAGGAGCTTCCCACACCGCCCGCCCCCCCCCCCGCCCCGCCTTTAACTTGATAGTTCCATTTTCTTTTTATTTATTAATTTGTTTGTTTGTTTGTTTATTTTTGAGAAAGAGAGAACACACAAGCAGGGGAGGGGCAGAGAGAGAGAGAGAGAGAGAGAGAGAGAGAATCCCAAGCAGGCTCTGTGCTATTAGCGCAGAGCCAGACTAGGGGGGCTCAAACTTTCTGTGAGATCATGACCTGAGCTGAAATCAAGAGTCGGGCACTTAACCGACTAAGCCACCCAGGTGCTCCAGTTCCATTTTCTTTTTAATTAATAAAATTTATTTTTAAAAGTAGTTTTAGGTTCACGGTAAAATTGAGTGGGAAGTACAAGGAGTTCCCATATACCCCCTCTCCCTACCCATGCACAGCCTCCCCCACTGTCAGCATCCCCTACCAGGGTGGTACATGTGTTACAATCAATGAACCAACACTGACACATCATAGTCACCCAAAGTCCATATTTTACATTAAGGTTCACCCTAGGTGCTGTGCATTCTATGGTTTTGACAAATGTATAATGACATATATCCACCATGACATGGATATCCACCATATATCCACCATTTGTCATATCCACCATGACAAATGTATAATGACGTATACCCACCACTATCAGATAGAATAGTTTCACTGCTCTAAATATCTTCTGTGCTCTGCCTATTAATCCCTCCCTCCCTACTAACTCCTGACAACCACTAGCTGTTGACTGCTTCTGTAATTTTGCCTTTTCTAGAATGTCATATAGTTGGAATCAGATCGGCTTTTTTCACTCAGGAAGATGCATTTTAGCTTCCTCCATGTCTTTTCTTGGCTTGACAGCTCATTGATTTTTAGCACTGAATAATATTCCATTGTCTGGATGTACCACAGTTTATTTATTCATTCACCTATTGAACAGCATCCTGGTTGCTTCCCAGTTTTGGCAATTATGAATAAAGCTGCTATAAATATCTGTGTGCAGATTTTTGTGTGGTCGTAACAATTCATTTGGATAAATACCAAGGAGCGTAATTGCTGGATTACACGGTAAGAGTACGTTTAGTTTTGCAAGAAACTGCCAGACTGTGTTCTATAGTGTCATTTTACATTCCCACCCGCAGTGAATGAGAGTTCCTATTACTCCACATCCTCGCCAGTATTTAGTGTTGTCAGTGTTTTGGATCTTGGTCATTCTAATAGGTGTACCGCGGTATCTCGTTGTTGTTTTAACGTGTAATTCCCCAATGATATATGATGTTGAGTATGTTTTCATGCGCTTACTTGCCTTCTGTATGTCTTCTTTAGTGAGGTATCTGTTCAGGTTTTTGGCCCATTTTTTAAATTGAGTTGTTCATTTCCTTATTGTTGAGGTTTAAGAGTTTAAGGTGTTAATAAATACTAGTTGAGCAAGTTGAAACCTTCAGCCCATATCTACATAATCACATATACATTAGAACAATATAAGTTTGTTCCAAATGAGACCTGTCAGTCTTTTCAGTACTACAGCTCATTCACAAGAATAGAATTAATATATAAAGAGTAATTTTTATATATGTAGCTAGTAATTAGGTAACATAAAACAGTATTTTATTCTGGCTTTCTTACTTATAAAATGACTACAGTTATAACAAAAAGTCAGATAATACTCATTTTTTTCTTTGAGATAGATATTCTGGAGAAAAGAAAATTATTTCCAATTATAATGCTATCATTAGATGTCTTGAGCCTCCTAGAAAACAATTCACGAAGAGCCCACCAGCCAGCTTTTTGTTAATTGTATAAGGAGTATGGCTCCAGCAACTACAAAGGTGGTATTTTTGCCCGTGGAGACAGAAAAGGAAACTAGTTGGTGGAGCATAGTTTTCTTTGTTCTGGCTTTATTTCACTCTCTGATACCTTTTATATTTTCCGTAAGCATGTGGATGTATAATCCTCAACAAGTTAACTGATCTTTGGAATGTGGATACCACTGAATTTTATTTTTAACAAGGATGAAAATCAAGTAGGTATTATATTAAAATGCAGTTTTAAAGAACAACTTTAAAGTTTTGTTAAATGTAAATATATTTTTGAACTATGTACTTGAGAACATAGAGGCTCAACAAGCCCCTGCTCTTGGAATTGTTCTTGGAATAGGGAGAGGGAACAGATTCTAATGAGGCTCAAATCATGTGGGAATTCTGAAAATAGCTAAGAATATGGTCTTACTGTACATGTTCTTTTTAAAAGCTATCATTATAAAGAACTTATCAAGCTGAACATACAAAAAAACAACCCAGTTAAGATATGGGCAGAAGACATGAATAGATACTTTTCCAAAGAAGACATCTATACGGCTAACAGACACATGAAAACATGCTGAACATCACTCATCATCAGGGAAATACAAATCAAAACCATACTGAGATACCACCTCACACCTGTCAGAATGGCTAAAATTAACAGCACAAGAAACAACGGGTGTGGTGAGGATGTAGAGAAAGGGGAGCCCTCTTGCACTGTTGGTGGGAATGCAAACTGGTGCAGCTACTCTGGAAAACAGTATGGAGATTCTTCAAGAAGCTAAAAATAGAACTAACTTCTGATCCAGCAACTATGCTATTAGGTATTTACCCAAAGGATACAAAAGAACAGATTTGAAGGGGTATATGCACCCTGATGTTTATAGCAGCATTATCAACAATAGCCAAACTATAGAGAGAGCGCAGCTGTCCAAGGACTGATGAATGGATAAAGATGTGGTGTATATATATACAATGGGATATTACTCAGCCATCAAAAAGAATGAAATCTTGCCAATTGCAATGATGTGGATGGAATTAGAATGTATTATGCTAAGCAAAATAAGTCAATCAGAAAGACAAATACCATATGATTTCACTCATATGTGGAATTTAAAAAACAAAACAGATAAACATGTGGGGAGAGGGAGGAAGAGAAGAGACGGAAACAAACCACCAGAGACTCTTAATGACAGAGAACAAACTATGGGTTGATGGAGGGAGGCGGGTGGCAGATGGGCTAGATGGGTGATGGGTACTAAGGAGGGTACTTGTGATGAGCACTCGGTGTTATACGTAAGTGCTGAATTACTGAACTCTACTTCTGAAACCAATATTGCACTCTATGTTAAGTAACTAAAATTTAAATTTTAAAAAAGGCGGGTTGCTCTGTCTCTCTCTGTCTCAAAAATAAATAAACGTTAAAAAATTAAAAAAAAAAATGGGACGCCTGGGTGGCTCAGTTGGTTAAGCGTCCGACTTTAGCTCGGGTCACGATCTCGCGGTCTGTGAGTTCGAGCCCTGCGTCGGGCTCTCGGCTGATGGCTCAGAGCCTGGAGCCTGCTTCCGATTCTGTGTCTCCCTCTCTCTCTGCCCCTCCCCCGTTCATGCTCTGTCTCTCTCTGTCTCAAAAATAAATAAACGTTAAAAAAAATTTATAAAAAATGGCGGGGCGGGGGGGGGAAGCTATCTTTAGTTGAACTCATAGAAATAGAGAATAGAATGGTGGTTACCAGGGGCTCGGGCGGGGGAGCACTAGAGAAATGTCGTTGAAGGATACAAATTCACAACTAAAAGATGAATAAGTTTTGGAGCTCTAATGCCCAGCATTGTGATTACAGTCAACAATGTTGTATTATAAATTTCAAAGTTGCTAAGAGAGTGTATCTTAAATGTTCTCACCACAAAAAAGAAATGATAACTATGTGATGTGATAGAAGTGTTAGTTAACACTTTGGTGGTAGTCATATTTCAGTATATGCATCAATGTGTTGTACAATTGATGTTACATGTTACATGTCAGTTATATCTCAATTTTAAAAAGCTATCTTCCATAAGGAAATATTATGCTAAAGCTTCAATTTAGCAGCATTCTAAATAACTTTTAAATATGTTTCTATAATTTGGGGGACAGAGATGGATTGATCTATATTAAAATATTTCATTCATTCATTTATCCATTCACCAAATGTTTACTTGAAACAAAACATGTGGCAGGCCCAGGTCAAAGGACTTGGGATAAAACAGAAAAATATCCCTGCCCTTGTGGAGATTATATTCCAGTAGGGGAGACATCCAATTTACCATCAATATAGAAATAAGCAAATTATGTAGTATTGAGCCAATCAAAATATTTATCGAGCACATACTAGAAACCCAGCAGTAAACAAAACAGGCAAAGATGTTTATCTCTATGTGGTCTGCTTTCTGGCAAGGGGAGATAGGTAACAAGCATAATAAAAAAGTAAATTATATAGTATGCTAGAAAGAGTTAAAGCTAGTAAGTTTAAATCCAGAACAGAGGAAATAGTTGAAATAAATCGTCTTTCCTTCTGAAAGTTTTTAGTGTCTGCATAGTCTAAAAGCAAAAACTGCTCAATTTTTAAAAAAATATTTTGGAAAACAAACAAACTTGTCCAGTTGTAAAATCTCTTTTGTTAATAGCGGGTAGATTCATTCAGTCATGAATACCTTTATTCCGAAAATATGTATCAAGTGCCCATTCGGCACAGTAGACCGCAAAAAACAATATAGACACAGTCCCTGCCATGATGGGCTAATACTTTATTTCATCCAAGAATTTCATGGAGACCAAATGGATCTGAAAAAAAAACATTTACCCTAAAGTTTATAACCACTCTTTAAAGACTTATTTTGTGTTTGTTTGGTCAACCAAAAATCTCCCGAAATCCAAACCACTGCTTCTAACTGGAGAGATGGAGAAAGGGAACAGTCTTTGCTGCTGCTAATATTGTTTCATTTTCACTGCAACAAGGAAACCTCTCCTGCTCTTAAACCAAGATGTGTGAACTGAACCATGGAGGAAGGTGTCAAGGAAGGTATTCCCAACTGCATACTTAGGGGAGTCCGGGCGAAGAAAGTAGTTTCTACAAGAATTTTTAAGTACCACCTCTGTGGCCTTCTTACTGAACACTACGTCCACATGGACTATGGTCCACATAGTCTTAATGTCCCAAAGTCCAAATAATGGAAATGATTAAGAAAGAAAATGTACCGTATCTAATATCTTAACATGTCCTAAAATGCTCTGAAGACATTTATGGTAGAATCTGTTCTTTTTGCTGGCCTACAATGTCTTCCCCCTTCTCCTGGTTCTAGCACCCCACTTTTCCTTTGGAAAACAACCCTGCTTTATTCCACATGCCAGGACTGCCAGTCAAGTAACCCAACTCCCTTGGCCAAGCAGTGTGTCTGGGGAGCTGAGCCAGACCAGGCTGATTCTCCTGGGATTTGAATCTTGAGCAGGGTGACTCAAGGTCAGAAAATATTTCTAGCCAAGACTTACCGATGGTGGAGCCCTGAAGAAGTGGTTCATTCACTCCTGCCATCTGGATCCCCAAGCTTACTGCACTACCCCCATATATCCTTCCAGTAAAATTCCTTTTACTTAAATATGCCTGGGTTGACTTCTGTTGCTTACAAGCAAAGAATTTTATTAGACCTGCCCACATATATAGATTGGAGAGTTTAATATAAATAATCATTGCACCTTGAAGAAGAAATTTGTGGAAAATGGCAAAAATGAGAATTGATTTTGTTTTCCCTTAAGTGTCATCCAGTTTACTCCTCAGGGCACAAGAGCAAAGTTTAAATATAGATGCAACAAGCATAATTTTTCTTAATGTATTGAGAAAAACTGTACTTTTATAAAAACACTATTTTAAAATAGGAATTACAAATAAGCTTACCTTTTTATATAAAACTGTTAATGTTCAAATAAATTTTGTCACAAAAATAGACTCTGACCTCCTAAATGAGATCCTTATTGCAAAAATAAAATGAGTCACTGTAATAGCTCTATGTGGTTGCAATTGCTGTAGTTTCTTTACCAACAAGTACATATATGTATATGTGTGTGTAGACAGACACACACACACAAATATATATTTACAAAAACAATATTTACCTGTTTGACATTTAGGTACCGATTCCTTGAGGATGGAGAGTTTAACTATGATTGGAAATCCTCCCATTCTGTTACCTATTCAGCTCTCTGACCGTTTCCTAATTTATAAAGGGGAAGCAAAGCAGATCCAAGGGCACCTTATTCAATATAACCTTGATCTGGCTGCTGATTTTTAAATTTACTTCTGGTTTTAAATCTGGCCTAGTACAATATTTAGGTAAACCACGAAAGTTTCGCTAACTTCAAAATATAGTACTGATGATGAAAATATGGTCCAGTAACAGTAACACTCATTTGATGACCTATATCTTTCTTTTTTTTTTTTTAACGTTTATTTATTTATTTTTGAGACAGAGAGAGACAGAGCATGAACGGGGGAGGGGCAGACAGAGAGGGAGACACAGAATCGGAAACAGGCTCCAGGCTCTGAGCCATCAGCCCAGAGCCTGACGCGGGGCTCGAACTCACGGACCGCGAAATCGTGACCTGAGCCGAAGTCGGACGCTTAACTGACTGAGCCACCCAGGCGCCCCTGATGACCTATATCTTTAAGGATGGTACCTTATAATTTTCAAAACTTTTTGTTTATCATACCCATCAGATTCCAATCAAGAAACAGAAAGTACTCAGAAGGTTCAACAGGGAGACTTTAATAAAGAGACTGATAACCAAGTGTGCAGTTTGTACACAAAGCAAACAAAGGATGTTGAGAGAGTCAGACTCGCAAGAGTAGGTAGAAGACATTACTTCTCCTAGAACCTAAGGGCTAAGGGGTGGAAAGAGTGTTATCAGAACTCCACGGAAAGTCAAAGCCAAAGAAGAAGGGTCACACAGCTGCCGCCAAAGCTGTGGGGTGGAAACAGTGAAAGAAGGCAGAATTATCTTGCTCCTTCTTCCCACCTTCTGATCCACTGCTAAAGCCAATCAAAAGCCAGATGGCAAGGGAGTCCTGGCAGTGCAGTTAGTAGGAGACAGCAAATCCTTAGGGCACAGAAAATCAGAGAAGGGGGTAAATGTCTCTGGGGGTGGGGGAGGGATGGAGAATAACCAGCCACATACATTAACTCAGAATAGAACAGGCTCAGAGAGATTAAGCGCCTGATTAAATTTACACAGTTCATAATCCCTGATCGGAGACTTTTGAAAACAAGTTTCCAGACCCTCCAAAGCCAGTGTTTTTCCAATATGCTTTAGTTAATGGCTCAGGTGCTCATGATTGAGGAGGATTGTGTTGCTTGGGTCTGAAATAATATTTTGTTTCTAACTGAGCTACCTCAGTGAAGATCCCTAAGAAGGTCCTTTGTTACACATCTACCATGAGAATTTGGCCTACAAAGTAGATTGTCTGATAACCTGGTGGACACAGTGATGATGACTGTCCTGTCCTGATGAGGTCAATGGAGATACTGGGAGTCATGGGGGCAACAGAGAGGAATGAGGCAGCAAAGAGGGGAGCCCTAAGGCTGTCAGGGAGGAGCATTGCGGTGTGGGTAAGAGCCTGGCCATAGCAGGCAGCCAGCCTGAGTGCTGAATCCACTCTTTCTCTCATTATCTGGGATAGTGGGTAATTAATCTGCGTCTCCATTTACACATCTATCATTGAGGGTAAAATACCTACTTCATTGAGTTGATATGAGGACTAAAATGATGCCTAGAAAGGGCTGAGCATGATGCTTGACACAGTAGCTCTAATTGACACTCATGTCTACCGTTCACTGGGCTCTTGCTACCCACCAAACAGACTTCACGTGAGTCTTACTATCCCTCATCTTACAGATCTGGAGATGGAGGCTTAGAGAATGATTTGCCAAAGACCACAGAGCTAACACAGGTGTTGGGATCGGCATTTAAGAGCACATGCTTCTACTCCATTACACAGTTTCAGACAAGGTGGCGTCCCGTGGTTTTCCTAGTGGGTCTCAAGGCAGAAACTCTAAAAATGTGCCGAGCACACATTTTTCTTGAAATTTTCCAGGTTGGTGTAATGTGAGGAACATGAATTATACACCCTTTTCTGGTTATTGCTTTCTGGTTGTTGTTTCTGTGTCCATTGTTAACATTTCAGGGCTAGCACCAGCAATGTTAGTGTTTTTTTAAATAAAGCACATCATGCCCTTGAGGGATACGCCTTTCACCAGGGGATAATTGGTTTGGAATCCTGATGCCATTATTTATCATCACGTGGAGGTGATTTGCAAGGAATATGGCTTTGATGCTTGAGGATTGGCTTTGTGCCAAGAAGTCATTGTTGGGGATTCTGGCTGTTTGATGTTAAGATGCAATCTGCCAAGGAGCTGCCTGGGCCTATTAATAGGAGTTCAAACACAGTGTCACCAGCTTAACTACAAGGGCCTGGACAGAGAGCCTGCATAACAATTCTGAGCGAGCCAGGGGTGTCATTGCACAGGACAGTGTGACCTCAGCACCATGATAAGGACTCACGAAGGCATCTGAAACATGCCAGCACTTCCCTCCACACTCACTCTCACTCAAACTCACTCTTTTGGGCACTGACAAAACAGGGTACGCCACAGTTAGGTGTCTGTCTTTCCCACAGGACAGAGCTCCTTAGAGGCAGGGATTACGTCATTAATTCAAAAAGCATTCATTGAGTGTCTCTTGCCACTGTCAGGCATTGTATGAGGAGCCAGGAACCTTATTCATCTTTGCACCCAGCACCTCATACAGAGGCTAGCACATGGCAGGCATTCAATAAGGGTTGTGGGTAAAATATTGCTCACTGAGGAGGCTCAACATAAGCACTGTCACATGAATGTGATGTTTTTTCAAAATTTCCTGTAATACCCAGGCTTTTTGAATTAGGAAAATCAATCAACTTATGGCAAATATAACAGAACTGATTTTTTTAATTTTTTAAAGTTTATTTATTTTTAGAGAGAGAGCAGGGGGCAGGGTGGGCAGAGAGGGAGGGAGAGCGAGAATCCCAAGCAGGTTCTGCACTGTCAGTGCAGAGCCTGATGTGGGCCTTGAATTCACCAACCATGAGATCATGACCTGAGCTGAAATCAAGAGTCAGACACTTAACTGACTGAGCCACCCAGGCACCCCTAACAGAACTATGTAATACTTTCTTATTTTTCTTGTGGTTAAAAGCCAAAGAATGCCAGTTGATTAAATATTTGGTTATTTAACACTTAAGGCATATTTGGTCATATCAATTAAAAAATAAACTCAATACCTAAACAAAACATAAATCATTCATTGCTATTGTCTAAAAGGGAATGTGTATCTCACAGCTACCATTAAGGGGATCAAGAGCTTGGATTGATAAATGCTTTCCCTCTTACCGATATTACTTTTTATAGTGAATTAATGATACATAATTATGATGAGACCGCTAGACTACAGTCAATCATTTAAGAAATCATAAAAAAGAACACCATATTAATGAAATGTTGTTTGTGAAAGCAACAGAAACTAAGACTGACTAAATGCAACATAAAAAAAATTATTTGAAAGATAACGATAAACCATTAACAAAGTGAAAAGCCATCCTATGAATTGGGTGAAAGTATTTGCAAATCATGTATCTGATAAGGAGTTAACATCCAAAATATATAAAGAACTTATACAACTCAATAGCAAAGGAAAACATATCTGATTAAAAGATGGGCAGAAGATCCAAATAGACATTTTTCCAAAGAACACATATCAATGGCCAATAGGCACATGAAAAGATGTTCAACACCACTCATCATCAGGGAAATGCAAATCAAAACCACAATAAGGTGTCACCTCACACCTGTCGGAATGGCCATTATAAAAAATACAAGAAATAACCAGTATTGTCGAGGATGTGAAGAAAATGGAAACCTTGTGCACTGTTGGTGGGAATGTAAACTGGTACAGCCAATGTAAAACAGTATGAAGGTTCCTCAAAAAATTAAAAACAGGATTACCATATAATCCACATTTCTACTTCTGGAGAAAACAAAAACACTAACTCAAAAAATATATACACCCATATGTTTATGGTAGCTTTATTTACAGTAAGTAAGATATGGAAACAACCTCAATATCCATCAACGGATGAATAGATAAAGAAAATGTGATATATATATATACATATATATGTATATATATGTATATATATATACATATATATATATATATACACACACACACAATGCAATATTATTAAGCCATAAAAATGAATGAAATTTTGCCATTTGCAACAATATGGATGGACCTTGAAGGCATTATGCTAAATGAAACAAGTTAGACACAGAAAGACAAATACCATATGGTCTCATTTATGTGTGGAATCTTAAATAAACAAAAACAAAAACAACCAAGCTCATGGATACAGAGAAGAGGTTGGTGGTTGCCAGAGGCAGAGGGTGGGTATGGGCAAAATGGGTGAAGGGAGCTGAAAGGTACACACTTCCAATTATAAAATAAATAAGTCATGGGGGGTGTAATGTATAGCATGGTGTCTATCGTTAATACTATACTGTATAGTTGAAAGTTGCTGAGAGTCAATCTTAAAAGTTCTCGTTACAAGAAAAAATATTTTTGTAGCTATGTAAGGTGACAGATGTTAAGTAGACTTCCTGTGTGATCATTTCCCAATGTATACAAGTATTATGTTGCGTGCCTGAAATTGACACAATGTTATATGTCAATTATATTTCAATTTTTAAAAATCAAGGAAAAGAAAGAAAGAAAGATAATAAGTAGCTCTTAAAAGAGAAGCTCTTAAAAAAAATGTCAGGAACCAAAGGGTATTAGATAGCAGGAAGCACAGTGGGGTTGTGCGGCAGAAGCTGTATGGATATCCTGCCACTAGACCCTGGCTAACCCTGCCCCTCTGTGCAGAATGTCTAAACTGTCTCTGTGACATGGAGGTGGAGCCTATGCAGGCTGAGCTAAGATCACAGGACCGCAGCCCAGATTCCAAGGCACCGGAGCAGTGAAGATGTGGCCCCTTGAGCTTCGTAGCAAGAATCTGGGCTCTGTCTCCCATAAGCCTTATCCATTGGGACAGCCATAAAAGGCTATGTCCATTATATAAACTGAGTGATTTTATTTATTTATTTATTTATTTATTTATTTATTTATTTATTTTTAAACTGCGTGATTTTATAACAAACCCAAATTATATTGTTTGTTATAATACCTTGTGATAAAAAATTAATGTACAAAAATCTGATGCAATAGTATAAAAAGAGATAAGTTGGGGCACCTGGGTGGCTCAGTTAGTTAAGGGTCTGACTTCGGCTCCCATCATAAGCTCACTATTCGTGAGTTTGAGCCCCGCATCAGGCTCTGTGCTGACAGTTTGGAGCCTGGAGCCTGCTTTAGATTCTGTGTCTCCCTCTCTCTTTGCCCCTCCCCTGCTTGTGCTCTCTCTTTCTCTCTCTCTCTCAAAAATGAATACACATTAAAAAAATTTTTTAAATACATAAGTCAGTAAGGTTGAATAATGCCTCCCTCCCTACCCTGCAAGGATATCCACATTCTAATCCTCAACACTTCAGAACATGCTGTTTATATAGCGAAAGGGACTTGACCCATGAGATTAAGTTAAGGGTTGAGATGGACAGAATAACCTGGATTACCTGAGCGTGTCCCATGTAATCAGAGTCCTTCTGAGAGAGAGCAGAGGGACTAAAATCAGTACAAAGATATGTGATGGTAGAAGTAAGAGGTTGGAGAGATGTGAGTAAGGGGTCCCAAGCCAACGAATGCAAGAAGCCTTTACAAGCAGGAAAAGGCAGGAAATAGATCCCTCTTAGAGTCTTCAGAAGAAACCAATTCTTCTTACATCTTGACATTGAGCTTCTAAGACCCAATTTTGGCCTTTTGACTTATAGAACTATAAGAGAATAAATTGTGCTGTTTTAAGCCACTAAGTTTCTGGTAATTTATTATAGCAGTTGTAGGAAGCTAACACAAGGGGTAAAGGGGGAATCCTAGCCATTTAAACTTACCAGTAAAACACAGAATTCTAGGTAAATAGGAAATTCCAGAAAATGGAAGATAGAATACAAAGACACTTTATGATCATTAACTGCAGCTCTTCAGTATTGTCAACACAAATGTAGTTTATTCTACCAGCCAAATTTGTTGTCAATTGTATCAACATGGTGAAATTTGGGGCATAACTCCAAGAGCCCGTATCAATGACCTACCAGTATGACTACAAGCATATAAGGAAAAGGGTATATCTGTTAGCAAACATAATTTTTTTTCACGTTTATTTATTTTTGAGACAGACAGAGCACGAGTGGGGGAGGGTCAGAGACAGAGGGAGACAGAGAATCTGAAGCAGGCTCCAGGCTCCACACTGTCAGAACAGAGCCCTACGCAGGACTCAAATCCACAAATTGTGAGATCATGACCTGAGCCGAAGTCAGATGCTTAACCGACTGAGCCACCCAGGTGCCCCTACATTTCTTTTACAGAAGTTAAGTTTATAGAATATACTACTTTGAGCATGTAGGAGAAACAAAGCAAGAGTGGTAAATACTTCATATATTTTTAAATAACTCAGTAAACCAAAGAAATTTATGACTGATCATTAAAAGAGAAACCATCCTTTTTAAATATGTTTTTCAATATTTGTAGTTTAGAACAAGTTCTATCATTAAAGCTATTTTGAAGGAAGAAGACTTATACCATAACACATTTTTCCCCTTTTCCCCTTAACACTCATTAAAAATTGTTTCTATCCATAAGAATACCTAGTCATTATATCCAACCTCCCTAACCTCATCCAGATCCTCTCTCAAATGGAAACTAATAATTCTAATTTTTATCCAGCTTTTTATCAAAGCCCTGTATCAAAATCAGTTGGGTCACTGAAGATAAAACATATCTCTGGCTTCCAGTTCCCTTCCCTCATATGTCCATGTGCCCTGGTTATATGTAAGGATGTCCAAATAGCCTTTACCCCCTATGGTAGCTGAGTTAAGAGTAAATGCTTTAATACTTAAATTAATCCTCTCCCTGCAGTGAAGTGAAAATAGAGGGTTTCATTCTTGAAAAGTCACTTGAAAAACTAAATACAATGAAATATAATATTCTGTTACATCGAGATAAAAGAAAGACAGACATATCAGTGACAGAGATGTATTATATAAAGTGAAACAATACTTAGCACTTTTGAAAGAAAGAGAACACATTGATAGGAAATATTCTTTATTTTACATTAGTGAGTTTGTTTTTGTGTAAAAACTAATCCTTTGTTTTCCATAATGGGTAGGTGAGATGAAGCCGTTTGTTGCTATTCATTGAGTTTAACACATTGGACATTTGATTCAGACAAAACATTTCTCTAAGTTACATTTGATTAACCAAGTCACATTAAACTCTTTGAGTTACATAGTGGCTTTAAAAAATTTTTTTTAATGTTTATTTTATTTTTGAGAGACAGAGAGACAGAGAACGAGCGGGGGAGGGGCAGAGAGAGAGGAAGGCACAGAATCCGAAGCAGGCTCCAGGCTCTGAGCTGTCAGCACAAGCCTGATGCGAGGCTTGACCTCAGGAATCAAGACATCACGACCTGAGCCAAAGTCGGACACTTAATCGAATGAGCTACCCAGGCGCCCCTACACAGTGGCTTTAATGAGTCCAAGCCTAGTATTATTCTCCCCAAATTGTAACATTTTTAAAAGCACATAATCACATCACTGACAAAAGTTACAGTTTACAAAGAATAAAACGATTATTCTCATTTCACTGACAAGACTGCTCAAACAATATTTTGACTTTAGTGAATCTTGGAAGCAATAGTTTAGTTCATGGAATTATTATACATTGATATATTTTAATGAAATATAAATGATTACTTTCTATGGTAGTGAAGTCAACAAGTTATAGTTCCATGTGATTCAACAGACCTGAATACTGTAGAATTGAGAAACCTCTGGTTATGCTGATTCTTGCTCCCTGGAGTTGAGTCTCACTCTTGTGCCAGAATCAATTAACTGGGGCAGGTATATGGTAAGAGCATCATTCTCACTGTGGAGGTGAGGCCCGGAACTGAGACTTGCTATGACTAGCCTGCATATCTGGTGCACCCAAAACTGGGCCTTGGCACTTGGAGCCTCTGAATTTTAGCATTTCCTACAGCCCTGTACTTGTGCCTCACTTTCCTTGCCTGTCCTCCACTTACCACCACTCTCTATATCTTTTGGCTATTGGGGTAGATGAGGAATTACTAGACATTCCTACCACCCTTCCTGCCTTTTAGCACTGTCATCCACCATATCCATGACAGAGCTCTGCAGAAGACCTATTGTAAGTAGGATAACTTTACATCCTGTTCAGTTTGGGTGTTGTGGACTGAATTGTGTTCGCCTAAATTCATAGGTCCAAGTCCTAACCCCTACTCACTCATAATGTGCCTGTTTTAAGAGAAAAAGCCTTTAAAGAGGTAATTAAGTTAAAGCGAGGCCATTAGTGTAAACCCTAATCTAATCTGATTGGTGTCCTTATCTGAAGAGGAGATTAGGACACAAGACAACACATGAGGGATGAACACCCACAGAGAAAAGCCTATATGGGGATACAGCAAAGAAGGTGGCCAGCCACATGTAAGCCAAGGAGGGAGGCTTCAAGAGAAACCAAATCTGCCGACACCTTGATCATGGACCTCCAGCCCCTAAACCTTTGCGAAAATAAATTTCTGTTGTTTAAGCCACCCAGTCTGTGTATTATAGGTCTGTTGTAGCAGTTCTAGCAAACTTGTACACTGGGGAACTTTTGAGAATGACCAAAGGGCTGCTATCAGTAAATATTCTGAGACAAGTTAAATTGGGATTGTTCTGGACAAATCTGGATCAATAGTCAAATCAGTGCTAAGCTTTAGAATAACCTGCCCCAAGGAGAGGATGGAGGAAAGAAAGAGGAAGTTGTTCCATGCTAAGGGAACTCCTGAGTATCACACAATTTGGGTATGTTTAAGAAGTACCGGGGCACTTGGGTGGCTCAGAAGGTTGAGCATCTGACTTCAGTTCAGGTCATGATCTCGCGGTTTGTGAGTTCACGCCCCAAGTTGGGCTCTGTGCTGACAGCTCAGAGCCTGGAGCCTGCTTCAGATTCTCTGCCTCCCTCTCTCTCTGTCCCTTCCCCTCTCTCTCAAAATTAAACATTAAAAAAAAAAAAAGATTTGTGGGTTGTTTTATTTTTGAGTAGGGTCATGCCCAATGTGGGGCTTGAACTCATGACCCTGGGGCCAAGAATCCTATGCTCTACCAACCGAGCCAGTCAGGTACCCCAAGATTTGTGATTTTGAAAAACCAGTCTGGCAGCGTGTGGCTGAAGGATCGTTAAGTAAAAATGGAGACTGAAGGAGACTGAAACTGAAGCCTATTGCAAAGGCATCAGGAAAAGATGGTGAGAGCCTGCCTAAACTCAGGGAGTTACAGTAGGATGATGGGAGGAGACAAGTGCAAGGAATATAGAACCTGGTCACCAAGTACATATAGGGGACAAATGAGAGGTTCATAAAACAAATTTGAGTTTTGGTTACTTAGTCAATGGAGATGCCATTTACTGAGACAGGAAATAAAGAGAAAGGTCAAGTTTGGAGAGTTTCTTCCTAAAATGGTTAATGGTGGCCCTGGCTATGTAATTTTTATGGGTCTGACTGTAGACTATGGAATATAATAAAGTTAGAGATAACTGAAACTAGTATTTTGAAATGTTTGTTAAAAATGGAATAAATCCCCAACTCTTCTTTGAAAAGATCAATTTAAATAATTAGTAAAATAATGTGCCAATTATGACTTTATATTACTCAAAAATACTTCTAGACTGTATCAATAACTTTTATATTTAACCATCTCATGTTACTGTATATTTAGAAACTATGAGAACACTTCTCACTGGTGATGCAGGCTATCCATGTTCAGGGCAGCGTCTGGCTAAATCAAGTTTCGGCTGTTCAAGGTGGCAGGAAGATTTGGTCAGTCAACCTTGAAACCAAGCAAGTTGTTCACTTGCTTCTTGGATGATCAGTCATCGAGATCTTCCCTTTTTCATGCTTCATCAGCTTTCCAATAACTTTAGCAATAGGAGCCAGTCATTGATTCATTCCACAAATAAGTGCAATAACCCTGCCTGCTACCTGGAGAACACTGATAGGTCTGAGGTCACAAAATCTGAGATATAACCATTGTCCTCAAGTTGTGCAGCTTCTCAGGGGAAACAAAGCAAGAGAATGGATGTTTTTGGATAGTACAGCAATTGCCTTAGTAGAAATATGCACAGGGAGCTCAATCAAATCCTTAGACAAGAAGTGGGGCCATTTCTCACTACCCCAGGCCAACCACATATTCATAGTTTTGTGTTTTTTTCCCCACATATTCATGGTTAAAAGAAGAAGGTCATAAATCCTCGTGTTGCTTAGTGGGAAGATAATGATGGTGGGTAAAGTTGATTAATTAAAAAGAAATCATATAGACACATTATTTAAAGATATGGAGCTAAGCTAGAAGAACTAAAAATAGGAAAAGTTTCAAGTGATTACCCCTGGGAAAGGAATGGTGGGAGGTGGGGTGGGGCAGAGGATTGGTGCTTTTCATTATACACCTTTCTTCTTTTTAAATTTTTAAATATTTATTTATTTTTTGAGAGACAGAGATAGACAGAGCACGAGCAGGGGAGGGGCAGAGACAGTGAGACACAGAATCTGAAGCAGTCTGCAGGCTCTGAGCTGTCGGCACAGAGCCGGACAGAAGGGTTAAACTCAAGAACTGTGAGATCATGACCTGAGCGAAGTCAGATGCTTAACCAATTGAGCCACCAGGTGCCCCCTGTATACACCTTTCTATTTTACTTTTCTATCATATGCATGCATTTGATAAAAATAAGAAAATAACTATACATTTTAGCTCCTTCTTTTCAGTCACCTTCCTTTGGCTCAATCACTTTCAATAGCACCTTGCTGCCTGCACAACACTTTTCAACATTTCTTATCTTGTCATTGAAGGGACTTCATAGGTTGGTCTCCCTCAATATTATTTTTCACTGTTTCTCAAAATAAGTCCAGGCTGGTCTACTCACTGTCTCTCCAAATTTCTTCTAAGTCCCACATTTGCACCTTTGCTTGTCCTATTTTCCTTGCCTAGATTCTTCCTTCTCTCTCTGCTTCTTCAGTCTACTAAATGCCTAATGCTTAATTAGGTCAAATGCCATCTTCTCTGTGAAGTTTTATTATCCAGTTTCTTTTTTTATTATTAATTTTTTTGTTTTCATTTATTTGAGAGAGAGAGAGAGAGAGAGAGAGAGAGAGAAAAGCAGAGGAAAAGAGAAAGAGAATCCTAAGCAGACTTCATGCTCAACACAGAGCCCAACATGGGGCTCAATCCCATGACTGTGGGATCATGACCTGAGCTGAAATCAAGAGTCAGATGCTCAACCGACTGAGCCACCCAGGCACCCCTATTATCCCGTTTCTAAAACATTGATTTTGGGGTTACTCACTTGACACTTATATATTATCTGCCATTATTTGGTATTATACCTACTTTAGACTATAAGCTTCATAAGACCAAAAACTTTATTTTAAAAGCACCCAGCATAAAATCATTTTTCAAAATTAAGTATTTAAAAAAATTTTTAATTTTTTATTTTTGAGAAAGAGAGAGAGAGACAGAGTGCAAGCAGGGCAGGGGCAGACAGAGAGGGAGACACAGAATCCGAAGCAGGCTCCGGGCTCTGAGCTGTCAGCCCAGAGCCTGACATGGGGCTTGAACTCAAGAACCACAAGATCATGACCTGGGCTGAAGTCAGATGCTTAACCAACTGAGCCATCCAGGTGCCCCAAATTGAGGTATTTTTAAATTGAGGTATCTAAGGATATAACTTGATGCACACTGTAAAACCTACAACTTGTGTAGGCACCACCATACCAATTAGGATGGAGAGCATTTCCAGTGTTTTGCACCAGGTGAGCGCTTGGTAGACACCAGACTTGGCACAGAGAGGAGGAAGCAGAACCAGGAGGATGAATCTTGAGCTTGAGGCCTGTTGAAAAGGATTGGATCCTCTGAGGTCAGATGAAGTGAAAAGTCACATACCGACGTTGGGGTGGGGGGTGGTGGGGACGGGGGGCAGTATTTAGTAAGTCCGAGCAGGTTTGAAATTGTGCAGTCATGTACTATGCAGGCAAGGTTCACAGACCAAGAGGCAGCGGTGGAGGTGGAGGTGTTGGGGTGGCCATGCCAAAGTCAGCTTTCTTTCTCTAGTTGGGAGAATCAGCTCTCTTAAAAATCCTAGAAAGGGAAGGGTTGCAGTATGTGGTGCTCCTCAGGTCTGAAGCAATGAGATTTGTGGGGGAGAGGTTTCTCTTAAAAACATTTACTCACTGACTGACTGGCTGGCTGCTGATAAAAGTGAGATCTTGGCTGACTTGGATGTTTGGCTGTGCTATATTAATAAAATGCCCCACTCAATTCCCCACGTGGGAACTGCATCTGACTAAGAGCACATGAAAAGGCCAATCGATCGATCCTAGCACAATACGTCTCTAACATTATGCTAGATTGCTTCTACCTTATATTTCAACAGAGCTGTCGTCCGGCAGGCATCACAAGGCTCAGAGTGTCTACTGAATGTCTCTAGCTGGCTGTCTGTGCGGCATCTTGAATTTAACGTGTTCCCTTCTTGGTCCCTTCTCCCCTGTCTAGTCTTCTCCACATTTTTAAATGTCATGCAGTTGTTCACGCCAACATTCTAAAAATTTCAAGCAGTCTTCTTTGATTCCTGTCCTTTCTTTCATACTCAATGTCAGAGCCATCAAGATCTGCCAGCTGTCCCTTAGAAATGTATCCTGATTTTGTGTTACACATAGATTAAGCAGGCCAAGTTTGGAGCTAGATTGCCTGGGTTTGAAGCTTAGCTCCAACACTTACTAGTGGTGTAATGCTGAAGAAGTGCTTTAGTGTCCTCATGTGTAACGTGGAGATAACAATATCATAGTTTTACATGTGTTCCACGTGTTGAGACATATAAAGTACTTGGAATTAAGCCAGGTGTACTAGGTGTGCAATAAAGGCTAATTCTGCCTCTCAATCTACCATCTCAATCCAAGCCCATCTTCTCTCACTTAGATTACTGAAAACACTAACCTCTACCCAGTTTCCCTGCTTTTATTTTTTGTCCATCTTTGGTCTACACAGTTACTAAAGTGAATTTTTAAAAATATAAATCAGGGGCGCCTGGGTGGCTCAGTCAGTTGAGTGTCCAACTTCAGCTCAGGTCATGATCTCGCGGTCCGTGAGTTCAAACCCCTCATCAGGCTCTGTGCTGACAGCTCAGAGCCTGGAGCCTGTTTCAGATTCTGTGTCTCCCCCTCTCTCTGACCCTCCCCCATTCATGCTCTGTCTTTCTCTGTCTCAAAAATAAAAATAAACGTTAAAAAAAAGATTAAAAAAAATATACATATATATAAATCAGATCAAGCCATCAACCTCTACAAAACCCTCCAATAGTTTCCCAGCCACAAAGGAAATTTAAAGTTCTTACCAACAAGGCACGTGCTAGGCTGGCTTCTGATGATGACTCATCATCTACAGCTTACTCTTTGCACTGGCTTTGCTTAGTTTCTCCCTTCCTGCTGCTTCTCAGATAGGCAGGTCACCCCAGTGTGGACCTTTGCCCTTGCTGTCCTCTGGTGAGGAATGCTCTTCAGCAAGCCCTTCGCATCCAAGCATCCTTTATTTATTTATCACAGCTCCTTACAGAAGTCTTCCCAAATTACCCTATCTCCCCCTTCCCCATTTTATACTTCATCGTTTTTATCAGTACCTGAAAACACACTATCACTGAAATTGTATTGGGCAGTTTCCTCTACTCCAATGTGAGTTTTCATAGTCTATCTGGTTCATTATCCTGTCCCTGTGGCTACAGCAGTAACTGAACATCATAGGAACTCAATAAATATTTGATGAGTGAATGAATGGGTTAATTTTCATATCTTCTCATACTCTCCACCCATCCAGCCTGTGCTCCAAATTAAATACCACAGAGACATCTAGCTCAATCTAGATGAGCTCATCTAGCTCAATGTTCTCATTTTGTAGGGGGAGAAACCTATCAGCCAAGGTGAAGGCTGTCTAGGGACCACCTTCTACTCTTGTCCCAGTGTACTCTGGTATAGCATGTGGCCGGTCACCTTCTTTCATCCATACTCTATGGTTCCTTGGTGCTATTGACAACGCACAATGAGCACAGGTAACTAAAGGTTATTATTCAAAGGTCTTCTTCTCTTACCTTCTATCTCTAGGTTTTTTCATCCCCTCTCTTCCTTTTCTCCCTCCACCTTTCTTTCAGCTAGTCCTCTGAGCTCCCCTCTTGGCTCACCTTCCCCACTGGGTAGTCAAGTCCATTGCTGTGCCTTCAACTACCATCTACATGACAAGGAATCTATACCTTCCGCCCAGATTTCTCTTCTCATCTCCAAGTGACACCAGGTATCTCTGTCTAGATCCCCGCCCCTGCCCTCAGGCATCATACACTCAATATTTCCAAAGCAGATTTTATTCTCCATCAAAATAGTTCTTCCTTCACTGCTGTCTATCCAATGAATGGAAAGGGATTGCTCAACCTGGAAAGCTCCTCACTTTGTTCCCTTCACTCTTTTTAAATTTTTTTAAAAATTATTTTAATGTTGATTTATTTTTGAAAGAGAGAGAGAGAGAGTGTGTGTGTGTGTGTGTGTGTGTGTGTGTGAGCAGGGTAGGGGCAGAGAGAGAGGGAGACACGGATTCCAAAGCAGGCTCCAGGCTCTGAGCTGTCAGCACAGAGCCCAACGCGGGGCTCAAATTCACGAACCCATGAGATCATGACCGGGGCTGAAGTCAGACGCTCACTGACTGAGCCACCCAGGCGCCCCTTTGTTCCCTTCACTCTTAAGGACATGCTGATGCTACCCAAATAATTATTGCATTTATGTCTCTCATTTCTACTGCTAATATGTTAGTTATACCTATCATCATCTCTTATATAGATTACTGTAACAATCACCTAATTAAGTATTTTTCAAAATGTGGTTTATAACCCCTTAATGAGGCACCAAATCAATGTACTGGGCCATACCAAGCTTTAAAAAAAAAAAAAAATCTTAAGCTTACTTCTTTATACAATCCAGACATTAGCAGCATCGAATTAGCAGCAACACAGAAACATTTACTGGAAGCTTTCCTTTTTTCATAAAGTTCAAAATACTCGAAAACATTTTTAATGAGCACAAAGAAACATTTAACAAAGAAAGTCAGTCTTCTGCTCTGATACACTTAACCTGAGCGGAGGAATGTTTTATACGAATAGCACTTAGTGGATAGCATTATCAAATTCAGTGGCAATTTGGTTTTAAGATGATTTACATATGCATCATGATTATGAAAGACTATTTCTCCACAGTGTTACTCTCCAGCAGCCATATTCATCATGCCTCCTGCCCCAAAAAGGTTAGCTCCTTGGAATAAATTCTTGCTCCCTTTCTATGTATTAGCTCCCATCTAATGGTAGTTCCATTAGCAACCATCTTGGATTTGAAATAGCAGTTGGATACTCTTACTTCAACTTGGTCCAGGTCCATGATCTGGGTGGGAGCTGAGTTTTTCACTCACTGTGAAATTTTTTCCCATGTCAATGTGTCCAATAATCATGCCTCCCTAAAATTTTTCCCCTTCAGCAAACTGTGAATTTGAACAGGAGTCATTCCATGTCTCTCTACCAGTAGCTCATCCAGGTTCCATCTTCCAGCCCTTGAGAGCAATGTGGATGGGATACAGCTCCCCTGACTGACAAGCGCAGGATGGCAAGGGGTCTCCAATGTCTACTTGGCTTAAGACAAAACAGCCGAACCTGACGTTCCCTAAGCTCTCTGGCCCTTTAGCGTTACTCTTGTGGCCTCATTATCTTGCTCAGTTGTTTTCTTGGTTGTTGCAGCCAAGCTCCAGGAGGGCTGGAACTGTGTTGGGTTCACTGCTGTATCTCAAGCACTTCCCCCTGTCTACTCCTCTGCTATTTGCATTTCTGACCATCTTGCTTTGTGGCTTCAGGGAAAACACTCCTCCATTTGTCTCAGTATCTTCCTGTCCCACGTAGGGCCAGGCAAATCGGCATCCCCAGGAAAGGTACTGCCT
Source organism: Panthera tigris (assembly GCF_018350195.1). Taxonomy (NCBI): domain Eukaryota; kingdom Metazoa; phylum Chordata; class Mammalia; order Carnivora; family Felidae; genus Panthera; species Panthera tigris. The sequence continues at coordinate 85,744,688 of NC_056667.1, read as the reverse complement.
TCCTGTGACAGGGGACCCTCCCGTGGTCTCCAGATCTGCCTGGCCTGCCATTCCCAGTATGCTGGGCCTACCAAGGGCTGTGGCCATGCAGGGGACAGTCCTCAGCATCCTGTGGCCCAATAAGAGCACTTGGACAAGGACCACAACCAGATGAGGGGACTGCACCCTCCCTGCATAGGCTTGCTTCCAGGTGACCCCTGACTGAGGTTGTTTGTCCCCCCCCCCCCAACCACCTCCCCAGACCCCTGCCTGGCCACTATAACCAGAATATTTTAAAAACATGAAATAGAATGCAATGGAGTAGTAAATATTTGAGTGCAGTACATGCAGTGAAGTCCAACTATTTTTTTATAGTTGTACATATTCAGGGTTTACAGTGTAACACTGTGGATCATAACCAGAAGAATTGAAAGGTACTATTTTAATTTGTTACCCTGTCTCCATTTCTTACCCCCTCACATTCACTTTCCACCCTAGGAATGACCTTTGTAAAAAGTGAGTGCAATATGGGGAATCTTTAAACTCTGTATGCCAAGTAAGGCAAAGCTAGGCTTGAAGTCAGGCAAAGTCTGACATTTAATGGTGGTGTGATAATGGGAGAGTTAAGTAAACACTGACCCTCCACCTCCTCAGCTTTATAGTGCAAATAATAGCTTCATGAATTCAGGGCTGTAGGCTACCCCCATGCCAACCACTTTAAATCATTTAGGTCTAATCTTTGCAATAATCCCAAGGTACTTCTTATTATCCTCATTTTGTTACAGAAACTGAAGCTCAGACAGGTAAAGAAACTTGCTCAATGTCAGGTTGCTAATATGTTGCTGAGTAAGGAGTTCATTTCTAGATTCTCCACGCTCTCCATGGAGCATGTATTTCTACCCATATAACGTTGCAGATTTGTAATCCCATGGCAATTTGTATTGACTGCTCACACATGCATTTAACGCAATCAATTCCGTATTTATTAAGCATCAGTTAAGTACACGGCACTGAGCTGGGGACCAGGGGGGAAAGAGAAGAGTAAAATGTCATCTGTTCCTATGGAACGTACACTTAACTTGGAGAGAAAACTCCGGGAGACACAGAGCAGCAGCAGCAAGCTTACTGGTGGTGCTCAGTACCTGAAGCACCTTAGACATTTAAAAAATTGTAACACATGTTATTCTGTTATAAATTTAAATGATAGTTAATGAAAGAAATCAATTTATATTTTATGCAATGCCTAAGGGATCCAGAATATGGATACAATCTATAGATAAGGGCTCTACATGGATATAAATGAGTGAAGTTACTTTTTTTTTTTTCAGAAGATGCCCCATTTCATAGACTCAGATTATTGGAATAATGTAGTCTCTTACACTTTAAAAGTAAACCACATACATTTGTGCTTGATTTAATTATCAACACTTCTTTTTTTTTTTTCAAATAAATTCGTCTGCCTTGCAGTTAAGAACTAATAGGGAACAGTTTTTAAAAAATCATTCTTTAAAAGGCTCACAGGAAGCTGTATACTTAGTCACTCATCAGAACAAACCTCGCCCTTCCACATTTTGTTTACTCTCTCTGCTGTCCCTATTTATTGTTTCCAATTGATTTTCCACTCCTCTAGTGAGCACCATGTTCCCAACAAAGCTGGGAAATTCAGTTTATATATGTGTTACTGACTTACCAAGTTTTCTATCAGGAGTTATTTAATATGATTAAGGTGGATGGCAGGATGGAAAGGATATGATACAGAAACTGAACGCAGAGAATGTGGATTTGGAGGGAATAACCTGAAGGTTCTGTTGCTCTCGTGCAGCCCATCCATATAGTGTGAAGGAGATGGAAGGGCTAACAATATGCCCTAGGACCTTTGCAGGGGTCGATATGAAAGAAACAGTCACCGGGCACATGAGTGGCTCAGTCGATTAAGCTTCCGACTTCGGCTCAGGTCATGACGTCACAGTTCTTGAGTTTGAGCCCCACGTCTGGCTCTGTATTGACAGCTCAGAGCCTGGAGCCTGCTTCGGATTCTGTGTCTCCCTCTCTCTCTCTCTGCTCCTCCCCCGCTCCCATCTCTCCCCATCCTCTCTCTTTCAAAAATAAACATTTAAAAAAAAAAGAAAAGAAAAAGAAACAGTTACACCAGATTTCTCTTTGAAGTATTAAAAACCAAAAAACTGACATGAGCTATATCATTACCTTGGTTTAACACTTACTCGAAATTTATACTCTGTTATCATTTCCTAAAACTAAGTTCTGTGGTATCTTAGCTACAACCTATGAGAAAACCCTAAGAAGAAATCCTAGGAAGAATTGAGTTTTCATCTTTCTTCCTTTTAGTTTCTTTCCTTGCAAATAAAATTAGTATTAAAGCCTCTAGAACAAAATCAGTACTACTCATATCCTGTTTAGGTAAGCTAAATGACATACATGTTTATCCAGAAACCAAAAGTTCCTTTCACTTTTTTTTTCTACACCAGAGTTTCAAAGGATACCAGGATATTTCTCAAAGAGTTGGGAATTTGCCACGTAGGTGCACACTCCCAGAGGTACATGATAAATGGGATTGTCTTGTTAATGAAGCAAAGAGTTAAAAAATTTTTTAAATTCTTTAAAGAATGATCAGATCTATGATAAAATATCCGGGAAAGATCTTTAAAAACATTGTCACAAGTATGAAAACTAGACAAAACATTTGACAAGAAAAAAGGCAACTTGAGCTATAATACATACAAAACTCCCAGCTGCCACAATATTCCCAGGCAGCACGAGATAACAGGATTCCATTCTTGTGATGTGTGGGAGTTAATACGTACAAAAGAAAACAATGGCTTATGCTTAGTGAAGGCACAATATGAAAATTTACACATCATTTCATATTTGACAGGAAGATTATACGGATCAGGTTTAATCCACTGTGAACTTACTATAACACATATGGAACTGGGCTCTGTGGCACTATGAAGTAAAAGGCATTCTCTCATAGGCATGCCTATGGTTAAACTTGCAAAATAATAAGCCAGAAACTAAGAAATGGAAAATAGACACCATCCCTTCTCCAAGACAATATAAAAAGTTCTGGACCATGTGGAATAGCAGGAAAAAATTAAACTATAAAGGAAGGCACACACATTAGAAACTAAAAGCTAAGTAATAAACTTTACAAAAGTTACAGTCAGATTAAGTGCATGTTATCCTGAAGGAAGTTGATAACATTGGTTTCTCAGGTATGTCAAAGTGGAGTGACAGGATATCAGAGAAGATGCAATTACAAAGCAGAAAGTTGGTTTCATTCACTTGGAAAAAATACACTGAGTGCTTCCTATGAATACATCACCATGCTGCATGTGAAACACTCTTTTAAAAGTTAATAGATGTGATTTTGTGTCCTGTTCTAGGGTTTGCATTTTTATATGCATGATCAAATAGTTGTGAAGTGTGAATCCAATGGAATTTTATTATTATTATTATTATTATTATTATTAGTTTAGAGTGAGTGTGAGTGGGGGAGAGGGATTGAGGTAGAGAGAAAGAGAGAGAGAGAGAGAGAGAGAGCAAGAGAGAGGGAGAATCTCAAGCAGGTTCCACACGCAGTGTGGAGCCCGATGAGGGGCTCAATCCCACTACCCTGGGATCATGACCTGAGCCAAAATCAACAGTCAGATACTCAACTGACTGAACCACCCAGATGCCCCTCCAATGATATTTTTAAAACTATTTTCAGTTTTAATCCCTTTTAGAAGGTATAGAAATTTAAAATGGTAATGTGAAACAATTGCTGTACTCGTGTGGGCTAAAAGTGACATATGAAAGAAAGAAGTGTAATGTTGGCTGTATACACGTGGGTAAGTGTGTATATGTGCATGAACATACATGCGTATGTGTTGAGGGGCAGCCTCCAGTTGAATTGAGCATGTTAGAGAAATTCAGCAGACATTCTCTTGTTTTCCCGCTTCCACATCTCATAAAGCCACTCCTCAGCTTTCAGGTTCCTAAGTTATTTGGCCACTTTTTGGTGTGAGGAGTCTTTTACCAAAGGTCTTATTTATGTGCCCTGAAATGTAGGCTTATTGATGAACTTCACAAATCACTTGCTTTTGTTAATAAGGTCAAAGGTAACTAACTGATGGTTACTGGAAGGGATGCAGAGGGGGTCATGGGTTAAACAGGTGATGGGCATTAAGGACGGCACTTGTAGTGACGAGCATTGGGTGTTGTACATAAGTGGTGAATCACGAAAGTCTACGCTGGAAACTACTATTTCACTGTATGTTAACCAGCTGGAACTAAAATAAAAACTTGGAGAAAAAAAAATTTAAAAGGACATTGGCTTTGGTAACTAGCAATGTTTCAGTCTAAGGCATAATGAATCATTATACTTAAAAAGTTGAACATCACTTTCACTGTTGATATTTACAATTGATATGGTAGGTAATCACATAAAGGTTTTTACTGTGTAACAAGCCTGATCCCATATAAAACACTATTTAATTGATCGCTTTACATCTAGTTTTCTAAATAATTATGTGGGATAGGATAAAACTTCAAAATTTTATATTTTGAATAAATGTAGTTTATTGTATATCAATTATATCTCAATAAAGCTTTGTTAAAAAATCCAGTCTTAAATGTGTTTTTTTTAATGTTTATTTATTTTTGAGAAAAAGAGAGAGAGAGACAGAGCATGAGTTGGGGAGGGGCAGAGAGAGAGAGAGGGAGACACAGAATCCGAAGCAGGCTCCAGGCTCTGAGCTGTCAGCACAGAGCCCAACATGGGGCTCAAACTCACAAAATGCGAGATCGTGACCTGAGTGGGAGTCAGACACTTAACTGACTGAGCCACCCGGGCACCCCAAAGATCCAATCTTAACTGTCAAGTTATTTCTGCCCAAATGAACTATGAAAATATAACTATATATTACACATACCTGGGGATAAAGATGAAAAATAAAGATAAGAAAATAGAACCACAGACATATGATTGGCAGGACAGGTCTTTCTTCTCATACTATATATGAAGTTCATGTCTCCAGTGACTTATCACTTTCAACTTTTCCAGAAACACCCAACAGTTTGCTTTCATCACCAAAGAACTAGTAACCTTCTAAATCCTCAGTTCTCTCAAGAAGCTAATGCTACAAAATTATCTCATAGGATTGTAGTTGCATAAACCAGGGAGCAGATTTAATAGCTTTTATTGATAATGGGGAAGGCAAGTGAAAGCAATGATTCAAGGACAGGAAAGACAGTTTGGTACCTTTATTTTACCACTAATATCTAAAAGGAAAAAGGCTGTTGAAAAATAGGAATTGGTGTTCAGAACACCCGTCATCCCTTGTGAACTGCGGCCAAAGTGGTATTTCAAATATGTTGGAAATGGTATCTGATCATTATCGTCCCTGCTGAAAAATTCTACAATGGTGGCTTCCTGCTGGCCACTGCCTTTAGGAGGAGTCCTTAGCATGGTTCACCAAGTGCTTTAGGATTTGACCCCTGCCCACTTTTTCAGCCTCAGTTCATCTCTCTGTCTCCTACTGAATCCACAGTCATTCTGAAAGCCTGTAAGAACCTTCAAAGCCTTTACATGTTGTAACGCAGTTTCGATTCACCAGGAAGCAGACTCCTGTGGAGTTTAGTGTTCAGGATGTTTATTAGGGAGTGTCCTTGAAATCAACACCCATGCAAGGGAGGGAGCGGAAACAGGAGTGGGAGAAAGCAAGCTGTGATGCAAGCCCCACAGCCTCAGACACCCGTGCCAGGTGCTGTGCAACTGAAATGACCCATCAGAGTGGCCTAGGTGTACGTGACTTTGGGCAAGGCATCTCTCTACAGCTGAGGCAATGCCCAAAGGGGCTGCCAGCACTGCTGATGCTGGGGGCAGCATATCCTTCCTTAAAGGAGGATCCGTGCAGGGCATTTGCATGATCCCCTCTCCTTGGTATCCACCTTGTGTGAAGCTCTCCTCTCCAGTTCACCCTGGTAACTTCTGCTGGTCCCTCAGATCTCAGCCAGAGAGAGCACTTCTTCAGAGAGCACCCCCCAAATGCCCAAGCCAGCTCAAACTTCCACATTTCTTTTGTACCATCCTTGTCATAATTCTTATCATACTTAATTGTGATTCGTCGATGATAACTCCGTGAGGACAGAGATAACTTCCATAGTAGTCACCTCTGATCCTTAATGCCTGCCAAGTGTTGGCATATACTGTGTACTCAGTGATTACTGATTGAGTCCGTGAATGAATCCGAGGCCTAAGTGGCACTGCAAAGAGCAAACACGTTGTACTTGCCAACACATCTAATACACCGATTTGTTGTGGCATGATGCTGAGGCAGAGACTTCCTTCAGGCTCTGGCGTCAGACGGCCCACCCCATCACACTCTAGCTGTGTGACCTGGGGAAGGTTAATTAATCTGTGTACGCATCCACTCCTCCACCTATGCTATTACTACTACTAGCAACTAAAGTATTTTCTCCATAAGGCTGTAGGGAGAGTTCAATGAAACCATCTATGTTAAGGGTTTATAATAGCTCGTGGAACGTAGTTATGCATCAGTAAAAGTCAGCTATGATCGCCATCTGTAAGTTCTTAACATCCCTCAAAAAAAAACTATTAGGAAAAGTTTTCATTTTTTGCTTTAAAATCCATGAAAAGAGTGGAAAAATTAGAACTTTGTGGATTTCCCTACACTTACTTTATGGCTTAAGCTTAGTTTTTTTATTTAGTTTTATCTGTAGGGGAGGAGAATGGCATTATTTCCTCATGTACTCAGGGTCTTCCAAGGTTTTGAATAAATACTGATCCTGCCTCTCCTCGCACAACCTGGGCACCTCATTCAATATACTGATCATCTTGTACCTTACAAATAGTGGTGGTGGGGGGGGGGGATGTGTGCATGTATGTATGTGTGTGTTTGTGAAACATGTTTTTGCTTATGTCTGAAATGCCTTTTCTTACCTTAGGAGATTTCTACTTCAGCATAAATGGGACTCCTCAGCTCAAAAAACACTTTCTGAACGAAGTCTTCCCTGACTTCTCCCATTGCTTCTCCTGCCTTTACAGGAGTAAAAGCTTTCACAGGTAAATAAGCAGTCATAAAACCATTTACACACCTGGACTGTTGTTTTAATCACCCCTGCATCACACCTCCCCATTAGACTGTGAGCTTCCTGAAAGTACATCTTCTTTATCTTTTGTATCTGGAACATTCAGACACTCAATAGATGTTTGCTGGGTTGATCTGAATTAGAAGAAAAGCACCAAATCTCTTCAGAATGACACAAATGATAAAGAGATTTAGGTAATCTGTGATGTGCTCAAAAAAACCAGTAGGATTTAAGAAGAAGTCAAATATTTTCTTTTTAATTTAAATATAATACTCACATAAAGAAAATTGCCTGAAATAATAATGTATTACACAATGAATGGTCACAAAAGGAACATATCTGACCAGGTTAAGAAATAGAACATTCAGAAGCCCCTCTTGTGTCCCCCTGCCAAGCACTTATCTTTATATATTTTCTTTTATATCAGAAAGCCTATCTGAGCCTTTAGAGGTTAAATTTTCCCCTTCATAAATAATTTAAAAAATTAATCATCCCATACAAATATTTATTTATTTATTGAAATTATTTATGGGAAATAAATAACTGTCCTACCCTGCTTTCTTTCTTTTTTCTTTTTTTAATGTTTATTTATTTATTTGGAGAGAGAGACAGAGTGTGAGCAGAGGAGGGACAGAGAGAAACAGAGAATCTGAAACAGGCTCCAGGCTCTGAGCTGTCAGCACACAGCCTGATGCAATGCTTGAACCCATGAATCGTGAGATGATGACCTGGGCTGAAGTCGGAGGCTTAATTGACTGAGCCACCTAGGCATCCCCCTATCCTGCTTTCTTTATGGGCTGCCATGGCAACAGAATGTCAGTCGCTTACCTCCATCCTTTCACTGACATGTACTTTCAAATTCTCTCATCTTCTTAAAGAAATACATTTAGCAGCACACTTCTATGCCTTTATGACTCATTTCTGGGGGTTCTGCTTCCTCCTTTGTCTCTTTTTACTATGTGTTCTGTGTCCCCATATTCTTCCCAATTGAAACACTCTCCCCCGGGGGAATTGTGAATCACCTTCCCTCTCTCTATCTAACCCCTCCACTATTATATGCTTTTAAAGATCTCCAACAGGACTTGAAGTTTTGAGGAGTATTTAAAATAAGATCCAAACAGGAATTCTGTATTTAATTCAGCATGTAAAGATGAAGAGAGCTCAATATAGGAAGATGGGCCAATGACATTGTAGAAAAGATGACAAATTCAGAGAAAATGATTTATTCTCTTCTAAGTACCAGGCAAAAGGACATGAGGAAACCGAAACCACCAGCAACCTCAAAGGGGTTAATAATAAGAGTTGTACTCGGGATACAGATGCCGCAGTGATGTAGACAACAGTACTACAGAAAGTTGTAAAAGGTACAATTAACTGAAAATGTTATTTATTACTCAGCTAGAAGAAAGAAAATTAATTCTCAAAAGAACAGACTACTTCTCTGGAAATGTCTCATTTCTTTACGTGTCACTGCATGTAGGTTTTTTTATTATTATTATTATTTGTAACGGTTCTTTCCATTTCTTGTCAACCTTATGTCATTTAAAGAATTGGTATTTGCTGGAATTTGCAATTACAAGATCATGCTAAGAATCAAAGTGCTTCTCTTAAGTCTTCATGAGATGCTTCTCATCATATCCTTTAAAAATATTAAAAAGTTTCACTGGTATATATGTTTGAGCTAGCCTTATATATTACGGATGAAAGACTGATCTGGGAAATTCAGTGTAAGGATACATGGTGACTACAATTAATAAGAATAAATTCTGCGGTCTGATAGCATTCACATAATTTCATAATAGTTTAGTCAAAGTGTCTTCAATAACTTATTGCTCCCATTTGAAAAAATATATAAAGGGTGATGTAGTTACAAAAATCCCACTTACAATAAAAATCCTTAGGGGTGTCTGGGTAACTCAGTTGGTTAAGTGTCCAATTTCAGCTCGTCATGATCTCGCAGTTCGTGAGTTTGAGCCCCGAGTCGGGCTCTGTGCTGACAGCTCAGAGCCTGGAGCCTGCTTCAGATTCTGTGTGTGTGTGTCTCTCTCTGCCCCTCCCCAACTCATGCTCTGTCTTTCTCTCAAAGATAAATAAACATTAAAAGCATTAAAACATTCAAAACATTATGTATCCATTAACATAAGTATGTGTTTCCCTGATAGATTTTGAGAATCTTAGAGAAGAAAATGTGTGTTACTCATCCACAGCACCTAGGATGATGCCTAAAATGTCGGTGCTTCAAGCTTCCTAAACTAAAAATCTCGGTGTTAGTCTCAGGATCTCTCCCTCACTAACTACTTCCAACAACCACAAATTTTTTTTTTACCAGGGAAGAGAAATATCTTTGAAATCTCACCTTTCTTCACCATCCCCAATTCTAAGCTAAAGTCTATGCCCTCAAGGTCTACTGCATTGGCCTTTTCACTGATCCCACTGCTTCTCTTCTCTATATTTGCCGGTCTATCTTCCTCACTGCCTTAAGGAAACTTTTCAAGTGTCACCTATGCGCCAAGTACCTTGTTAAGCATTTCAAATACATTATCTCCCTTAATACCCACAATATGCAGCAAAGATGTATTACTGTGGTATTTCTACTTGAGGAAATTAAGGGAGATTAAGTACTTTTTCTAGCAAATATGGTGGTTAAGCGCTAGAGCTGGTATTTAAACTTTGTTCTTTCTGACATTAGCTGTCGTCACTCTCTTGCTGGTCATGTTATATTCTTGCTTTAAAAATCTCCACTGAAAAGAGTTTTTACTACTGGATCCTACTTGTAGAACAAAATAGAAATTCCTTGATTTAACATACAAAGAAAAATAAGTCCTCCCCAATATAACTGCACCCACTTTTCAAGCCTCCTATACATCTGTCTGTATAGCATATAATAAGCCCCAGCAGGTCTGGACTTCTCACAATTCCTCAAACTTCCAGCCCTTCCATAATTCTGCATCTTCATATGTTTTTGTCTGGAATAATCTTTCTCATCTTTTCCTGGCACATTTAACCTTCAAGAGTCAACTCGTGTAAAAATCAATTGTTTAGAGAAGATTTCCTTGACTTTTCAGGGAGCTGTTTGCTCTATCCTATTGATCACATGAATGTAAAAACATTCCAAATCACATTACAACCCATTAAAGAGACCTTGTGTTTCTGATGCTTTCACTGTGAGATGTTTATTTTTTAATGTTTAGTTATTTTGAGAGACTGTGAGCTGGAGAGGGGCAGAGGAGAGGAGAACAAAAGATCTGAGTGGGCTCCATGCTGACAGCAGTGTGCCAGTGAACCCAATGTGGGGCTTGAACTCATTAGCCATGAGATCATGACGTGAGCAGAAAATCAACCGACTGAGCCACCCAGGCGCCTGTCACTGTGAAATCTTCAAAGCCATATTGGATGTGTTTATTCAAATTGGTATCTGTCTTAGTTCAGGCTGCTATAACAAAACTACCAAAGACTGGGTGCATTAACAACAGAAATTTATTTCTCACATTTCTGGGAGCTAGGATGTCCAAGATCAATGTGCTGGACAATTTGGTTGCCGGTCAGAGCCTTCTTGCTGTGTCCTTGCATGCCTGAGAGAAAATCATCTATCTTCTTCTAAGGGCACTAACCCTATTCATGAGGGCTCCAGCCACATGACCTACTTAGCTTCCAAAGACTCCACTTCCAAATACCATCACAACAGGGATTAAGCTTTGACATATGAATTTGAGAATGGGAAGACATAAACATTTTGTCTATAGCAGTATCTCTAACACATGGTTTAAAATTTTTGCTGAAGAAGGATGGAAGGATTAAACAGTGGTAACAGAAAAAAATTTTCCTGACTTGCCCCCTTACCCCCAGGAAGCAGCTAAGAAACAAGCTTGTTGATGAAAGCAATCTGCTTAGCTTTCAAAATGTTATTGCTTCAGCAGGCATTTTGTAAAATCATTAAGAAGAAGACATAATTAGCAAAGAATAAAAACTATTCAATCTAAATAAACAGTGCAACAATAACAGCAGCTAACCTATATTGCTCAATTACTACCGAATTGTTCCGCTTTCATGAGCAAACTCATTTAATCCTTACAACAACCCTATTAAGTAGTTAATTCTGTTATAAGCTGCCTTTGGGAACTGAGGAAACTGAGGCAGTGAAGATTTCCCTGAATCTAGAGCCATAAAGAAAACCGATGTCAGAGAAAAGGATTTTCAAAAAATTAAAATTTCCCATCTCTGTTCTAATTCTTAGGGGAAAGATTCAAATGAGAAAGACCTATGTATGAATAACCAGTAAGGCTTTTTAAGACTAAGCTGGCCCATAGGAAAATCTATCATGTTTCTATAGAATGTACTTAAGGAAGGCAAGTGAGACTCAAATTATTATAAGAATTAAATTAAAAGACTATGATGTAAACACAGATTTATCAAGGTAGCTTTTACAGATATATATGTAACACTATGGTACAGGTTTCAGGGATACAAAAGAACTGTAAAATATGATTCCTGCTCCAAAGAAAACACACTGTTATTGCTGAAGATGTGACTGTCACACTCAAAATAATTAGATAACAGATGATAAAATCTTACATTTTGTGGTACAGGCAATAAATGCAATTATAGAACAATAAATATATGTTAAATAGTCATGTTATTTATTTTTAAAGGTAATTTTGAAAATTAAACTGGGAATTCTTTTTCTCAAATGTTTCCAGAATCATTCCCTCCACAGAAGTTTTATAAAATGAAATTGCTACTCCTATAAAACTCCATAAAAATTAAGCTTAAGAGACAAAGAACAAAACTGAAACACAGTGCACAATTCAAGACTGAATTTGGATTAAAAAAAAAACAACAAGCTTTGTTTCATGGTGTGAGTAAAATGGAATAGCATTAGGAAAACTGCTTCAGGAAGTCAGAACACAATATAAATCAGTCAAACTTTCCATACCTTTCTAGTTGCAGGAAATCTTAAAATATCACTCCATTCTGCCTGTGTGTGCAGCAAAGGCAAAGTTTTTAAGGCATTCAAAATATTTCGTAAGGTAGAGGTTATATGTTTTATCAAATTGAAGTAACAACTTACATGTTAACCGTATTTATAAATAAGGAAGGAGAGAGTACATTATGAAAGACATAGGAAGTCTTGCCAAAAATGGAATGAAGGAAGAAACCCACAAGGGAAGGAAATTAACGAAAGTAAAGGCGAATAAAAGAAAACAAGATATTTTTTGGCCATTCACTATTAAAAGGTTTCAAGCTTACCAAAATAATAATTAACTACAGAATCAGAACTACATAGATTTAAAAAAATTTTTTTAAATGGATTTTCCAACATGCTGCTGATGTGTAGGGGAAGAAGACTTCAAGGGCTGAAGAACCGGAAGACACTGGGAAAACAGAGGCGCCTTAAGAATTTGATAGATGATGCTTTGGCCAAAAATATTTTGGAACTTAGTTCTTGAACTGAGAAGTTCAGAGTTATTAGGGCTTAGTTATCGGGCGGCCAGATAGTTCAGAATGACTTACTTAATTTAGGCATCTCAAAGTTTGCGCAATTATTAGGTCCTCAACCTCGAGAAGCTTTGCTAAAATAATTCAATGTCTTGAATTAGACCTCTAGGAGTTCATCTTATTTGCCACCTTTATTCTTAATTAAGGTCTTACTGTTACATATTATTTTATACTTGGATCTTCATTGTCACTATTTTTAATACTTTGTAGGAAAATATATATTCATCTCTCTATATTGTGTGTGTCTATCTTCCAAATAAATTGTAGCTTGTTTCCAGGATGGCTACTATCAATTTTTTTTTCCTTTTCTGTGTCTACTCCCTTGAATCTGGGCTGGTTTGTGACATTTTTGCCTAAAAGACTATAGTGAAATCACTATAAGACTATAGTGAATCATGCTGCATGACTTCCAACACTAGCTCCCAGGTCTTGAACCCTCTGCTTGAATCTCTTAGAATGCTTACTGTTTAAGTTGTTTTGCTGTATGAAGCCGAAGTCAGACATGTAGAGTGGCCACAAGAAGAGAAGACAGAAATGCCCTACTAGTCCCCAGCTGTTGGAGAAATCCCAGCCCAGGAGCAAGACATGTGAGTTTCAAAGAAGCTTTCAAATGACTCCAGCCTCAGCTGACCCCAACTAAGAAGTGCCCAGCTCTGTCTGTTAACCCCCTGAGAAGTGAAACATAATAAATTATTGTTTTAAGCTACTAATGTTCAACAGAACAATACCATCATATTATACTTATTTCACTGGACCCCAAATAAATGGCTATATTTTGTTGTAATTTTTAAGGGCCATAAAATAATACAATAAAAGTGATGCATACATGAATATACTCCAGACGTTTATATAATGAAAAATGGTTACATATTCTTTTTAATAAATATACTTCATTTTTTATTTTATTTTTTAAAAAATGTTTACTTATTTTGAGGCAGAATGAGAGAAGGTGAGCATGAGTAGGGGAGAGGCAGAGAGAGAGAGAGAGAGAGAATCCCAAGCAGGCCTCTCACTGTTAGCACAGAGCCTGACTTGGGGTTCGATCTCATGAACTGTGAGATCATGATCTGAGCCAAAATCAAGAGTCGGACGCTTAACTGACTCAGCCACCCAGGTGCCTCTACACTTTATTTTTTTGGAATAGGTTTAGGTTCACAGAAAAATTGAGTGGAAAGTATGGAGCATTCCTATATACCCCCACATATTCACAGAACTCTCCCACTAGTAACATCTGTGCCACAGTGGTACATTTGTTATAATGGATGAACTACATCATCACATCATTATCAACCAAATCCATAATTTACATTATTACTCTGGTGTTGTATGATTTATGGGTTTTGACAAATGTATAATGACATGTATCCACTATTATGGTATCATACATGATAGTTTCACTGCCTTAAAAATCCTCTGTGTTCTGCCTATTTATCCCTGCCTCCCCTCTAACCCTAGGAAACCACTGATATTTTTTCTGTCTATATAGTTTTGCTTTTTCCAGAATGTCATACAGTTGGAATCATACAGTATGTAGTCTTTTCAAATTGGCTTCTTTCACTTAAAATATGCATTTAGGGTTCTTTCAATGTCTTCTCATGGCCTGATTATATAGTGTCTTTGAAAGAACACTCTCATATTTTCTTATCCCTGACTCATTCCTTAAATCCTTTTAAATTTAGTTTCTGTTATTACTCCTTTATAGAACTCCATGCGCTTAAAGGTCACAAAAGATTTCCTACTTCCAAAATCCAGCCTTTTCTGCAGCATTGACTATTGCTTCCCTCTATCTCCCTAAATTCTTGCCTATAGATTTTATGAAACTATTCTTTTTCTTCTCTTCAATCTTTCTCCTTCCTTTCATATCACCATCCCACACAGTCTTCAAGGCTAGGTACTCCCCAAAAGGCTGCCTTTGGCCTTGGCCATACCCCCCATTACCATTTCAGCATCTCTTTCTCTCACACCTATATTATCTTCCATGTAAAAATATCTAAGCATAATCTTTGATAGTTTCTCTTGCTTATTACATTCAGCCAGTTACCAAGACCTGTCAATTCTGCCTCCTTGTTACATCTTGCAATTGTTTTTTCTTTTCATTTCTTCAATCTCTTTCCTAGTTGAGGACCTCATTAACTCCTGTTTAGATAATGGCAATAGACTTATAGCCAATATATCTCTGTCTTATGACTATTGTCTTCTAGCTCATTTTATTCTGTCCTGCTAGATTGATTTTCCTGGACTGCCTTGCTGATTAATGCCTTACTTCAGTGTCATTTGAAGCATAAATGTGTATTTAGGATGATTGTGAAAAACTTGTTTTTGGACATAATTATGAGTAACTTGTAACTAGAGTAAAAATAATTAAATAAGTTAACATCCAATGAAAATGTATCAGATGAAATAAAAGGACATCATATTCAATAAACTGAATGTCAGGAGAGGATGAATTAGATATCTCTTTGAGCCAACAAATATGTATAAAATTTTGAATTACAGTGCAAGGCAGAATAATATATTATACAATAATTAAAATATTTATAATAGTACTTTTGTACTGGCATTCTATCTTTAATAAAATTTTTATTATTTTATTGAATTTAGGCCATGAGTGTTTTATCAAAATGTCCTATGTGGTATTATTTACATCTTGACAGGATGTTTTATGAAGCAAAATTTTATTCCCTTAAAATTTTCTCAAAATATGGAAAAAGCTACAAACTCATGCATAATATACATAAGTTATCTCTGAGCCCAAATGAAACATGTATAAAGAAAAGTTGAAAAAATTAGAGAAACATCAAATATTCAAAATACACTTATAAATTTTTTAAGTATATGACTAAGTTTAATTTGAGTACATGGAGGCTATAAATTCAAATTAAAATCTTGCCAAATTTTTATCCTCCCTATTGTTGATAAAGAATGTTAGAGATTTTTCCCAAATAGAAGTGCTAGGTACAAAGTCCCTTCTAGAAAACATGTCAGTGAAAACCTCATTTCCTTAATTGTATTTTATCTTACACAAAAAGGGTAATGGTCATTTTAAAATGTGTTACTTCAGCTTCATGTGCATCAGACATTTTGGAATGGAGAACCAAGGAGCAATAATTTTTAATGGACAGAATGGTATATAAAAGATGAATTCAATTGTACTTCTGCTACTTGCTTGCTGAGAGATTTCTGGGTCTTGGTCAACTAATAACAGTGAGTTGGACTGAAAGAATACTAATAGGATGGAAAATCAGCAAAGAAAAATACCATCTAGTTGTCATCGACACTGAAACGAACGCGATCATTTACTGTCAACTTGGCATCACTGCTTTCCCATTTATGATCCATGCATTTCAGAAGAAAAACAGAACCATAGTTCCCAGAATCCTCCTCCCCAGTTGGTTCCAGGTCAGAGTCTGCCAGGAACAGGCACTTATGTGACATTGGAAAGGGAAGGAGTAGAAGCTATTATTCAAGCAGGGCAGTGACAGATAGACATGTGGGCTGACAATAGACAAGAGGTTCACGGCAGCTTATGGATGAATTCCAGCAAATTACCGTCTTTGGTTCCATAGACAATGGAGATGGCTACTGGTAGCTGCTTGAGAATGATCTGTTGTAATGCTGCAAGCTTATATAGCTGGTAGAGCTTCCTGGAGACTGAGGGAAATGGAGGCTCCCAAGAAAGTTCGGGGAGCCAACTACCTGTGCAATGCAAGCTGAGATTAGTGGCAACAGCTTCCTGGATCTTTAATCTCCCAACCCTTCCAATGCTTGTGGAAGTCTCAAATTCCCATATGAAAATTCCTATTTAGTCAACATACAGTAGCTCTTGTTTTTCTCTAAGAGCTTTATTTAATACAACGTGCAGGTTACTATGCACTGCCCACACTGTTTTGATAGGGTGTTCGAAATTACTATGAATTTGGGGTTAAGTGAAAAAAAAAGGAAAAAAATTACTATGCATTGTAATAGAGTATAGAATTATTAACCGAAACCAACAAAACACACTACATATGAGAGACTTTTTTTTTTAATTTGAGAGAGAGAGAGCACGCTCCAGAAAAGAGGGGCAGAAGAAGAGAGACGGAATGTTAAGCTTACCGTGGAGCCCAAAACGGGGCTTGATCCCACGACCCTGGGATCATGACCTGAGCCAAAATCAAGAGTCAGATGCTCAACCGACCGAACCACCCAGGTGCCCCGCGTATGAGAAATTTTTAAATTACCTTGTCATGTACTTACACATGTTTAAACAATACAGAATAGGAGCTGTAACATTTTAAAAAGGTGTTTGAACAAAAGAAAGCTTTAAAAACATTCCATATAAAAATATTAACATAGCAGTCCTTATAAAACTAAATATTGGCTACTTTCAGAGATGCAGCTTATCTGCTGGAATCTCCTAAAGAAATAACCAAACTGATATGCCTCAAGAATATAAATGTTTCTTAGGTAATATGTGCTAAATATTCTATTATTTACTGCAGATGTAAATTTTTTAACCTTCTTGATCCGTATTGTAACGGGCTTTCTAGATACACTCTAACAATCCATACTCCTACTTGCATCGTTTGAGAATGCCCGTTTCACTATATCCTTGCCTACATTATGATAATTTTTTTAGCTTTTTAGCTAGTAAGATTTCAATAGCATTTTAAAGAAAGTTGTTTCCCTTGGCCTTTGAGTTATCTGGCCTTTATAATATTAGTCTTATCTACATAAGAAAACACAAATCTAAACACCAGGAAACATGATATTATTCTTGGTTCTGTTGTGGATTTTTCAATCTGGCCAAATATTTGTGTTTTCACTTAAAAAATTTTTTTCAAAAAGGACTGTTTGCCCTTTTTATTTTTCCTTTAAGGAACCTCTGTGCTCCACGTGGGGCTCAAATTCACAACCCTGAGATCAAGAGTCACATGCTATACCAACTGAGCCAGCCAGGAGCCCCAGCCCTAACTCTTCTTTCTCAAAGTAGTTAACATTTAAAAAATATGAATAGAAGAAAGTCGATAAATTTAAATACGTTAAATTGAGAGCAAATATTCACGGACTTTTTTATTTATATCTGTTGGGACCCACTAGACACCAGGCAGGTATAAGGAACCGAGGCTTCACACTCTGGGGGGGACACAGACTAGCAATCAGGCGACAGTGCAGCTCCACTGGTCTCGATCCAAAGCACTTGGGCCACCAGTGTTTCAGAACCAACACTCTTCATGGATTTTTAGAAAAGTAAAAAAATATATAACATTTAATATGTAACACCCATGACAGAGCCTAGGGCAGCCTTCCACAAGCATATACTGTAACATTTCTGGAGTAAAACATAACATAAATAGCTTCATGCCAGTTCAGGTCAGGTTTTGCTGCCAAGTAAGGTTTGGCACGAATCATAAAATAAACTTTGTTTTTCAGAACTGCAGATAAAGACTGTGGACTCGGAAAATGGCATCATATGTCCTAGGATAGAGATAAAAACAGAGTACTATGGGAATGTATAGGGACGGTAGCCGACCCAGGCCGGCAGGGGGCAGACGCATTGGTGGAGAGAATTTATTTATTGAATTTTTAAATTTCCCATTGTGTATTGCAAATGTATAGAAATACAATCATTTGTTCTTCTGTTCAATCATCTGTAACTTTTTTGTAGATTCCATAATGCTTTTTTAAAAAATCTACATTTAAGTTAGTTATCATAATCGTTAGTGCAATAACAATTTCAGGAACAGATTCCAGTGATCCATCCCCCATGTATAATACCCGGTGCTCATCCCAGCAAGTGCCTTCCTTAATGCCCCTTACTCATTTAGCCCATCCCTCCACCTTCAACCCCTTCCAGCAACCCTCAGTTTTTCTCTGTATTTAAGAGTTTTATGTTTTGTCCCCCTCCCTTTTTTTATATTATTTTTGCTTCCCTTCCCTTATGTTCATCTGTTTTGTATCTTTAATTCCACATGAGTGAAGTCATATGATATTTGTCTTTCTCTGACTAATTTTGTTTAGCATAAAACCTTCTAGTTCCATCCACATTGTTGCAAATGGCAAGATTTCATTCTTTATGATTGCCAAGTAATACTCCAGTGTGTGTGCGTGTGTGTGTGTGTGTGTGTGTGTGTGTACCACATCTTCTTTATCCATTCATCAGCTGATGATGGACATTTAGGCTCTTTCCATAATTTGGCTATTGTTGATAGCACTGCTATAAACATTAGGGTGCATATGCCCTTTTGGAACAGCATACTTGTATCCTTTGGATAAATACCTAGTAATGCAGTTGCTGGGTCATAGGGTAGTTCCATTTTTAACTTTTTGAGGAAACTCCATACTGTTTTCCAGAGTGGCTGCACCAGTTTGCATTCCCACCAGCAGTGCAAAAGAGATACTCTTTCTCTACATCCTCGTCAACATCTGTTGTTGCCTGAGTTGTTAATTTTAGCCATTCTGACTGTTGTGAGGTGGTATCTTATTGTGGTTTTGATTTGTATTTCCCTAATGATGAGTGATGTTGAGCATTTTTTCATGTGTCTGTTAGCCATCTGGATGTCTTCTTTGGAAAAGTGTCTATTCATGTCTTTTGGCCATTTCTTCACTGGATTATTTGGGTTTTTTTGGGTGTTGAGTTTGATAAGTACTTTATAGATTTTGGATAGTAACTCTATCTGATATGTCATTTGCAAATATCTTTGATGGAGAGAATTTATAAATTGGCTCATAAGTACCAATGAAACAAAAAAAAATTATTGTATTATTGTTCCAGAGAGCTTTGAGAGAGGTTGGGGAAAAGATATTGCCTGGTGATGAACTTTGAGACACTGCTTTCAAGTTTTCTTACTTGATTGCTGTGTTACACACTGTCAGAGACTTCCTATTGCTGTGTTGCAAAGTTAAAAATGAAAACATTATTGTCTGGTCTACTCAATTCCCCTACTGATAGAATGAAAAATATTGCAAACAATACAGTTTTAAACAACAATGTCTTCATTTAAACACTCAACTATTTCTTGCAGGTCTATGCCATAGTTCAAAGTTTTTATACTTTCTTACTGTTCAGTTGGTCTCTCTGGCCCCAGCCAGGCTCTCTCCTACCCTACCATATAGGTGAATGTCTCATTCACTCCATGCCTGAAACCTTCAAGAGTTCCTTGTTGGAAAGAAAATTCTCTCCCTCTCATATGTCTCATATATATATATCTCATATATATATATATCTATATCTCATATATATATATATATATCTCATATATATATATCTCATATATATATATTTCATATATATATATCTCATATATATATCTCATATATATCTATTTCATATATATATATATCTCATATATATATCTCATATATATATATATTTCATATATATATCTCATATATATATCTCATATATATATATATATTTCATATATATATATATCATATATATATATATATATACATATATGATATACTATATAGACCAGGAGTGAGATAGCATCATATATACAAACTTGAGTAAGAGCACAAATACAAGAAAGCTTTATCAGGATTGCAAACTGGATGGTAAAAGGGCAGGAAGAGCAAACAGGATGAAGATCCAAGCTCAGGAGAGATGTATGAAGCAACATGAGCCAGACCAGGCAAGAGCTTATGCTGAACATGTCACCTGGAACTGAAGCGTATGGAAAACAGATCCAGAACTAGAATCCTCTTAACACGAGCCTGGAATATCTCAACATGTGAAATATTTGTGTGTGAAAGAGTCATTTCTAAAGTTTGTTTTCTTTAATATTTTTAACATTCCTTTTTTTCCCAATATAATCTGCATAAATTATTGGCACTATTTTCCAAGGTGGGTTTTACTAAATGATGCAAATCCAGGACCTGGTCAAGAGTTTGTTATACATTAATCAATCAAAAGTGTCCATTGAGCATCTACTCAAATTGACCAGAACATAAGAAAAATCTTGAGGAGAGTTGTTAGAAAAGAAAATCAGGAAGAGTCTGAACAGTATGGTTTTACTTTCTTGCCTTCTCAGCTTATTGGATACAAAAAGTATGTTTTAAAAATCTCACAAACCTATAAAAGTTTAACAGATGTACCTTTAAAATACTTAAAAGATTTTGGGCATTCCGTGGTTCCTTCATTGCAATGTCTTTACAAATACAAAATTCAAAACAACAGCTACTGATTTTTCCTGGTTGGGACAAAGTTAGGGCATTGAATAGGAAAACTTCAAAGATGATCATTTGAATTATGACTATGTAAACTAGAGGAGCTTGGCCAAACATAAAAAAAAATGCAAAGTCTGTTTCATTTCTTGTTTCTCACCTCAAACTCTAATCTGAATGCAAGGACAGAAGGAAGGCGTGTAAGGCCCCTCTCCCATTTCGTTTACTTACACACTAAAAGATGATGAACCCTGATTCTGTTAGAGCCTCTTTATTGCCTCCCATCTTTTAGGTAAAATGTTCACCTAACTGGGAATTTATTTCAGTGACAATTAAAAAAAAATGTTTCAAGTGGAACCTAATGTTCTTAAGGTAAGGTTGGTATAAAACCTTAATTGGGAGTATATGGGCTGTGGGGCAGCGGCGGGGTGGGGGGGGGGTGGCTTGTAAAAGGGGTGATTAAATTCCTTCTTTGTGCAAACATGGGACTGAACTCCCTGAAATAACCTTATATTTCAACACTGTAATAGCTCTGAGAGATAGGTTTTAAAGATTAGGAAAACAAGGCTCAGAGGTGGAACCTCTTCTAAGGTCCAGTTCATGGGAGGCCCAGTCAAAATCAGAATCCAGATTCCTGACTCTGCACAGTAGGCTTTCATACCATATATGGCAGGAAATGTATTTTCTCAAGCGGATTCTCTCAAACAAATACTTATAAAGTAGTGATTTAGTCTTCTTATGGAAGTACCTGGTGAGTATGTGCATTGGCAAGGATACAGGAGTGCACCAGTCGGCCAACCACGCCGGACGTCATGGACTACATTTATGTGGAGAAGAGAGAAATAAATAAAAGAAAGAAGTAAAATATGTGAAAGTACTATGAAGAAAACTAAAGCAAGAACAAAGGTACAAAGCAAACGGAGACTGTAAATTTAAATATGTTGGTCAGAATTACCACACCGACAAAGCGCATTTGAACAGACTAGAAGAAGAGAAGAGACTGATGAGTGGATATCCGTGGGAGGCCATCCTGGGGAGGGAAACAGGTGCAAAAACCCTGCCGTGAGAGTGAGTCTAGCATGCTCAAGGAGAAACAAGAAGGGCAGTGTGGCTGGAGCGGAGTGGGCAATGCAGAGGGTACAGGGGATTAGGCCAGGTTGTGCCAGGCCTGTCTGGTGTTTATGTGAGCTCAGAAGCCATGGGAGAGTTTTTTTAATTAATTTATTTGTTTATTGAGAGAGAGAGAGAAAGAGAGAGAAAGGGAGAACCAGCAGGGATGGGGCAGAGAGAGGGAGGGGGACAGAGGATCCGAAGCGGGCTCTGTGCCGACAGCAAAGAGCCCATTGTGGGGCTGGAACTCAGGAACGGTGAGATCATGACCCGAGCCTAAGTCGGATGTTCAACTGACGGAGCCACCCAGGCACCCCAGCGATGAGAGAGTTGTGAGGAGTGACAGGATATGGATTACATTATAGTTGAATCATGTTGGCTGCTCTTTGAGAGCAGTCTGGAGGTGCAACTGCGGAAGCAAGACAACTGGTTAGGAATTTCCAACAATAATCAAAGTGAATGTCAGGGAGGCCAGAGAGACAGAGGAGACAGTCTTGAGAAGTTATTAATTCTGGATTGATTTTGCAGGTGGGGGTCAATAGGATTTCTTGATGGTTTGCATGTGGGTGTGAGAAAAGAGAAGAGGAGTCAAGGATGACTGCAAAGCTTTTAGGTGAGCACCTGCGTCATGGAGTTGTCATTCACTGAAACAGGGGAGGCTGTGAGAGCAACAGATTTGTGGGAAGTCCAGGGAGTTTGGTTTTAGACCTGCTGGGTTTGAGATGACATTTACGACATCCAGGTACAGGTTGAGCAGGCAGTTGGTTGGATATACAAGTCTGGAGTTCAGGAGCAAGGTTGGGACTGCACATATTTGGAAGGTCATCAGTGTACACATGTTATTCAAGCTCCAAGACTGAAAGAGGTCACCAGGGGAATGATTATGGATAGAGAAGGGGCCAGGGGACTGAACCCTGAGCAGAGGAGTCAGTGGAATGCAAGATGAACTCTTTCAAAGGCTGCTGTTTGCTCAGCTCAGATGAGGCTTGAAAACTGGTCCCTGTGCACAGTGGTGTGAATGTCATTGGTGAGCTGACTAAGTGCAGTGTCAGTGGAACAGTGGTTTGCCGGAGTGGAGTGGGTTCAAGGACAAGGGAGGGGGAGTAGTTGGAGATAGCAAGTAGTCAGTTTCTATGTAAATGTCCTATTTTTTTGTGGTTGTTAACTATAAAAAAAGTTTTAGGGGCACCTGGGTGGCTCAGTTGGTTGAGCGTCCAACTTTGGCTCAGGTCATGATCTCACAATTTGTGGATTCGAGCCCTGAGTTGGGCTTTCTTCTGTAAGCACAGAGCCCGCTTCGGATCCTTTGTCTACCCCACTCCTCTACCCCTCCCTGGCTTGGACTCTCTCTCTCTCAAAAAAAAAAAAAAAAAAAAAAAAAAAAAAAGGTTTTACTAATTATAACAAGAACTGAATTGTTACTGAATGCACCTTGTATTATAGGTCCTGTGCCATGCACTTTATACATTAAAAAAAAATTATTCCTTCCAACAAAATGTAGTTCACAAATAAGAAAAGTGATATTAAAGATGTTAACTTTCCCAAGGTCACATGTGTGGTAAGGGGCACAGTTGAAATTTGAATTTAGGTTTGTTTGACTCCAAGCCTTCATCCTTAACCACTGTGCAACATGGCCTTTAGCTATTACACAGCTGCATTATGTAGCCAATTAAATATTAAATAGCCACATAAGAGTGATTCTTTCCTGAGGTTAAAAACTAGCTTGGAAATGTTAAAAAACAAAATTTAACCAAATAAACTTTAAAGATCTTACTGTTTTTGTTCAACAATTCATGAACGAGGTGGCATACCATCTAGCAAATAAAAAGAAACTCTGAGGAACTAGACAAAACAGAAGATTTTTATAGGCAGAAGGAGGCAGGACAAGAAACTTTCTAGCAAAGATTGGATTGTTTTAGGCAAGGTCACCTTCCTTGGGGAAGGCAGGGGTCTATTAGACAGATTACCTCACTAGCGCTGACTAGGTCATTCCAGATTGACTGGCCTAAGATTCCACTCTTGGGAGAGATTGAAGCTGTCATTAAGAAAAGTATTAAGTCTTGGTTTGGTGACATGAGCTTAGCACAAGTGACTCCAATTTGGACCTATGTGTATTTTTTAACAGAAGAAGGAATGCAGAAAGGTAAACATGTGTCTTCCTCTTCGTTGGTCAAGATATTTATTTTTTATATTTTTATTTTGGAAAGAGAGAACATGAGCAGGGGAGAGGGGCAAAGGGAGAGAGAGAGAGAGAGAGAGAGAGAGAGAATCCCAAGTAGGCTCTACACCCAGCACAGAGCCCAACACAGGGCTTGATCCCATGACCCTGGGTAGGATCATGATCTGAGCCAAAATCAAGAGTCACAAGCTCAACCGACTGAACCACCCAGGCACCCCTGGTCAGAGTATCCTTAATCTCTGGCAGATACAAGAGGCAGAACTGAACAGGGCTTATCATTTCAGCTGTCAGCCAACTCACAAGTCACCATCCATGAAACCCTTTTTAATACAAAATGGCTTGATAACCAGTTTTAGCAATATTGCTAAATCAAATAACTTGGAAAGAAATTCAGTCCTATGAGCATTAATGAAAATGGAGGGCTGACATATGTCTATAAATCCAGTAAAGCACATACAAGGAAGGAGAATAGCTTTTTTTCCTTATCTGGTCATCTATTTGCATGATGAAAAGCAGTGGTACGTACTTACCCCTCAGCAGAGAAGGGTTTTGGAAGGGAAAAATTTTGCAATACCCTATAGGCCCACTCCCTTTCCACACCCTCCATTTAATTTTGACTAATATTTTTATTTACCCAGAGCTGTTGAACACTCTGTCTTGGGCTCAGTGGGATAAGATAAAAGTAACATCAAACTGAATTGTGATGAACCACCATATGGCTCTCAAGATAAGCACCTGAGTGTTATGTCTCTGTTCTGGAAGCCTGAGCTTTATAATTCTGTTACACCTGGGTCCAATACTTAAGAAAGTATCAAAGTATCAAATAGACCTTCCTTAGAAACTTCTGAAAATAGTATCCTATTTTTTTTGTGTGGTGCAGGGGAACAAAAACACTGCAATTCAATATTATAATCACATATTAAGGGAAGAAAACTAGAAGAGCTGAGTAATAATAAATAGTAACAAATAGGGGAGCCTAGGCAGCTCGGTTGATTAAGCACTGGGCTCTTGACTTTGGCTTAGGTCAGGATCTCAAGGTTTGTGGGACTGAGCTCTGCAGTGTGGAGCCTGCTTGGGATTCTCTCTCTCCCTCTCTTTCTGCACCTCTCCCATTCCCATGCCTTCTCCCCTCTCTCTAAATAAATACATAAATAAATAAATAAATAAATAAATAAACAAACATTAAAAAATAGTAACAAATACTAAGGTGATCTTACAAATTAGGTAATGTATGTAAAATCATTTGGGGAGTTTTTAAGAATTCACAAACATGGGCTAGTGTTATCAGGTAAACGAAATCAAGGGATATCATGGCTACAGCCTAGAGTCTATTGACCAAGCACTTACTTTTAGTTTTATGGAAATAAAGACTTAACAGTGAAAATCTTTGCATTTGTAAAGCACTTCTCATTCTTCTAAAAAAGCTATATAGGGGCGCCTGGGTGGCTCAGTCGGTTAAGTGTCCGACTTCGGCTCAGGTCATGATCTCGCAGTTCGTGGGTTCGAGCTCTGCGTCGGTCTCTGTGCTGACAGCTCAGAGCCTGGAGCCTGCTTCACATTCTGTGTCTCCCTCTCTCTCTGCCCCTTCCCTGCTCATGCTGTGTCTCTCTGTCTCAAAAATAAATAAACATTAAAAAAATTTAAAAAAAAGCTATGTATGTACAAGGAAAGAAACTACAATATTATAACATTGTAAACTATGCAAAGTATCTCTGACTGTTAGGCCCTCAATTCTTTTTCTCAAAGGCAACCACAGTTTCTAGTTTTTTATGTACCCTTCTGTATATATACATATCTATTCATATTTCTTACCTATATCTCTGGAATAAAAATAATTGGTTCTCACCTGATAGTTTTCCTTTACTCTTTCACATTTTGTAGATTTTGGTATCGTAATCGTACTCTATTCTGAAAAATAAATGGCATTATTTTTTTCTCTAAAAATATGCAAACAGTTCATAACTATGTGAATATTTAAGTTGCAGTTTTATCTTCGAAAATTCACTTTACAATTTATCAAGGCAATATGCCTGACACCGTTAGAGGTCAAAACCTTACGATCAGTGTTTGCCCAGACAAAATCCTTAAATGTTTGCTGCTCAGGGTTCTTTCACTCACTGCACTCAGTAGGAAGTCAAAACCTGGTGAGAAAGCAGTGCTGACTAACAACACCGGGCTTTTGATGAAGCCTGCTTTCCTGAATAGACCTCACGGAAGTTGTGTTAGGTCACTTGCCTTTGATTCCTGAGTCTTTCTTCTTTATATAGTCCTTAAATATTTTATGAATCAAGCAAACATTTCAATACAAAACTGAAATACACAAGCTGGGGAAGGAGAAGAAAAATGAAGTTCCCATATCTTTTGAATATGAAGCTTTGATTTGAGGCACAGACATGCACTGCATGATGTTTACCATTTCATTTCTTGCCGGGTACCATGAACGTTTTTCCCTGACTTACCTCGATGCTCCAGCAAGGACAGATCTGGCCAGGGGGTTTTCATACTCCTTTGCCAGCTGGAGAACACTTCGATGACTCAGGACCTTCCTTCTGGCTACTGGTCAGTAGTCTTCCAAAACGTGTTTGTTTTTTAACAATAATCTGGTAGTTTTTGAGACCTTTGGAAAGAATAAAATGCAACCTATTACAGATGTAGGGAGGAATCTTTGAAAAATAAAGATTCACCATATTTATATCATCAATTTTATAATTTAATGGGAGAAAGGACAAAACACAGCTATTATGAATAGTTAAAATAACAGATTGCATTTACACATAGCTGACGTATTTCAGGAAAGTGTGTGTAGAGCCCTCTGACATAGGACTTCCCCTTACTCCAATGTCCCCGCTACCCCCTTTCCTAAAACAAGAAGCCATTGACCTCATTTGTTTCTGAAATGAAACTTTCTCACTGAAAACTTTTGCTATGGCTACATAATGAAAATGCAACCATCACTGTACAAAAAAAAAAAAAAAAAAAAAATCCCAAATATTCATATGGATTGTTTGGGACCAGGCAGGTAAAACAATAGCCAATTGCATCTTCCCCCTTTTCACCTAATTGTTTTTGGTCATGGAAAGACAGGCAAAGCTTGGCTGAATACCAATCATTCATTCTCTATGGCTTCTATTAAGGTTTCACCCTGCAGAGTGTGCTGGAATAAAGAAGTTCAAAATGACATTAGAAATAATGCTACTAATAATAGTATTTTTTTAAATGTTTTTAATGTTTATTTTTATTTTTGAGAGACAGAGAGAGAAAGTGAACACAAGTGGGGGAGGGGTAGAGAGAGAGGGAGACACAGAACCCAAAGCAGGCTCCAGGCTCTGAGCTGTCAGACCAGAGCCCAACACAGGGCTCGAACTCATGAACCATGAGATCATGACCTGAGCCAAAGTCGGATGCTCAACTGACTGAGCCACCCAGGTGACCCACTAATGATAGTATTTTAACTGGAGAAAAGGATTTCTGGGATTCTGTAAAACTGGAGAAAAAGAACTGAAAAATGGGATAAAATGGAGTTTGTCAGACACATAGGATACAGGATGAAAAAGATCATGGACTCAGATATAAAACAAGAATATGTTAGGGAGGGCACTTGTTAGGATGAGCACTGAGTGTTATATGTGAGTGATAGATCACTAAATTCTACTCCTGAAATTATTATTACAGTTTATGTTAACTAACATCGATTTAAATTTAAAAATAAATTAAAAGGGTCATCTGGGTGGCCCAGTCGGTTAAGCATCTGACTTCGGCTCAGGTCATGATCTTGCAGTTTGTGGGTCCGAGCCCTGCGTTGGGCTCTGTGCTGACAGCTCAGAGCCTGGAGCCTGCTTCGGATTCTGTGTCTCCCTCTCTCCCTGCCCTTCCCCCACGCCCTGCTCATGCTCTGTCTCTCTCCCTCTCTCAAAAATGAATAAATATTTTTAAGGAAATTTTTAATTAAAAAATAAAAATAAATTAAAAATAAAAATAAAATAAGCTTTTAAGTTAGATATAGCAATACTTAGCTAATCCCAAATAATCTCATTTCAAGATCTTGTTTATATTCAACTGCTTCCTATTCAAAAGTTACATTAAAAGTCAATGGATTTCTTTTTTCTTTCTTTTTTTTTTTTTTTTTTAGTCAATGGATTTCTAAGGGTGCCTGGGGGGCTCAGTCGGTTGAGTGTCTGACTTTGGCTCAGGTCATGATCTCACAGGTTTTGAGTTCGAGCCCTGCACTGGGCTCTCTGCTGTCAATGCAGAGCCTGCTTCAGATCTCCACACTCTCTCTCTCTCGCTCTCTCAAAAATAAATAAACATTAAAAAATAAAACAAGAGGGGCGCCTGGGTGGCTCGGTCGGTTAAGCGTCCGACTTCGGCTCAGGTCATGATCTCACGGTCCATGGGTTCGAGCCCCGTGTCGGGCTCTGTGCTGACAGCTCAGAGCCTGGAGCCTGTTTCAGATTCTGTGTCTCCCTCTCTCTGTGACCCTCCCCCGTTCATGCTCTGTCTCTCTCTGTCTCAAAAATAAATAAACGTTAAAAAAAATTAAAAAAAAATAAAACAAGAATATGAAGCTACTTAAATTAAGTGAAAAGAGGGAAAAAAAAGATGCAGTCATACCTGAGTTATGATCTCTACCTCTTAATGATTATATAAATCCAATACTGTATTTAAATATGCTACAGAAATCGGGGCACCTGGGCATCGGTTAAGCATTGGTTAAGCATCGACTTCGGCTTAGGTCATGATCTCACGGTTCATGGGTTTGAGCCCCGCGTCCGGCTCTGTGCTGTCAGCTCGGAGCCTGGAGCCTGCTTCAGATTCTGTGTCTCCCTCTCTCTCTGCCCTTCCCCCGCTCACACTCTGTCTCTCTCTCTCAAAAATAAATAAAAAACGTTAAAAAAAAAAAATAAGTGTGCTACAGAAATAAATAATGGGTTGACTTTCACTTTGCTCTACACCAAAGACAGTGTACCATGTACAGTGTAGGGGAAAAGCTCCTACTTACTGTTTCCTTTCTTTTCTGAGAGTACAGATTGTTTTTTTTCAGTTCTCAGGAGAAAAAAAACTACCAGATTTGTGTGGGCTGCCCTCCTCTCACCTCATCCTTAGACCTGGTTTAAGCTTTAATCCTCGTCCCTTCAAAGAGTACAGCATTTCAATTCATTTCAGAGCACAGGATTGGTGCTGATGAAAATGGGACCAAAATAAAAGAAGAGAGATTAGTGATGCTGAGAAATGTCCATTGTGAGCACTGCAAGAACCCTGAACCAGCCAGCCAAGGCCTACTGAAGCTGCCTGCTGCTATTTCCAGGAAATTGTACTGTAAATTGTACAAAGTACAGCACTGGAACAGAAGGGAGTAGGGTATGTGTCATCGACTATGAAGATGGAGAAAAAAAAAATTCTGTGTAAAATAAAGTAAGGACTCTCCAAAGAAAATAGAGATTCGGACATTCAAATATATATGCACTTCCCACACCCACACAAACTGGGCGAATAAAAAAGAACTCCTTAAAACCTAATTCAAAAACAGTGTGCCAATTACAGGCTGTACTCTTCTACAAGACAGATAATAAGTTATATGCCCTGCCCATGACAGCGAAGACAATTGTTCCAAAGATCTGGTCACCAAACGCTTTGGAAAAAAAAAAAAAAAAATCTGAGCATAATTACATCAGCATATGGACTCTGGAAAATTTCTTCTACCGTAATAAGTTCAGATGGACATTTCCTGTTTCACGTTTCTAGTACACGTTGTCTTTTAGACAATAACAGTGTGAAACAATAGTTTGGCATGAGTTCAACGCATACTAAGAAATGCCCTGACCCTTGAAGGCTGGGATGAGTCAGCCTTAAATGGCAAAGAGAATAAAATTTGAGAAGCCGACACATCTCTGACTTCAATCTTGCAAATTCCTTTACCAGTAAAGAGTTCTTATGTTTAACATTTACATTTAGACAGACAGCATTTAGGCTTGTTTCTGCATAATCTGGCTTTGAAAAAAATTGTTTGTAAGGCAAAACTGCAATACAGAAAAAGGATATGGTGGCAATTCCTCTCAAACTGTTAACAAGGACCAGCCTTTGCTTCCACTATTCAGCCTCCTGCCCCTCTTCTGCGTAGTCAGTCCAAGTGAAAATGGGCTTCCCTACCACTCATCAAGCCTTGCAAACCCCTGGGAATCCTTACCCTTTCGATGGGCCTTACTACTACTTTGAACACCATGAGACAGAGCCAGTCAGTACTGGGCCTCTCTTAAACTTGGTAGTTCTCACATCCATCTTCTCTGACGTTCGACTGGGACCCTCAGTACATGTTGGCGTCAAAGCAACGTATGCCAATTTAACATTTGGACCAGTCATTTCCAATGACATCTCTCATCTCTAATGTTCTGCCACTCAGTTAAGAAAGTAGATGAAGAGGGCATTCTGAAATCAGTCCGAGCCTGCAGAGGCTCCAACAGTGAGACCAGCATTAGGAGGGGCAGAATCTGAGATGAGAAGTTGCAAAGTGGTAAGGATTGACAATGGGGGGAAAGGGCAGGCAATGACAGGAGGGTTGTCTTTTAGCCAGTGCTACAGAATTACCAGGATGAGAGAGCCAGAAGTCATCCTTGACCAACCCTTCTCTTTCACTTTCCACATACGACCAATCCTCAACTTCGTCTCATTTTTTATTCTGAACGACAAAAAGACCTGCTATTTTTCCCCCTAAATAATTCAGTTTTATTTCTTAAACATTGTAAACGATCTATGTCTATTTTCAAATTTCAAAATAATATAGAAAGATACAGAGGAAAAAGTAAAAATCATCTCCAACTCCACTCTCTAGAAATAGGCACTGTTTTAATATTTTGTTGAAAAGCCTTACAGATATCTCTCTCTATATATATATACCCATGCACATTCCTGCACACTCATATAGACATTTTACAGAAAGTGAGGCATATTATACAGAGTTCAATAATCTTTTGTTTTCATTTAGTAGTGGGTCATGAGTGTCTTCCTATTTCAATTAATATAGAGTTATACAATCATTTTTAGTGGTTGCACAATATTCCATTGAGGGGATATATCATAATTTATTTAACAAATTTTCCATTGAAGGAAATTATTATTTTTTTCATTTTTGACTGTTATTGACAGTACTAGTACTAATATCTTGTACATGGTATTATGAGACCTTCTTTTACTAATCTGATAATGAAAAATAGCTCTCATCTTCTCATTTCTATTTTTTGATCTTTGGTAAGGTTTTTAACATTTTGCAGACCATTTATATTCTTTGACAAATTGCTGTGTCTATTTTTTCTAGTAGAATGCTTTCTCTTGGTGAGTCATAATCCTCTTTGTATATTAAAGATATCATCATTCATAAATGTGTCACCCATTTTTTCCCAGTTTGTTCTTTGCTTGTTAAACTTAATTTTATGATTATTTTTGCTGAAGCATTCAATTTTTACAGTCTAATTTATCAGTAACTTAATTTTTGATTTAGGCCTACCGATTTAATCTCCTAACATTCCTACTAGCACTACTCAGATCCTTCGTCATCTTTCTCTCAGATAACTAGAAGAGTCCAAACTGGCCTCCCTCTCTTTGCCTCCTAATATCTACACTCCACGCAGCTGTCAGAGTGGTCTTTTTTAAAAAATATTTCAAGGTGTTTTATTTATTTTTGAGAGAGAGAGCAGGGAAGGGGCAGAGAGAGAGGGAGACAGAGGATTCGATGTAAGCTCTGAGCTGAGAGTGGAGCCCTACGTGGGGCTTAAAGTCATGAACCATGAGATCATGACCTGAGGCAAGGTCAGATGCTTAAGTGACTCAGCCACCCAGGTGCCCCAGAGTGGTCTTTTTAAATGAAACTGTGGCCAGGTCATCTTCTGCTTAAGACTGCTCAGTGGTGTCTGTCTCAAATTGGGTATTCATACAGCTCTTCCAGGAGTCGAGGAAATAACAACTAATATTCCTGGAGCATTATTTATTTGTGAAGATTTTTAAAGAAGAAAGTACAATATTTTTATTTTAAGAAAGACACAAATATATTATAGAGCAGGATTCAAACTTCAATCGAATTTTTAAAATAAACCAGAATTTTCAAAGGAATATCAAGAATTTAAGTGGCGATGGTTTAAAGGCAATAGATATGGAGAACAGAGCTTAACCTCCTTCACATGTATGGCACGGAGGACCTTGCATTCACCAAAATCCATTGCCTTTTCCTTCCAATTGCATAGATTTCCCAGCCTCCCTTGGAGTCGGGTGTGATTATGTGATTGAATTCTGGCCAGTGGAATGTGGGAAGTCAGGGCGGTCATATGACTTACTGTCCAAGTCAGGACATGGCTAAGAGTGAAAGAGGACAGTATTAATTGTTGCCCTGGGAATTCAGGCATACATTGGGACATATGATCATCACTGGGAGATGTGATGTGTGCCTTCCCAAGATGGGTCCAGTCCTAACTCCCCCGTCTCTTCTATAGTCGGCTAGCAGATGCAGAAGCTGCTAGCAGAAGACTCAATGCTCTGGCTAGAACCAGAGGGTGGAAGGCTTGCACCAACTGCTTCCAGGAATGAGAACTTCACTCCTAGCATTTCAGACCCTTGTTGGTGACACCAGTTCTTATCCTGCTAGTACAACACGGAGCACAAGGTTTCCCGTGGTGTGGCCTCTCCCCAGCCCTCCAGTCTTACCTTTCATCACTCTCTAGCTGGAACATAAGCTCTAGCAAACTGAATGGCTCTCGCTCATACATTTCCAAATACCTGTTAAGGTGTCAGTCTCTACCACTAGTTAGAGAACTTCTTGACAACTGCAGCAGCATCACAGATTTCACAAATATCTTTTGGATGAGGAAATATTTAGCCACATAAGAAATGAAATCTTCCAATAGTAGCATTTCATGTCCATAAACAAAACCATCAGAACTATACAGCTCATGGAAGATCTTATATCTGCAAAGCCATGTTCAAATTCAAGATTTTGGAAAAGGAGCTACACATTTTTGTAGCCCTCAAATATGAATGCAAAAATATCCTTCCTCTTAGACTTCACCATTCCTTTATCTTCATCTCTTCCCCATCCCATATGCAAACACATACACACACACACACACACACGCACACACACACACACACACACACACACACTCGCTTACCTCCTCCTGGGGGAATATTTGACTTAATTAACAATAGTAGAATAAGTTTGAAGGAAAATAAAGAATTAAGATTCTAAGTTCAGATCCTAATGCTAGCCAATAATCCCTACATGAGGTGCTGTGGCCCAGCAGGGGGATTTACCGCTTCTGCTTCCCAAGATGATTAAGAGTTGATGTATAATTGACAATGATGTACACTAGAGCATGTTATCAAGAAAGGGGTTTTGCCTGCATGATTTAATTAACATTAATGGTAGTTAAGCTGCACACACAGACCATAATGTTCTTTTTGCTCTAAGAGAAAGGAGGGGCTTTCACTACCTAGATTGTAAAATATTGATTAATTCATATATACTCAAATATTCATCTAAAAATGGAATAATTCAAGCTGTCAGTCCTTCCCCCTCATCCACATACAAAAACACAATGGCAGTCCTGAGAAGAATAAGAGTGATGAGGGGGTGGAAACAAGGAAGGAGGGCAAGAGCAAAGAGAGGAAAACACAGCAAATGAAGTATGTCAAGCTACACCCACAGACACACAACACCCACACAAAATCATGCACACTAACACACACACACACACACACACACACACACACACACACAATACCCACTCTACTAATTAATGCAGCTTTGCTTTCACGTCAAATATTAGGGAAACATTAATTAGAGAGAAATCTCATTAATCCATTTCCCAGTTCATTAATTATGCATCAATGCCAAGTTTTTGTTGGCCTGACATAAAATAATCCTATTCCAATGAAGATCTCATGCTGCATATTACACTACAACTATGGGGCTTTCTTGACTCTTTGGGATCATATTCGGGATCCACTCAATTCATATGTTGTATATATTTGTGTCCTCTAATAAGTATTCTGGGATTAGGACATGTCTGTCCTTTAAGCTAACAACTATTTTTCAGCTAATACTTCATCCATCTTTGTCACAGTTACATTAGGAATTCAGCATGAAAAAAAAAGCAACACAACATTGTGAATATAATTAATGCCACTAAGTAATACACTTAAAATGGTTAAAATGATAAATTTAATGTGATATATGTTTTACCATAATAAAAATATTTTTAAAAAACAAAGGAGAACAGATATAGATTTTTTTAAAATTTTTAATGTTTATTTATTTTTGAGGAAGAGAGAGAGACAGAGTGTGAGCAGGGGAGGGGCAGAAAGAGAGGGAGACACAGAATCTGAAACAGGCTCCAGGCTCTGAGCTGTCAGCACAGAGCCTGACACGGGGCTCGAACTCATGGACCACGAGATCATGACCTGAGTCGAAGTCGGACACTTAACCAACTGAGCCACCCAGGCTCCCCCTGCGATTTTTTAAATTTATTTTTAAAATTTTATTTAAATCCAAATTAGTTACCATACAGTGTAAATAATGGCTTCAGAAGTAGAATTTAGTGATTCATCACTTACATATAACACCCAGTGCTCATCCCAAAAAGTGTCCTCCTTAATGCCCATCACCCATTTAGCCCATCCCCCCACCCGTAACCCCTCCTGCAACCCTCAGTTTGTTCTCTGTATATAAGAGTCTCTTATGGTTTGCCTCCCTCTCTGTTTTTATTTTATTTTTTCTTCCCCTCTCTTATGTTCATCTGTTTTTGTTTCTTTTTAAAATTTTTTAAATGTTTATTTATTTTTGAGAGACAGGGAGAGAGAGAGACTGTGAGCGGGGGAGGAGCAGAGAGAGAGGGAAACACAGAATCGGAAGGAGGCTCCAGGCTCTGAGCTGTCAGCACAGAGGCCGATGCAGGGTTCGAACTCAAGAGCTGTGAAATCAGGACCTGAGCTGAAGCTGGACGCTCAACCAACTCAGCCACCGAGGCACCCCACCCCCATCTGTTTTCTTTCTTAAATTCCACATATAAGTGAAATTGTGATATTTCTTTCTCTAACTTATTTCGCTTAGCATAATACACTTTAGTTCCATCCACGTTGTTGCAAATGGCAAGATTTCATTCTTTTTGATCACCAACTAATACTCCATTGTATATGTATACCACATCTTCTTTATCCATCCATCCATCTATGGACATTGGGCTCTTTCCATACTTTGGTTATTGTCGATAGTGCTGCTATAAACATTGGGGTGCGTGTGTCCCTTTGAAACAGCATTTTTGTATCCTTTGGATAAATACCTAGTAGTATAATTGCTGGGTCATAGGGTAGCTCGATGTTTAATTTTTTGATGAACCTCCATACTGTTTTCCAGAGTGGCTGTACCACTTTGCATTCCCACCAGCAGTGCAAAAGTGTTCCCCTTTCTCCACATCCTCACCAACATCTGTGGCTTCCTGAGTTGTTAATTTTAGCCAGATAAAAGCTATAGATTTTTGAAAAAGTTAAGCTATAGGGGGACTATAAATATAAAAAAATTAGCTTATGACAACAAGTACTCCCAAAAGACCTCAGAATGTATTTCCTTTTGTGCAGAGGAAATATGAGTTGAACTTCAGAGCCCAGACAAACTCACATGTGCTATTTGCAAAGAGATTTTGGAAAAGCAAAGATGTTTGGCCTCAACAACAAATATTAACTGAGCATCCATAAGAGTTTTAGCACTGTACTAGTTAATTTGGGACTACCTATATTTAACTATGTTTAGTCTCCTAACATATTCTTCTCTATATTCCTAGCTGATTCCTAGAGGGACTGGATGGCACTACTCCCTCTGACCCAACTACAAGTAAAGGTTAAAAGGTTTACTAGACTTGGAGTAAGTAGATAAAAGTTAGGAGCTTCTTCCATGAATGGTTGGGGCTACTCTTTCTACAGTGAATAAGTCTCACTTTTGAGGAGAGTTTCAGATCCATAAAGTACTCCATACTTAATACTAAAGTGTCACACTTTCAGTGGGTACACGGTAACTGTAACTGACTCAGTAACCTGTCCCAACCCTTTAATCAAGATATCCAGTATTAAATGTCACCAAATCCTGTCTTCAAGGTGCAAACTGATTGACTCTGGAGTCTGGAAAAGAATTTTCTACTTAATATCACACAACTGAATTTGCTGCAAAAATGTTATATGGAGTTAATCTGAGGTGAAATTTGGGCCAGTACATCAAAATGAGATTGAAATAAGAAAGAAAAGGGGCGCCTGGGTGGTTCAGTTGGTTAAGCGTCTGACTTGGGCTCAGGTCACGATCTCACCGTGGTGGGTTTGAGCCCAGTGTCGGGCTCTGTGCTGACAGCTCAGAGCCTGGAGCCTGCTTTGGATTCTCTCTCTCTCTCTCTCTCTCTCTCTCCCTGTTCCCCCTCTCCCCGCCGCCCCCGCTGGTGCTCTCTCTCTCTCTCAAAAATAAATAAACATTAAAAAAACATTTTTTTTTAAAAAAAGAAAGAAGAAATAGAAAAAGATACAATAAAGTCTCTCTTAACAATTATTTGATTCTTCTAATTCTTCACCATGGAAATATTGCTAATTTGTATATTTATTTCAAGAAAAATAAACTACCAGTACCTGAAGAAAATTACACACAACTGTTAGTTAAATCCCACTAGTTAGTTTAACTAGTTGTTAAATCCCACTAGTCACTTTTCCTTAAACTTCCTACAAGTCTTAATCTTATCTACCATTTTTACCAACAAGCTGATTTACCTAAATTCTCTTCTTCCATTTGTATACATATTTATCCAATCTGCCTTCTCTGGTGAGGGGTTGTTGTCTGTGATCAGTCCAGCCTGTAAGAGACCAAGAAAGGAGATAGAAGATAGAAGGTAGAAGATAGAAGATAGAAGATAGGAGACACAAGATAGAAGACAGAAGACAGAAGGGGCACCTGGGTGGTTCAGTTGGTTAAGCATCTGACTTCAGCTCAGGTCATGATATTACAGTTCATGAGTTTGAGCCCTCCGTCGGGCTCTGTGCTGACAGCTCAGAGCCTGGAGCATGCTTCACATTCTGTGTCTCCCTCTCTCTCTGCCCCTCCCCCACTTGCTCTCTGTCTCTCTCTTTCTCAAAAATAATAAACATTAAAAAATTTTTTGAAAAAAGAAGTTAGAAGACAGAAGACAAAATTGCCTTTTGTGCAGCACTGAATCCCGTGTGGAATGAGACAGAAAGCACCAAATGTTATCTTCAGGAAAGACTACTGAGAGAAGTACCTCTCAGCATACAAATGCTCATCAAAGCAAGTCAGAAGGTGCGTCGCAGATTAACGAGATCCTTGTTGGGGAAACAAGTGGCCAGAGAACAAGAAGCAGCAGCAGGTCCAAATGGGTGAGCTGCATTTTTGTATGTTTCTTAGCATAATGCTGTGTAAGCAGACCCAATTTATCTGACCAAGAGGGTTAGGACAGATGATGTTCTAATACCCTCAACATGGATCAACTAATATTTGTGTAGCATTTTTAAGTTCCCCAAGAAGTTTCAATTGTATCATCTCAAATGTCCCTTGAATCAATCCTGTGATGTAGATATTAATAATATCCACATTTACAGGTTAAAGATAGGAATGAAGACTGTCATTCCACTATAGAAACAGCATCTGGAGCTTGGCCTCCACTCATCAAGTCATCTAGAAGCCACCATGTCTCTGTCTAGATGCACGTTGGAGTAGCCAGTCTAATAATCTATTTCCTGCTGACCACCTACTGACTGGATAGTCAGAGAAGCATCTGTAATAAGAACTGCACTCAGGCTGAGAGGACAATGAGATCTGGGAGATCTTGGTGAACCTTCTGAGATCTCAGTGTCTCACTTAAAAGGTCCTAAAAGAAAGGTAGTGGGAAGGAGTGGCCAAGTATGAGACCTTATTAAGTTGTCCGCTGATAAATCTCCAATTTTTAATGGAAAGATTACAGAGTGGGATGCCTGGGTGGCTCAGTCAAGTAAGTGTCCAACTCTTGATTTTGGATCGGGTCATGATCTCGTGGTTCACAGGTTCGAGCCCCATGTCGGGCTCCACGCTGATAGTGCGGAGCTTGTTTGGGATTCTCTCTCTCTCGTTTGGGATTCTCTCTCTCTCTCTCTCTCTCTCCCTCTTTGCCTTTTCCCCACTCGTGTTCTCTTTCTCACTCTCTCTCTCTCTCTCAAAATAAATAAGTAATCTTAAAAAAATAAAATAAATAAAATTAAAAAGTGTTAGGGAATAAATCATTTTTAAAACTAAAGAAAGGGGGCACCTGAGTGGTTCAGTCGGTTGAGCATCCGACTTCGGCTCAGGTCATGATCTCACAGCTCGTGAGTTCGAGCCCTGCATTGGGCTCTGTGCTGACAGCTCAGAGCCTGGAGCTTGCTTCTGCTTCTGTGTCTCCCTCTCTCTCTGCCCCTAACCCACTCACATTCTGTCTCTGTCTCTCTCAAAAATAAATAAACCTTAAAAAAAATTTTTTTTAAAAACTAAAGAAAGGTTACAGAGTGATTTGGGGCATATAACTCAGAAGCAATGGAAAGGGTTTAAGAAAATTCTCATTTAAACAAACAAAAAGCCCTCCTTCCAGAGCTATCTACTTATGTACATGAATAAGGCTTCTTAGGATATACAACTACAAAAATAAAACTAGAGGTTTTATTGATACCAAACGTCTCATTCTAGCAAAAAGCAATAACTATTCATGAATAGATACATTAAGTGTAAAAGAAAATAAAAGCCCTAAAATAAAAGGAAAAAAAGGTAAAATTTGAAAAATTTAAAGCCTAATTCACCTCACAGCCATCTCATTGAGATGTATTTCTAATAAAATTATGTATACCTTTAGATCAAATAGTAAAACTTCTTTTGATCAACTGTATATTAATAATAATTGTAATGGTGACTCATTTCAGAAAATGTTTGGACCTCATGGTTACAGGAGATATTTTTAATTTTAAATCTTAATCTATAGAAATATTTTTGTTGAAATAAAACATAATAGGTTCATCAATAAAAGATATTCAAGCATAAATATATATTATATTAGAATAAAATTCCATAGGTGAAGTGGAATGAAAGCATAAGTTTAAGGGGGAAAATGACAAAAAAATAAATAAATAAAAAATAAAATAAAATGCAATAAAATGCTCAGATTCAGTATTAAGGAGGGCACCTTTTGGGATGAGCACTGGGTGTTGTATGGAAACCAATTTGACAATAAATTTCATATATTGAAAAAAGTAAAATAAAATGCTCAGATTCATAAAAAAAGGGGGGAATGACATAAATATCTGTAAAGAAAGCTTAATGATTTACTTTTTAAGTGGATGGTTGGAGTGGTAAATTGCCATGGTATTTAGATCATGTTAATTACTATTAAGAAAGTAATATAGCAGGTTTATTTTTTCAGTAGAATTTTTACAACATGAAGAAAATTTCATCCTCTGCAATTATTAGTACCATAATAAAAATTTTCAGCTGTCATCAATGTGCAAGAGGGGCACAGGGTGCCTGGGTGGCTCAGTCTGTTAAGCATCCTACTTCAGCTCAGGTCATGATCTTGCGATCCATGAGTTCGAGCCCTGAGTAGGGTTCTGTGCTGACAGCTCAGAGGCTGGAGCCTGCTTCAGATTCTGTGTCTCCCTCTCTCTCTGCCCCTCCCCCACTCACACTCTGTCCCTCTCTGTCTCTCAAAAAAGAATAACTGTAAAAAAGTTTTTTTAAGAGGAGGACAAACCTTTTCAAAATTCTCTTAGGCTGTATGTGAACTGGAAAGTTTAAAGATCACTAATGTCATAGGAACACATCACTTTGTCTAACACATACAAGAAATGCAGATTTTTCTAAAATCTGATGTAGGAGGCAGAATATCTAGCCAAAGAGTACAAACTCATAGCAATTCATTATTAAAGCAAACATAACTACTGAAATATGTATCTCAGCGAATTCATGTCTCCTACAATTGTCCGATTCTTTCATGACTACATTTGAAAACCAGTTCATTGGGTATATCAGGCAAGAAATAAGAATGTGAGAAGCTGATATAAAATAATCACAATTTTGTGATTTGTAGTGATAAGCCACACTATGACAGATGAAATTCTGTTACATAATAAAGGAACAGGAATACACATGATCACATAACCCTTGACCCCTAATATAACTCACCTGGCTCACACGTGGGATTATATCCGTTTTCCAAGAGTTACTCCTAATGACTAATCGGGAAGTTACTTACCCCCATGGAATGGCATACACCTAAATAAAAAGGCTGACATTGTGCACAGGAACAACAACACATCAAACAGGAAATGACAATCTCTACATGTTTTAATTTATCTTTGGGGCAAATTGACAATAAACCATCAATGTTAAAATGGAACTGAATTTTAATGAAAATTCAGGGGGAAAAGTATTTAAAACAACTTTGCTGGGGCTATTAGAACATGGAGTTCTGTTACAGAAGTGCTTGGAAAAAAGCTTGATAATCTAAACACATTGAAACTCCCTAGTGTAAAACTCTCTAGGCTAAATTATGGGAAAAGCCAATGTCGTATCAGCACCAAACAATCGTCCAGCATCAGAATGAAAAGAAGGAAATGTTGTTCTGAATAGCTTGCCAAGGCTAAAGAAAAGTAGAACAGTTGCTGAAGACGGATTGGTTGTGAGTAACAGACCAAAAGGATGCATTCTAATTTGTGTTTGCCACTTCAATTTTGAAACAGGTCATTCTCTTTAAACTTAGGGTAAATACAGCTGCATTAGAGAAAACCAGAGACAGGGAACGAGAAAGAGAGAGGGAGAGAAGAAAAAGGATGTAACAGGTGACAGTGAGAAAAGCATTTTAGTTTTTATGTTTCTCTCAGTCAATATGTCCCATAACCCTTTATAGGTGTATGAATGCTGTTTTCCCTTTTTTAATTCTTGGTGTGAGACAAAGATTAGGTTAAGTATAAAAAAAGTAATCAGGATACTCCCAAAGTAAACCATGGATTGACAATGTATCTCTTATGTAGTCTTTAGTACGTAAACTTTGCTTTGAACAACTTGACTGAGTATCCAAAGGAAGAATTTGTAAGCAAAATTACTTGACAATTTAATATAAGGCAGTGGCTACCAAACTTTTTGGGTGGAATGATTTTTAAGGTTATTATAAGGGAAATTTTCAAAAAAAAAAAACCCACAAAGTTTAAGGGAAAGCTACACTAACTCTCCATGTATCCGTCATCCAGCTTTAAACAATGATCAACTCATGACCAATCTTCTGCCATCTACCCCTGGCTATTGCGAGGCAAGTTTAAGATATGAGATGATTTAGTTTTGTTTTTAATCTAAAACATTTGAGGGTACTCCCCTGTCATGTTACAGTGGTTGAATTTTAATATTACTCAGAGTAATAAAATGTACATGTATATATGGATTATTGTCCACTCCATACCCACTTCTTTGCTATGGCCCCTGTGCTACCATTCCCAGA
Source organism: Panthera tigris (assembly GCF_018350195.1). Classification (NCBI taxonomy): domain Eukaryota; kingdom Metazoa; phylum Chordata; class Mammalia; order Carnivora; family Felidae; genus Panthera; species Panthera tigris. The sequence goes on along the minus strand of NC_056667.1, from coordinate 85,703,147 downwards.
GGTCTGCGGCCCATGGCGGGGAAACTTCTGGCATAATGACAATAGCTGTTAACAGCATTGAGAAATGTGCTTATTTACTAGCACCTTTACATATACTCACAACACAAATACAGCTAATATTTCTTTATTTCTCAGGAATATACTTGTCACTACAGGTTTACAAACAAATTATAAAAAATTGTGTTAGAATTTTTAACAGAACTTTTTTCCTCTTTGCCCACTAACCCGAGCATTTCTTGCCTAACATAGAACAAAGAACTAACACAGGCCACTGCTTTCTAAAAGTTGTTCCCCCCAACAGCTGTTTAGGGGCCTTTATGACATTGACATCACCTATGAAAAAAAGTCCAGATCTTTGTGGGCTGGAAATCCTTGCACAATACAGCTTGAGAGTTGGCATGCTTGTTGGCAGGCTCCCCAAGAAGCTAAGGAACAAACGAGCAAAGACTGTGTTCACACACTTGGAAGTGACAATTCCACACCAGAAGCCTTGGTACACCCTGCACATTTCCTTTCTAGAAAAGACTAATAGTCAATGCTATTAGGCCAGAACTCCTCTTATACATGAAATTCGCTTTTGTAACAAGAAAAAAAAGGAAAAACACTTCCCTCTTCTCCATATGAGAGGGATAATTTCTTTAATTTCCTTGGTAAGGGGCATGAAAGCAAATCTTTCCTGGTTTCTGCTTAGAGCACACCTCATGTAGTACTCATTAATGCTAAAGGGATTTACATATTTTAAGAATAGTATACTGTATCTCACAATTATAAATATCATTCAGGAAGTTTGTGAATGGATTACTGGTAGACATTCAATCCGGGTCAATTTCAACCCCTAAAACACTTATGTTAAAATGAACAGAATTATCTCCACTAAATCATATTCAACACTAATTTTAGCTGCATAAAGAGAAAAAATATGAGTGTTACATTTACACTTTACTTGAGAAAAGCAATCCACTCAAAATGAATTATCTTCCTAGTTTTATGGGATATTCTGTTTTGTAATTATACATTTCTGAACAAAAAATGTCATCATTTGAAGATTCCAATTTTGGCCTTATTTTTCTAAACATGTCCATCATGGAGCTGAGCGAATAGAATACGTAAGACAGCAAAGTCTTGCTTACATAGTATAATGTTTTTCTAAAACAGTTCAGATGTGAAAGAAGGCAATCTGGTTTTCAGCCAGGGAAATTATTATCTGCTTCATATGTACCGTATTAATTAGATTAACCCAAATCCTAGTAGTTTGCATAATTGTATTTAATTTGCCAGAGGGGTCAAATTATAGCATTGGACCTCTGTAATGCTGTTTAGTCAGCAAAACCATATCACATTCTAAAGAAACTGAAATGCATTTGTAATCTTAGAATAATAAAATGAGGTCTTCAGAGTCTCAATTTGAATAGAACTCCCCCTCCCCGCCCCAGAAATGCACCTGGCAAATATTTAAATTCATGAAATATGGTTAAACATTAATTAGAAGTTTATTTACTTCACCCCCTTCCAGTTTCCTGTCAATTCCTCAAGTGTATTTTCTACTCATGTAGCTAAACTATCATTAAAATATAAAATTTCAGACACTGAGCTTCTTTGTCCATTAGTTCCTTCTTATAGGCTTAATATGTTTCCTCTATATTAAATAATTTTTTTTCACTCCTCACTTCTACCCCTCAGAAATAGGGTGGAATATAAACACAAAGAAAGCAACTGAGGAAGAACTTTTGGAACTTGTTTATAATGGGGACCAGAGGATCACTAAAATTCTAAGAAATAAAAAACGTGCTGTATAAGAATGTCAGGATGTTTGGCTAAAACAACCTTCTTCTAGATTTTATTGAATGTTAGACATTCAAAAGGTGCCCAAGCAAACTTTGCAGTATTTGGTATTCAGTGACTTTGGCTTTCTCTGAGCCACTTGGTCTCCCACCAGCCACCCTGAAAATCCACCAGCCGGGTCTACTCTGGAATTCTGTATTATAAAAAAAAGCTTGGCCCAGTTCTGGGTTAGTTCTCAGCTGATGTAACCCCTGTTTAAAGCAGTGATATATTCAAACACAGATTATCACCAGAACCACTCAAGGCACCTTTGACAAAATACAGATTTCCAGAGAACCAACTCAGGTTTACTAAATTAGAATCTTAGAGGTGGAGGTTAACGTGGTGGTAGGGTGAGACAGAAGCTAGGAATCATATTTTTTAAAAAGTTTCCCAGAGAATTTTTTTAATGTTTATTTATTTTTGAGAGAGAGAGAGAGGATGAGAGGGAGGGACAGAGACAGAGGGAAACAGAGGATCTGAAGCTGGAGCCTCACTGACAGTGGAGAACCTGATGCAGGGCTCGAACTCACCAACTGCAAGATCACGACCTGAGCCAAAGTCAGACGCTTAACTGACTGAGCCACCCAGGCGCCCCTCCCAGAGGATTTTTTAAAAACAGTTTTATTGAGATATAATTTGTATACCACACAATTCAGCCATATAAAGAATACAATTCTGGAGTTTTTAGTATATTCACACATATGTGCAGTCATCACCACTGTCAATCTTAGACTGCTTTTATCACCTCACAGGAAACACCATGCTGTTTAGCTACTATTCTCCTATCCCCCCATCCCCACCTTCAGCTCTAAGAAACCATTTCTGATTCTACAGATTTCCCTATTCTGAATTTTCATATGAATGGAATCATATAATATATGATTTTGTGTCACTGACTTCTTTCCCTTAGCTTAATGTTTACAAGGTCCATCCAAGATGTAGTGTGTATTAGTACTCCATTCCTTTTTATGGCCATATAATATTCCCTTGTATGGATATACCACCTTTTGTTTATGCATTGGTCCACTGATGAACATTTGGGTACCCAGAAGATCTGCTCATTAGTCATATTTGGTAACTATCAATAGAAAAGGACCAAGTGTTGACCTCAGGGCAGTTCCAAGCTCTCCTCACAAAGCAGCTGAGGGTTTTGTACTGCAAGCGGGGAGAGGAGCATGTCCTGAAAAGCAGGACTGAGGATGGAGTTCTGACTCTGCACTTAGTCATATGACCTGGACAGTGTCTCTCTCTTTTTCTTTTTAAGTTTATTTATTTTGTGTGTGTGAGAGAGAGAGGGCTAGGGACAAAGAGAGAGGGAGAGAGAGAACCCCAAGCAGGCTCCATGCTGTCAGTGCAGAGCCTGATGTGGGGCTCCATCCCATGAACCGTAAGATCATGACCTGAGTGGAAATCAAGAGTCTGATACCCAACCAACTGAGCCACCCAGGTGCTCCTGGGCAGTGTCTTTCATTCTATCTCCATTTGCTCATTTGTAAAATAAGAACAATGATTTCTACTTTATGGAATTGTGAGGATGCATGGGATAATCTGGGTAATGTGTCTAAAATTGCCTACATGACAATTTTATTTTGTACATTTAGTATTTTATATATGGCAGCAATTATTCTTACTTTCATTTTCTGGGTTGAAGTAAGCCAAAACAATTCTTACATATAGAGTTATAGAGGTTGGATAGATTATTTTCACCTAGAAAATAAATTATTATAAATAAAATAAGCCTCTCCAAGTCATAAGTAAAAAGACAGATTGGAAAGTGAAATTCCTTTATTTTTTTAACTGAAGTCAAAGTAATGAATAAAGACCACCTTTTCATTTGAAAAAAAAAATAGTTGTTTTTGTTTAAGAGTATAAATCAGGGGCATCTGGTTGGCTGAGTTGGTTGGACGTCCAACTATGGCTCAGGTCATGATCTCACAGCTCCTGAGTTCGAGCCCCGCGTTGGACTCTGTTTTGAGACCTCAGAGCTTGGAGCCTGCTTTGGAGTCTGTGTCTCCCTCTCTCTCTGCCCCTCCCCTGCCCTCATGCTCTGTCTCTCTCTCTCAAAAATAAACTTTTAAAAAATTAAAAAAAAAAGAGTACAAATCAGATTTTTCTTGTTTCATTGCATTTTCAAAGTCTACATATTCTGCACATTCTATGAATCTTTTGAAAGCTCTACCCATATAAGTGCATGTATGGATATATGTGCACACACACACATGAACACACATACAATTACAGTCAACACTTACTGAACCCTTGACATATGCCAGGCGATATACTTTATGTGCATTCATACACATATCCTTCCAACAACTCTCTGTGGTCAGCTAAGGAAGTTGAAGCTCAGAATTGTTAGGAACCTTGCTCTGGATCATATGGCAGATGAGTAGCAGAGCCCAAGCTCCTAACCACGACACTTGTAGTAGTTTTTCCTCCATATGTTTGTATGTAAGATTATGGAAAAGATATTTTTTGTAAACTACAGAATGATATTTCTACAGCTTGAAGGAGCCTTTGACAGTTACTAGTGAAATCCCCTTAATCTACAGGTGAAAAGACAAAGCAAGGCATTGAAATGGCAAGCCCAGTATATTTAGTTCAGTCTCCTATCTTCCAGTCTGGTCTCTGCACTGCACTACACCATCCAGGCACCAAGGTTCCATGTCGTTTCTTAAAGGCAATGTATTATGAGAATGCCAAGCATGTTTAGGGTACTTATGCTTTTATGTGTGCCTTAAGGATCCTTACCTCACTCTCCTGCTGGAAAATTCCCACCCATTCTTAAGGCTCAGCTCAAATGTAACCTTTTCTATGACAATTCCTGTCCTTTTATAAAGTTCAGTCCTGGTGTCCTTCTTTTTGTTCCCAAAGTACGTTGTACTCCTTATACTATTGCATTTTGAGCCCTGTTTAAAGTTTGCACCAGAGAAAAGCAGCATTGTAAACCAGCAGCACTGGTTTTCAAAGAGCTCTGTGGTACCTCTTTACTAGAGACCCAGGGATTGGGGAAGGAAGGAGCTCTAGGTTTCGCACTCTGATTAATCAAAGAAGTTCTGCTTTTATCTGTTTGGTTTATTTTCATCCCAACTTTGATCTATTTGGCTTATTTTCATTTCAATAATAAGATTCTTGATAGGAAAGAAAAAAGTTGAAAACCACTGGCATAGTTGAAAGACCCTGAGCTTTGGAGTCAGACAGGACTGACCCTGAGTCCCACTTATGCTATTGCTATCCCAGCTGTACATTCTTGGTGCCAATACTTAACCACTTTGGACTGTAGTTTCTACATCTGTCAAACTCTGCAGTGTTGGCTGGAGGGTAAATAAACTGTGTGTAATAGAATTGTGCTTGACACACAATGCCTGGATAAATTATTCCCTCCCTTATTTGTTGTAATTATTTCTTTATTTCCCTGCAGTTTGTAGGATCTTTACATTCTTTCTACCTAACATAGCCTAGCCCAAATAGGCATTTAATGCATGTTTTATCAAGGGAAGCAAATGTGATGGGATACTAAACTGTCTTCTTTTTCCTTTTTTTAAAAATAGCTTTATTTAGGTATATTGGAAGGTTTTTACATCCCTGTCTCCATAATTCATAAAAGGAGGGAAAATTAGTAAGGAGATGGGATCCTATAACAAAATAGTTTCAATATTGAGGATAGGGGTGGATTAAAAAAAGCTTTGAATGCTATGTTAAAATTTTAAATTGAAAGTTTTGAAAGGTAGAGGTGTGACAATAATTTGTTAGCAAAACAGATAATGTAGTACAGTGATTTTTTAAAGTTATTTTTTAATGTTTATTTATTTTTGATAGAACACAAGGAGGGGGGAGAAGAGAGAGAGGGAGACACAGAATCCGAAGCAAGTTCCAGGCTCTGAACTGTTAGCACAGAGCCCAATGCAGGGCTCAAACCCATAGACCATGAGATCATGACCTGAGCTGAAGTCAGTTGCCCAACCAACTGAGCCACCCAGGCACCCCAGTAGTACAGTGATTCTTAACAGAAGGTGCTGGAGTATATATATAGTAGTTGAAAGTGTGGAATCTGAATTCAAATCACAGCTCTGTTACTTATTAGCTGTAGGACTGTGAGCAAGTCACTTAATCTCTTTCTTTCATCGGTAAAACTGGTTTAATAATAGCACTTACCTCAAGTGTTGATATTCAGATTAAAAAGTTAACATACATAAAGTATTTAAGATAGTATCTGGCACACAGTCAGCAGCATATAAGTGTTATAACAATGATAAGAGGTAGCTTTATTATTATTATCACATGCCCCCTAAAGGCACATAAAAGGAAGATTACAGAATCACTTGGTCCACCTTTGAGGATTCAGAATCATCTGAGATTCTTTTATAAACTTAACAGAACTTTGTGTTGGGAGGAAGTGCCATTATGAGGCACTCTTACTATTGGAAGTGTATTGTATTCCTCAAGTATGTTAGGACAAATAAAAAGTTGAGAATCTCCTCTGTCCTGATAACATCGAGGAGGGGTTGTAGTGAAAAGAGTCTGGAAGTAAGGAGACGAGTGAGGAAGTTACTACAATAGTCCAGGAACTTAAATCAATAGTCCAGACAAAAGTGAAACACGACCACCAGGGAAGTCTGACTTAGAAATGTCTTGGGGGGCGCCTGGGTGGCTCAGTCAGTTAAGTGTCTGACTTCCACTCAGGTCATGATCTCGTGGTCTGTGAGTTTGAGCCCCACATCGGGCTGTCTGCTAACCTTTCAGAGCCTGGAGCCTACTTCAGATTCTGTTTCCCCCTCTCTCTCTGCCCTCCACCCTCCCCAACCCCTCCTCCCCCCCCCCACCGCTTGCACTCTGTGTCTCTGTCATTCTCTCTCTCTCAAAAATAAACATTAGAAAACATTAAAAAAAGAGAGAAATATCTAGATTAAATCAGATCCTCATTGGAGACTGCCTAAAAGTAACTTTGAGGCTCTTAGGAGGCCTAGAACTAGCCCTTTCCATTGATAGGATACTCCAAAGTTTGGAGAGGAGTGAGTTCCCAGTCGGACCATTTACTCCTGGAGACTTGCTCTAGTTCAACTTAAACATCTAAGGCAGTTTGTAGGATCCAAATATCAGACTATGATGTCAGGAGGCCAGGAGGCTTTCTATGCTGGTTGACATAGTGACCCAGTTAGGAGAGGCCAACAGACCTTCTAGCAACAGAAAATATTTCCAGTAAGCCATGCTTCATGATGGAGGCTTTCTTCAATTGGCTTTAGTTATGAGCTGTTAATCAGGAAGCATGCAATTTCAAGAGCTATAAACCATCTATAAGGGAAAAAGTTTGGGAGGAGATTTTGCTGGAAAAGAACCCCAAACATGTGTAAAGTATGGTTCTCTCCTAGAGCCTTATTCTGAGTCCCCTCCATGTGCTTCCTTATGTGTGGTAAGCAGAATAATGCTCCCCCATCATCCCCAAAGATGACCACATCCTACTCACTGGAACTTGTAAATATGTTGCCTTACATAGCAAAAGCAAATTTGGAGATGTGATTGAGGTTATAGACCTTGAATTTAGGAGAGTATCCATCCACATTACCTTGAATAATCCAGGTGGACCCAATCTAGTCAGAAATCTTCTTCCAGCTGTGATCAGAGAGGAGCAACAAAAACTCTACCCACCACTGCTGGCTTTTAAGATGGAGGGAGAGGGCCATGAGCCAAAGAATATACTAGCCTCTAAAAGTAGAGAATGGCCCTTGGTTTACAGCCAGGAAGAAAATGGGGCCTCAGTCCTTCAACCACATGGAACTGAATTCTGTCAACTCTTGAATGAGCAAGAAAGTGAACTCTCTTCTAGAACCAAGAGAAAGGAAAATAAGCCTGAGGACACTTTGATTTTAGCCTGGTGAGACCCATACTGGACTTCAGCCTACAGAACTATAAGATAAAAACTTTGCATTGGGTTAAACCACTAAATTTGTGATAATTTTTATAGCAGCAGTAGAAAAACTAACACTTCACATTACTATATTTTGGAATAAAAATTATTTCCAGTGGGCTGTGGAAACAGAAAATGTAATTTAAAAGTAGTTATTTTAAATTAAATATTAATCTGTTATTGCTACTAAGTGTGACTTTATTTCATTTTAATTAGCTTATGGCACTATGGGGAGTTTTTGACTGTCATGAATATGTTCTTCTTGTTTCATGAAAGACACTCACGGGATGCAGGCAAATGCTCTTCTGACTGTTAGGTTAACTAAAGTTAAGTGAGCAAATACCCAAATGTTTGAGAAATAGGATGTAACTAAAAGGAATCATTAGGAAAGCAATTCTTGTGCTATTAAATAGCTACAACATGTATAGGCTTAAGCAGTAACACTAAGACATTGATGACCTTGCTCAAGATGGTGACATAACTGGACCATCAAAGGCATACAAGGGCACTCAACACAGTGAGGAAAGAAAATATTTTGGGTAATCTGGAGAAACTGATTTTAAAAATCATGCTTGGGATTGTAATATTTTACTTCAAACATTGCCAGTTCCTACTGATCTTCCTCTCTAGTATCTCAAACACCTTATACAATGAACTCTAAGATCCTATCTGTGTTTGGCTGATGAAGTAACAAACGTGATTTTAAATAAAAGAACTATCACTCCAAGATTAGATTTAGATTTTCTCCCATAAAGGATTTTCTTGAAATAACATTTGTTGCAACAAAATTTGAACTATAATGCTCATTCAGTTCCATAATACCTGGCATTACAATTCCCTTATTTAATACAGTTGACATTCCATATGGAATTCTGTCTCTTTTTAATAAAGATTCTATCATGGATTAGATCTCTGCTTAAGCTTATTATCTGATCTTAGTTTTCATTATAGTTTGTCTATGTATGTCCCCACAGGACTGCTATGCCCGGCTTTTCTTTGCTTATTCTCAAATGAAGATGAGCAGTGCAGAGCCGTGAAAAAGTTGCATAATTGGATAAGGTCATCTGTCCTACCTCCAGGCTTCTCTGTCCCCTTCCAAGAGCCCACCGCCTTTTTGCCGTGCACCTCCCCTCCTCCATCAGAACAGGAATGAGTGTGATGTCATCATTTATAGCTAAAACTGAATCAGATATTTGTGTTTTTAAGCTTCTTATCTCTAATTGTAGAAGGAAAGGATTTATCAACAGTTGAAGTGATTTTTTTTTTCTTTTAGGCAAAACTGCTAGTGGAAGGGAAATGCTGGGTTAAATACTAACCCCAAAGGCAAAACAGTTTTAGCTATAGTAGGGTGTTGTGTGTGTTGGGGGAGGAGGAAGTTGTGGTGAGAGAGGTTTGTGTGGAGAAAGATGATCAGGTATCAGAGCAAATACCAGCCTATGTAAGAACACTTCTTATTCCATGTCTTCTTTTCTTTTAAGCTTAATGTATCTCCTTTCATTCTTTGGCTCAAGAGTCTCATATTTTGGAGCTCTGGGGTCCATTCATTCCTCAAAAGCAGAGCTTTATGCATGAATTAAGTGATTAAACTTTGTATGGGAGGTGCAATCCCAGGGTAGTGACCATGAGGGAGAAAGAAGGTAAGTGTGAGGAGGGTAAGTAACAGTGTCACCATGCTGGTCACTACTTCATAATAAGCCATGGAGAGATTAAGGCAATCACCTGCAAGTTTTCATCTGCTCAGCCACACTGGGGAACTGTGCCTGAGAATGGATGGGAGGGAAAGAGGAGACAGAATTGACCTTCTGTCACAGAATTGTGGCTCCTTCTGGCCTCCTAGCTTCCAGTGGTTCTGGGAATTAACTCTACAAGGAGTTAATTCTCCTATGCTTCTAGGTATAGCACTGGACTCATCAGAAAGCCAGATTCCATGCCCTGTAGTGAAGTGTTTCATCCGAGCCCATAAATGAGAGAAGCAGCCAGGGACTTTGGACTTATGGTTGGCTACCTGGCCACACAGTGATAACCAAAATGAAGGGTCATAATTCTTGGACAAGCAATTAGTTCACTCCCAGACAGCACAATCATTTGAGGCGTGAAGTAGGTATATCATAGAAGCTTTCAAGGAGGAGCTGATGGTCCAGAATGCAAGACAGGCAAGGCCAGTGAAATAAATCAAGGGGGCTTGTAAGCTACGTCTTATATTTTTTCTATTTTATGAAGATTATAAGTTCTTTAATTTATTTTTTAATCTTTATTTTTGAGAGAGAGAGAGAGACACAGAGTGTGAGCAGGGGAGGAACAGAGAGAGAGGGAGACACAGAATCTGAAGCAGACTACAGGCTCTGAGCTGTGAGCACAGAGCCCAACACAGGGCTTGAACTCATGAACCATGAGATCATGACCTGAGATGAAGTCAGATGCTTAACCAACTGGGCCACCCAAGCGCCCCTAAGATTATAAGTTCTTTTAGGGCAGGACTATGTATTTTCATCTTTGACTCCTCCATAGCTATAATACTACATGCTGAATCTTAGGTGAGTTTGACCTCAAGGTGTACTATAATTTTATTTTATTTTATTTTATTTTATTTTATTTTATTTTATTTTATTTTATTTTAATTTTTTAAAATGTTTATCTATCTTTGAGGAAGAGAGAGACAGAGTGTGAGTGGGGAAGGGGTAGAGAGAGAGGGAGACACAGAATCCGAGTCAGGCTCCAGACTCCAAACTCAGCACAGAGCCTGATGCAGGGTTCAAACCCACAAGCCGTGAGATTATGACCTGAGCAGAAGTCGGATGCTCAACCGACCGGGCCACCCAGGCACCCCAAGGTAGCTAGCAGGGAAGACGAGAAGCAGGACTGAGCAAGCCAGGAGAACCACTCAGCAGTTCAAACTAGAGTTAGTAAAGAATCACGTTGAACTAGAGCCTGATCAAAGACATTGCTAAGGTGGTCTAATTTTCCTGAGATATGGTAACAATGGAGATATTAAAAATCAGGTGGTAGAGCATCCTGCCTCCATTGGAAGTGAATAACATGTAGCATCCCATTCAACAATTGATGATGTAGGACACAAGATCCAGTTCCCAGGAATAGAGCACAGGGTACTAAAGATCCAGCCATTGTAATAGTGTCCATGGTAGATTTCAGCTCTAGGCAGAGAGCTTGAATTTTTAAAAAACATTTTGTTTAATGTTTATTTATTCTTGAGAGAGAGCATGAGCAGGGCAGAGCAAGAGAGGGATACAGAATCCGAAGCAGGCTCCAGACTCCAAACTGTCAGCACAGAGCCTGACGCAGGGTTCAAACCCACAAGCCATGAGATCATGACCTGAGCAGAAGTTGAATGCTTAACCGACTGAGCCACCCAGGCGGCCCAAACTTGAATTTTTTTAAAAGGGGGAAACTAAGACAAGAGGGCTCATAGTTGGGCTATATGAACATGGGATGTTATGGATTAGTGAAATTATTAATAGTATTTGAGTTAGTACTAATAATTTTTAGTCAGTATTGATTATGTATATTGGTTATTTCTCTATATTGCTTAATTTTCCCAAAAACTCTCTTATTTACTTATTTATTTATTTATTTATTTATTTATTTATTTTTTATTTATCTATTTATTTATTGAGACAGAGAGAGTGTGTGTGAGCAGAGGAGGGGCAGAGAGAGAGGGAGAGAGAGAATCCCAAGCAGGCCCAAAGGCCTATATTTCATTATTTATTAGCAGTGAGACCTTGGGGGAAATTAGTCAACAGATATGAGCTTCAAATAAGTCAGAACTGTACCTGGCAGAGTGCACACAGCATGTAGTAATGATTCAATAAAAGCTTGTAAAATAAACTCACTGCTTCATTTCCATCCTTTTCTACTCAAGAAAACAAAACAAAACACAACAAAACTAAACAAACTCAGAGGCACCTAGCTGGCTCAATCCCTAGAGCATGTGACTTTTGATCTCAGGATTGTGAGTTTAAGCTCCATGTTGGGTGTAGAGCTTACCTAAAAATGCATAAATAAGTAGATAAATAATCATCACCTTTTTTTAAAGTTTATTTACTTATTTTGAGAGACACAGAGACACGCAAGTTGGGGAGGGAGGGAGAGAATCCCAAGCAGGCTCCACACTGTCAGCACAGAGCCTGACGTGGGGCTCAAATTCACAAGCCAGGAGATCATGAGCTGAGCGGAAACCAAGAGTCAGACGCTTCACTGACTGAGCTGCTCAGGCACCCCTAAAAAATCACTACCTTAAAGCAAGCAGTAAATCATTACAGTCTCATAAAAAAATTTTTTTTAAAAACCCCACCAAAACCAAACCAAAAACTATCCCCAGTACACAGCTGCTATTTAAATTTCTAATTACCAAGGCAAATTCATCCCACTGAGTGTAGCTACTTTTTCAACTAATATAATTTGTCACTCACATGCACCTAGCATCTCAGCAGCCTCCCAATTTGTACCCCCAACCTGCAGCACAATCAAAGAAAAATGTGTGATGTGCTGCTCCTCTCGTCCTGATTCTGTGCAGCTATCCTTGTGTTACTCATTTATCTGAAGCTATTTTGATTTGACAAGCAGGAGGAAAATTAAAAAGAGTGGGTATTTATCCCCCCAAAGCAGGTCTATTTTAAAGAAAACCACTCTCACTTTTAAAACCATAGTGCAATTATACATGAAAATAAATATATATTAAAAGGAACAGGTCATCTCTTTCATCAGTAACCTTTCACTGTAAATATGAATTTCATTTCCTGGGACTCAAAGAAAATAATGCTTTAATTCATGAGGGAGGGAGGCAGGAAGGGAGGAAGAGAGGGAGGGGGGAGGGGGAGAGAGAGAGAGAGAGAGAGAGCAAGAGAGGAAAAGAACATTACCGCCACCTCTCGCTCACTTCTCTAGAAATGAGAAAACGTCCAGGAAACCTGGCACTTGCCAAAGGTTCACAGAGACAGTCTGACTTTTGTTTTTACTTCCATGACCTTTGCTGGGTCTCAGTGCAGTCAGACCAACTTTGCATATATATTGACACTATGGAAACCACACAGATAAGCTTTGGGTTTGGTTTGTATGCTGTATTGACTTTGGCACTTGACAATGATACACATATTTTCCTGTTAGAGCTCCCAAAGGCTTTGTTCTGATCTTGAGTTGCTGGTCTCTTTTATTCAGCTTTTGCGTTTCTCCATAATTACTTCAAAATGCATGTATTTTTAAACTATTTATTTTTCTGCTTAACTATAGTTCAGTTTTGTGTTGGAGTGCATGGTAGGAATGCTGGCTTTAACAGAAGCGGGGAAGATTCTGTGCAAGCTGGGAAACACACACTGTATTGCTGAGCTTCCGCAGGGACACAAATAGGGGAATCTGGGTCTCTGGAGGAACAGACCCTCAGAGGGTCACCCTCTGAGATACAGACATTCTCTATTTCTACCCAGGAGTTTCAGATTGCTCTGTGTCTTCTCTGGTTGTCTTTTAGAACTGGTCCCTCCTATCCTTCTGGCAAGATACCATTTACTTCAGTTAGTTCCCACCTCCTCGTATCGCAGGGGACAGAGCAGACACTCCTGGAACTCTACAGAAAGACATCTTAGGAATGACAATTTTGAAAAATCTGATAAATATATTCTAATTTTTAAATTGTGGTTGCTGTGGACTGAATATTTGTGTTCCCCCCCCCCCGCCCCCATTGCCCAAATTCGTATGTTGAAGCTTAAATTCCCACTACAGGACGTTTGGAGGTGGGGCCTTTGGGAGGTAATTAGGTCATGAGGCTGGAGCCCTCATGAATGAGATTGGTGTTCTTATGAGAAGAGACAGGAGAAAGATGATTTTTCTCTTAGCCATGTGAGGATGCAGCAAGAAGCAGCTGTCTCCAAGACAGAAAGCAGGACCTCGTCAGACACCAAATCTGCTGGCATCTTGATCTTAGACATCTTAGCCTCCAGAACTGGGAGAAACAAATTTTTATTGTTTAAGCCACCCAGTCAATGTCATTTTTATTATAGCAGCCTGAGTTGAATAAGGCATAAAAAATGAAATTTACCGTTTAACCCTTTTTAAGTGTACCATTCAGTGGCATTAAGTGCATTTACATTATTATGCAACCATCGGTGATATCCATCTCCAGAACTTTTTCATCCCAAATTGAAACTCTGTGCCCATTATATAATAACTTCTTATTATTCTTTTCTCCCATCCCTGGCAACGACCATGCTACTTTCTGTCTTTATCAACTGGACTACTCCAGGTACCTCAATAAGTGGAATCATACAATATTTGTTCTTTTGTATCTGACTTATTTCACTTAGCATAATGTCTTCAAGGTTCTTCCATATTGTACTATGTGTCAGAATTTCACTCCTTTCTAAAATTCAGTAATATTGCTTCGTTTTGATAATAGCTATCCCAGTGGATGAGAAGTGGTATCTCATCGTTATATTCTGACTTTTGAAGAAAATAAAGTGTGTGGCCTAAATTTCCAATTGTTCTTATGAAAGATTTGAGCTCACCACTGACAATGTTATAGCAAAAAGAGTATTTTATAGGCTGCTTAACATGGTGTCATTTTACTGGAGTAAGTGAATAGTTAAAGAATGATTAGCTAAATAGCTAAAAAGAACCAGGCAAGATAGATGAATATGGGAAATAGGCTTGAAAAGTTACTTTCGTAAAATGCACAGGACTTCATGTCATAATTGGATTAGAAGATGGAAGAACATAGAATCTCTTTCATGTTTCTTACCTGGGCAATTGATAGATGATAGCGCTATTTATCAAGATGTGAAAAATGGGTGAGAGGACTGCTCTGGGGAGAGGGATATGCTGTGTGTCCAGGCGGACATGTTCAGTATGTACCTGAGTCTAGCAAACCGGAGAAAGCTGAGGGAGATGAAGAAATTTTCGAGTTATTAGCTTATGGTGATGCCATCGGCTTGGAGACCTCCTCAATGTGCAGGCTGAGAAGGGATGGCAAAGGACAGATCAGTGGGATGCAACAGTAGCTGGTGTGGACAGAGGAAAAGTAAGAAGGAATGGTTACAGAGTGAGGAGAGATGGTTCCATGGAAATCAGGTGGAAAAAAAAAATTAGCCCAGAGTGTCAAAGGTTGCAGACTGATTAGATAAATAAATAATGAAAACTGCCTACTGGATTTGGCACCTAAGGGCCACAGATAACATTCATAGAGCAGTTTCAGTTTGGGGCCGGGGTAGGAGCCTATGGGGATGGAAAGAAAGTGGAGAAAGCAAATAATGCAGTTTTTCAAGAGGCCCAGGAGCAAGTAGGAGAAATTCAGGATGGAAACTTGAGAAATGCACTTTTTTTTTTTTAACTGAGAAAGACTTCACCTTGTTTACAGGCTAAAGGGGGAAGAGCTGAAGAAGAGAAGGAGGCTGAAGGCACAGGAAAGAAAAGAGACAGCTGATGGATCCAAGTCCTCAAGGAAGTGGGAGGGAATGAGATCCCCAGCACAAGTGGCTGGATTAGGATGAGGTTTGAAACTTCTTTTGGAGCAGGGAAAAGAGGCTAGGTTACAGCATATGCAGATATGCTTGTAGAAGTGGGGGGAAGGGCAGGAAGTTAAGAGCATTCATGCTTGATAAATAGCCTTTGTGAAATAGGAAGTAAAGTCATCTACTAAGAAAGGATGATATTTTGGAAAATCAGTATGGTAGAATAGTGTTGTACATGTTGAATGAGGTAAGAATTTACAGTAGAAGGAAACTAATGTAATAGTCTAGGCGTGAGGTTATATGGGACTTAAGTGGAGTGATGGGCAACGGGTTAGAGAAGTGAGATAGGTCTCATGCTCCTTTTCCTCATATTCTTCTGAAAGTTAGAAGGATTACTTTTCTTCTGATGAACAAATCCCAATAGACAACACCCATGCCAAGGGAAATGCTAAATGACACCAATATTTTTAAATATCCAGGGCTAGAACAAAGCATCCTTGGAGCAATTATACTTTCTTTTTTTTTTTTTAAGTTTATTCATTTATTATTTCTGAGAGAGAGAGAGAGAGAGAGAGAGAGAGCACGGGCGCGCGCGCACGCACACACACACACACACACACACACACACACGCGGGGGAGGGGCAGAGAGAGAGCGAGGCACAGAATTTGAAGCAGGCTCTAGGCTCTGAGCGGTCAGCACCCAGCCTGATGCGGGGCTCGAGTTCATGCACCGCGAAATCATGACCGGAGTTGAAGTTGGATGTTTAACTGACTGAGCTACCAAGGTACCTCAAGACTTTCTAAAGACAAGTTGTTATTGCAGAGAGACGCATATCAATATCAACTGCCCTACCTACTCCAATCTTTGAGCTGTTGGTCTTAATGTTTCTCTTTCTCTCCCTCTCTCCCTCACCTCCCCCTAACCCCCACATTCTTTTTTTTTTTTAAGTTTATTTATTTATCTTGAGAGAGATTAAGAGAGAAAGAGAGGGAGAGAGAGAGAAAACACGATGAAGGGAGGGGCAGAGAGAAAGGGAGAAAGAGAATCCCAAAAAGGCTCTGCGCTGTTAGTGCAGAGACCAACTTAGGGCTCAAACTCACAAATGGTGAGATCATGACCTGAACTGAGATCAAGAGTTGGAGTTGGTCACTTAACTGACTGAACCACCCAGCTGCCCCCTCCCAGCCCCCACATTCTTTCTTTGGTACATATACACAGAAAGTAGAACAATAGAGAAACTAAGGTAAAGGCACAAAAGAGCCTGACGCAAAACCCTATGTAAACCAGAAATAAAGATCATGATTATGAATAACTCATTTTTTTAAATTGTGGTAAAATATACATAACATAAAATTTACCATTCTAAAACTTTAAAAAATATATATTATTTTTGGAAGAGTGCAAGCATGGAGGAACAGAGAGAGGGGAACAGAGGATCCAAAGCAGGCTCTGCACTGACAGGCTGACAGCAGGAAGCTCAATGTGGGGCTGGAACTCAGGAACCACAAGATTATGACCTAAGCCGAAGTCTGATGCTCAACCGATTGAGCCACCCAGGCACCCCTACTATTCTAAAACCTAAGTGTACAATCCAGTGGCATTAAGTGCATTCATGTTACAGTGCAACCAATAACACTACCCATCTTCAGAACTTTTTCATCATTCCAAATTGAAACTCTGTACTCATTAAACAATAATTGCCCACTCCCCCTGGCCCCTGGTAACCACTTTCCACTCTCTGTGTCTATGAATTGGACTCCTCTAGATACCTTATATAAGCAGAATCATAAACTATTTGTCCTTTTTTTTCTGGCTTACTTCATTTAGAATAATGTTTTCAAAGTTCATCCATGTTGTACCATGTATCAGGATTTCATTCTTCTTTAAGGCTGAATAACATTCCATTTACATATACAACACATTGTGTATATCCATTCATCCATCAAAGGACAATTAAGTTGTTTCCATTTTTTGCCTATTATAAATAATGCTTCTATGAACATGAATGTACAAATATTTGTTCTAGTCCCTGATTTCAACCATGTATGTATCTAGAATGTGTATCTAGAATTGCTGGGTTATATGATAATTCTGTTTGATTTTTTTGAGCAACCACCATACTGTTCTCTACAGTAGTTGAACCATTTTATATTCCCTCCAGCAATACAGAGTTCCAATTTCTTTACATCTTTGCCAACACTTTTTATTTTCTGTTTATCTGTTTTTAAATGTTTATTTATTTATTTTGAGAGAGAGAGAGAAAGAGAGAGAGAGAGAATCCCAAGCAGGCTCCATGCTATGAGCCCGGAGCCCAACACGGGGCTTGGTCGCAAGAACTGAGAGATGATAACCTGAGCCATAATTAAGAGTTGGATGCTTACCCAACTGAGTCACCCAGGCACCCTTGTATGTTTTTAATAATAGCCATTCTTTTTAAAAATTTTTTTAATGTTTATTTATTATTGAGAGACAGAGAGAGACAGAGCATGAACATGGGAGTGGCAGAGAGAGGAGGAGACACAGAATCTGAAGGAGTCTCCAGGGACAGAGCCGGACACAGGGCTCGAACTCACAAACCCAGCGAGATCATGACCTGAGCTGAAGTCAACCTCTTAAATGACTGAGCCACCCAGGCACCCCTAATAATAGCCACTCTAATGGGTGTAAAATGGTATCTCGTTATGGTTTCGATTTGCATTTCCCTAATGATTAGTGATGTTGAGCATCTTTTCATGTGCTTATTGGCCATTTGTACATTTTCTTTGGGGAAATGTCTATTCAAGTCTTTCACCATTTTAAAACTGGCTTGTTTGGGTTTTTTGTTAGTGAGTTATAGGAGTTCTTTATATATTCTGGATATTAATCCCTTGTCAGATATACGATTTACAAAAACTTTTCCCCATTTTGTGGGATGCCTTTTCATTCTCTTGATAGTGTCCTTTGATGCACAAAGCTGTAAATAGTTCATTTTTGACCCCAGTGGATACAAAGTGGTGTATTAAAAGAAGCTTCTGAAATAAATTTGAAACAAAATCTCTAGTCATCATCTATTTATTGAATATCTTCATGATACTGAATTAAAGAAAATTTGCAATGAAAAGACGCAACCTCTTATAAAAATTTCTGTAAATGTAGAACAACAAATTCATTCATTCATTCATTCATGCATCAAATGAATATTTATTGAGCCCATATTTTTCCGGGTCTCCCTTGTCACATGTCATTGGCAAAAGATTACAAAGGAACCATCTTAATGATCTCCTTATTAGGACACAACTATTCTTCAGTCAACATGAAGCAAGTTATCTGTCCCAGGCTACTGATGCCTCTAGACTCTGTCTTCCTGGATTTTCTTATTCTGGCAATAAGATATGATAGACTGAGGAGAACAATGGCCAAGAATCCAAATAACCTAACTTGTTTCTATCATGATAAGTCCTGTAAAGGACATTTCACTATTAATCCTCCTTTCCAGAAATACTGACACTCAACTAGCATTGAAAAATCACAGAAAGCTAGTCTATGTTTTTCACCCTTGCAGATGTCTGACTTGACTACATGATAATCTGTTTTATCCTATAAAAGTACAACACACTGGGCAGGAACCATGCTCCTTCTTACAATATCAAAAAAGTCACATAAAAATCTGGATGTCCAGCTTCTCTTGAAAAAGTGTATCTGACAACCCTCAGCCCACCATCTCACCTGTTAAGAAATGGATAGTGCTAAGGAAGAGTTGTCCTTTGTAGATATTCACCACAGTCTCTGTTACTTCTTATTGTATATAGGTGTTTCTTTCTTTTTCTTTTTTTAAATGGATGTTCATTTGTCCATTCATTCGTGCTGAGTATCCACTCTAGGGAAGCCATTGTGTTAAGCATTAAGGATTATTAAACATTGCCACTGGACAATTTGCTCCAGGCTTTTAGGGAATAGGATAAAGCAGAAAACAGATCTGGCTGACCCTGGTCACGAAAATTAAACTGGCTCTAAGTGCAGCCTTTCTTAACAGAGTGACAAGCATTTCAAACTGAAATATTAGGCCCTACCTCGTTGAGCACTGATCTTGAAGTTGGGGTAGGAAGAAAGATACAGTGTCAGGGTTCTTATGAAATCCTCCCATTTGCAAGAGGCTTCCAAGGTAAGTGGATATATAGGTCCAGTTTCCACAGAGAAAGGGCAGACAGTAAAGATATTAGGGTTTTACACAATAAGAGTTGTGGTGGTGGTGGTGCTGGAGGCGATGGGCAGTACATTCACAGGTGGGGCTGAAACCACTGCTGTTTGCTCCATTGATAAAGATTAGGCCAAGGAACTGAGCAGAGCTGAGCCTGTAAAACTGAAGGCTCTCAGTTCTTATACTTGAGAAAGATAAGAGAAAGGCATAACTGATTTAATAGACTTGTTTATGAACTACTAGGTATCACAGAGAGTTCCCCCTGACTTGGGGGACTGAAGAGGTTTTTCCAGAAATGACATTGTAACTATTTTAATCTTCAAGGATTAAGTCAGCGTTTCACAGACTGAGATGAGGTTAAAAGAACAGTCATCCAACATATAAAGATGAATAAATTAGGGACTTACTTTCAAGTAGCACAGTCTTATGGGGAGAAAAATATATGGAAATCATTAGAATAAATTAAAATTAGCACAATAATATAAATATTAATATAAAATAAGAAGGCAACGTAACAACAAGAGCAAAGAATTCTTCTAGTAGGAGGGAGGGGAGGAAGTTCATTCAGAAGAGTTCACCAGATGGTGAAGATCACTTCCAGGAGTTCATCAGGCAGATTGTGAGGACATTCCAAGCTGAAGATAGTGTGTGACTGAGCATCGAAACTTGAAAGTACATTTCAGAGAGCTACAAACAATTCATCATTGCTGAAGCTAAAGGTAAGAAGAAGGAAGCAATGAAGATAAAGCTGCAGAAAGATGAGGGCTGGAAAACTTGGCAGGTTGGAAAAATGCCAAATAGTCTGCAGTGGCTGGAGTGTAAGATGCGTGGGAAAGAATGGTTGTTGTTAATGTTGTGAGACAGTATAGAAGGGATTGTTAAGGCCAATGTATGTTATGGAGCTGCGGTTTTTAAATTTTTTAGAAGTATAGTCCCCTTTAAGAATAGGTTATTTCTGAGGACCCACTCCCAGAAACTACAGAGGATCATAAATATCCTGAAGTCCACATATTGTTCTCCCAGGGTTCTCAGGTCTCAGTTAAGAACCTTGCTTTAAAGAGGTGCTTCCAAACTTTTTAAGTAAAGCCCCCCCCCACACACAATAACCAGTAATATTTGAATAGTATACTGGGGTCATCAGAAGGAACTGCTTTAGGTTAGAGGCAGTGTCCCAAAGGCTATATTGATCTTGTCACACCAGTAACCCATTCTAGTGAACTATGAACCACTAACGGTTTCCAAGTAGAAGAATGAAATGATCAGTTCTGCATTTACAAAGATAACTCTAGTAGCAAGGTAGAGAGTAGATGGGAGGAAATCACATCAGTTAGAAGTTTTCCTAGAAGAGCATACGGAAATGGCTGTAAAGGCTTGTCATGTAGCATTGGTGGATGGGAATCTTTTAAAGACACTTTTAAAGACAGAACTAAAAGACCTGATGCCAGTGATAGCTTCAAAATTTCCACACAGAAGGAGCATGGTATCCATTGGGTTAGCAAAAAGAATAGGAGATTTGCAGAACCACCAAATATGTTTATGTAGATAGTTTACTACACAAGTGAAGTCTTACTGGTATGTGCCAAATGATTTACCTGAAGCTCATGTTGTTTTAAAAAATCAAATCTAAGCATGATAAAAATCATTTAAGCCCTCTATTAACATAGATGTTTCAGAAGATTTTAGCCTGTTGAAAGGCAACTTGATAAGCAATATTGTTTAAAATGTTGTTACAAACTAATTAAAGAGTCTGATAAATTTCCATTTTAGATATTTTATGTCTTATAAATCCTTCTAAACACTGGCTCATGAATATAAGCGTTTTTTTTTCTCCCTACATCATCATATTTTAGCTTTATCTGATCAAAAGGGTGGGGTTCATGATCCACAGTAACCACTAAGCTGCCTAAGAAGAGGCAGCAGCATGGCGTGTGAAAATCATTTAGGTATGCAGCAGCGAGTATAAATCGAATAAATTATGTTCAGTGCTCTGGTACTTGATGCTGTGAAGTTTAATAATCTAGTTAAAAATATGTCTACCAAATTCTGCTCCTGCATTATTATTTTTATTTGTCACCATGGAGGTACCATAGGTGTGATTTTTTTTTTTTTCTAAATAAAACTGTTGAGGGGATTTCCTACCTCTTTTCTCTTTTGCTCTCTAAAACAAAGGTTTAGAGATTTTTTTTTTCCATAAATGATTACATGGGTACTCTGAATTTTAAACTGCTTTATTTTTCTACAGAAATCAAAAATATGGTCACATTTCCTTGAACTCCGGCAGTTGAGAACTCAAGGGACCCTCAAGGAGCAGAGTGCAGCTTAGGAAGGGAAGGACTGACCGACCACACTGCTCTACAAACCTGCTCTGTGCAGTTATCTGGTGTAGGCAGCTGCTGTACGTTTTGTGCATAATTCACTTGAAGACAAAAAACATGCTGAAGTCAGATGCATGGGAAGGTGAAGCTGAACACGTCAACCAAAAGAATGTGTAGGAACTATTATACATCTCCCTCAGAGTGAAAAAAAAAACCAAAAAAAAAAAAAAAAAAAACCAAAAAAACACAAGCAAGAAAATAGAGTGGTTTCAGAGAGATTCCCACCCACTTTACTGCCGGAAGGAAACCCAACCCTCAGAGACCCAGAGAGGAACGCTGAGCTGGATGGATTCTCCAGCACAGAGGGCCAACACCTACAGAGAGCAAATTTGCATAGGTATACTGTGCGTGCAGCACTTCCTCCGCTTATAAAAGCTGTTGTAAACTGGTGCTCCTACGCCAAGCTAATTGTGGCTGCCCTACATGTGACTAAAGAATCAGAGAAGAGAGGGGTCCCCAGACAGAAGGAAGTATGACACTGCTTCTCCAGCCAAGGCTGATGTCCAGAACAGTTGCAAAAATATTTCCCAGGAGCGCGTGTCCCATCAAAAAAAAAAAAAAAAAAAAAAAAAAGGGTCTGAAAATTCTATAGCCTTTACACTCTAATATTGAGCTAATTATCACGTGCATTCCTAGATTTTCCAAATTTGCCAATATCATGCCATGGCTGAAAGCAAATTTTCATTACAGTATCTGAGCCGAGTCCTAAAATAATTTCACCTCAGCCTAAGGACAGGATTAACTTCCATCAGAAATTCTTGGTGTTGGTGATACAATAAATTTCCTAAACGGATATTCTTAGAAGCAGTGAGATATTAGACCTACATTCATAACTAGGGAGTATATAACTAGTAAGGGTACAAGCTGTCAATGTATCATAGCCAAATCATGATTTCACTGCAATGGGAACTCAAGTTCAGTTTTTCTCCTCTTTTCTGGTCCTATTTACAGCATGACCTGAAAGGAGATCAGCCATCATAGTCAATAACACAAATAAAGATCTGATTTATTTATTTTTATTTAAAATTTTTTAAAAGTTTTATTTATTTATTGTCAGAGAGAGAGACAGAGACAGAGAGACAGAGACAGAGAGCATGAGCAGAGGGGCAGTGAGAGTGAGAGAGAGAATCCCAAGCAGTGCAGAGTCCAGTGTGGGGCCTGAACTCACAAACCCTGAGATAACGACCTGAGATGAAATCAGGAGCCCGGAGGCTTAACTGACTGAGCCACCCAGATGCCCCTGACTTATTTTATTAAGAAAAGAGAAATAAGGGGGCCTGGGTGGCTCAGCTGGTTAAGCATCTGACTTCAGCTCAAGTTGTGATCTCATGGTTCATGGGTTTGAGCCCCACGTCAGGTTCTGTGCAAATAGCTCAGAGTCTGGAGCCTGCTTCAGATTCTGTGTCTCCCTCTCTCTCTCTGTCCCTCCCCCAGTCACACTCTGTCTCTCTCTCCTTCAAAAATAAACAATAATTTTTTTTTTTAGTTTTTAACAGGAAAAGTAAGATTTCATTTCCCTAAGTTGTATGTTTCTAAAATCTTCATACTGTAGATTTGTGTATTAAAAGGTTTAATGCAATGTTATCGCAATATTATAAGTGTAATTTTTTACTGTAAAAAGAGAGACCTAGAAATATAGTATGTGATATATACAATTTGAATTTTATCTTCTTCCTGACTAGTGAAGAATTATCTATTATACATTTTACCCAGGAACTCAGGATATTCTACTTAAAAACAATTTTTTTTAAACTTTTTAAGTAGTCTCTACACCCAATGTGGGACTCAAACTCACAACCCCAAGATCAAGTGTCCCATGCTCTACTGACTGACCCAGCTAGGCGCCCCAGGATACTTTACATTTGTTTTAATATGACAAATATGATCCTTGGTTAAAATTATCATCTATTAAGTAACTCCACAGTATATAACTGTGAAGAGGACTAGGGAAAAAATGACCACGAGGGAGTCTGAAATATTAGGTAGACTGGGAAAACTATGATATCTAAAATCTGCAAATAAATAAAAACTTTTATTTCATCCGATTATGTCAATCTTCTTTCTCAATATAGCTAAATTCATAGTTGAAAACAAACACACACGTATATTTATATATATGCTAAATTTTGGTAGAAACTCCAAAAACTTGAATCAGATGTGTTTTTTACCACTACATTTAGGAAATAAATGGTTCTGATTGAATGAATCTTCTAGTTTATTGAGAATAAGAAAACTTTTTTGTTTTGATCTATGTAGTGGGAAACTTAGCTAACATATATTACTTTACTATCTTCCCTTAGTAGGAAGAATATGATGACCGTGATAAATGACCGTGGATCTTAGAATGCTGAAGATTACTTTCACTTTTTACTTTTACTTTTAAAAGTAAAACTGGCCATCATAGCCAGTAACACTTTTACTTTTCCCCTTTATTAATTCATTCATGTGACAAATACTTACTGGACATCTACTCTGTGCCAGCTCCTATGCCAGGCAAAGCTCTATCTGATGGTCTTTATACCTGCTATAGAAAGGTATGGACAGCAGAGTTCTACGTGTAGAAATTCCAAGTTACTACCCTGGAAACTGTTCTTAAAAATTCTTATCAGCTTGTGGCGCCCAGGTGGCTCAGGTGGTTAAGTGTCCGACTCTTGATCTCAGCTCAGGTCCTGATTGGCTCAGGGTCGTAAGTTCATGCTGGGTGTGAAGCCTGCTTAAAAAAAAATTCCTATCAGCTTGTTTTTGGTAATATTGAGATTTTGCCTAAAAGCTTACAATCTCTTTTCTCTGCGTGCTCTTAAAATAAAATCTGCTTAATTGCACTTCCTGGTTAATCACATTTTTTACTGCAGTACAAGATATTTCTATAAAGCAATTACTACAATGCTATGGGAACCAGAAATTGTTTACTCGTGTATGACTGGCAGAAACGCATTGTGTAACCAGCAGTCTTTTTTCACTATCTATGTGAAGAAGCCGTCTCCTGAGAGAAAGGATAGGCAGTGTGATACAGAAACAGTACCACCTCAGGAGTCAGACAAACCTGACAGTTTGACTCTGGGTTAAGTTCTTCACTTGAGTCTTGGTGCCCTTACTTGCAAAATAGAATAATACTGCCTAACTTAATGTTATTCTGAATATTTGAGAAGATAAGTCATTCGACAGATATTCACCAAGTGCTTTATCCTGAGAGCAATGGAGAATCGCTCTAAGGTCTTAAACAGAAGAAGCAACATAATTAAACGTGAACTTTGGAAACAGAACTCTGGCTGCAATACGGGGAATGAATGAGGGTAAGGCAAGATCGGAGGGACGGAAACCAATCAGGGACCTTCATTATTCAGAAATGAGTGTAGCCTTCGTTGAAGTAGAGGCACTGAGGATGAAGAGAAGTCAGTGGGTTTGAGCACTATTACGAAATTAAAGGTACAGCATAGGGAGTGTAGTCAAAGGTATTTTAATAGTGTCCTAAGGTGGCAGATTGTAGCTACACTTGTGAGCATACCATAACATACAGATTTGTCGGAATGCCTATGTTATATGCCTGAAACTAACATAACATCATGTGTCAACTGTACTCAAATAAAAAAATGAAGAAAGTAGTATCAAGAAGAGAGGGTGACATGTTGCATGTGGGTGGTAAGAGTTGTTTGTTTTTTTTGTTTGTTTGTTTGTTTTTGTTTTTTACTGCAGGAACATGTTAGTGGATATCTTGGATCTCTTGCTTGGATATCTGAGTGGATGGAGGTGCCGCTAACTAGAAGAGAAAACACTGGAAAAGCAGCAGGTTGAGAGAAAAGTGACAAATTCTGTTCTGGACAGGTAAGGTCTTCTGAGAGGTGCCTGTGGGATGCCCAAGTAGTGACATACACCATCAGGTTGGAAATACAGGTCTGGAGATAATTCAGAGGAACATGGCAAAAAATAGAAACTCAGTCTCAATCCATTACTCAACAGATCTCTTACATGGTTGAGGATATCTTTGCTTTCCCCGCTGGCCTGGAAACATCCACTGCTCATGGACCATGAGCTACTTATTATAATGCAGTGTAAGTAGTTCATCTTTGGAAGTTTTAGCAACCCCTTATGCGACCTGGAGGACCTGTCTAGATTCTGTCTCAGCCTCTCAGTTTTCCAAATGTCATTCAAAAAGAATCATTCTCTTGTTTCATTTTCAGTGGTCTATATATTAGTTTTCCACTGTGGTTTCTGAGAACTTCATACTTCTGAAACTGTTTTCAAGATGTGCTTAAAATATGTACCTACTCTCCCTCATGCTAGTTTTGCATATAGCTATTGAGTGTACCATGCTGCTGTCTCATAGGTATACACTGTACTTCATAATTGGGGAGGAGCGTTCGAACCAGAGAAAACACGAGCATCCCTAAGAGAGAAGACCAGTGTGCATTCCCAGCCCAAGGTGGAGCCATGGGGCACCGAGCGGACAGTGTATGACCTGACACAGGAGAGGTAGGCAGGGGTAGGAACATGCTGGGAACATGCAAAGATCCAGAGCTGAGAACGTCACTTGTTCAGAGAACTGAAATTTCAGTAATTCGGAGAATAAAGAGGTGGAACTTCAGAAGTATTTGCTAGAAGAGTCTCAGATCAGGAAGGGGCTCCAAAGCTACATGAGGAAGTGTGGACTCTATCCTGACAGCAATGGGAAATTACTGAAGTTTTACACAAGGGAGACTTGAAGTTTAGAAAGCTCACTTTGTGTGCTCCTTCTCCAAACAAACAAACTTTATGTAAAATGTCGGGGGTGGGGGGGAGTGCTCCTGGGCGGCTCAGTCAGTCAGTTGAGAGTCTGACTCTTGGTTTCACCTCAGGTCATGATCTCACATTCCTGGGTTTGAGCCTGGCAATAGGCTCTGTGCTGACTGAGAGGAGCCTGCTTGGGGGTCTCTCTCTGCCCGACCCCACTCGCGCACACAGTGCATACTCCCTCTCTCTCTCAAAATAAATAAATAAACTTTGGGGAAAAAAATCTCACTTTGGTTCTCACATGGAGGATGGCTGGATGAGTGGTGGTAGCCAGGGGTCTGTTACAAAATGCCAGATGAGATAAAAAGGTAGCTTAATTTATGTCAGGGTACCAGGGAAAGAAAGAAGTGGACACTTTCGAGAAACACTGGATAGGAATAATTTTCAGTCTGGAATATCTGGATGTGGGTGGGGAGTCAAGGAAGGCATAAAGCATGACTGTCACCCAGGTTTCTGGTGTGGGCAACAAATGGCGGCATCTTTCTACTCTGTCCCTCTTTCTTCTAAGGAACTTTCCTGTGCCTACAGTTGCCCTTGCACTTTTTTCCTCTGCAGTGGTGACTATAAAAATACTTATGTTGCTAAGAGTCAGTTGATATTAAGTTGATATGGAAGAAAATGCATGTTGCTCCTGTTGCTGTTTGCTGCTACTGTTGTTGCTACTTGCTCCACTGATGGAAGTTCTGACTCTAAGAAGTCAGAAGCTGAGACCTGGAAGAGAGTGGCTTCCCTGCTCCGTTCTCCAGGGTGTTTTAAGGAAAGAGCACCAAGGGTACCAAGCCTTATTCCTTAAGAATTTAAGTTCCCTACTCCTGATGCCAAAGTATAATATAGAGTCACAGTTTCTTTTAAGTTATCATAAAGTATATTCCTTTAGTCACACAGCTGCAAAATTCTACAAATTGCATTACCACGTAGCAATACCTGTCCTCACCAATTCTAAGATCTGATTTATTGAAACTCAAACAATTTCTAATTCCTCATACACTGACCACAAGCATGAGTCACAACTTTGTTTAACAAGTGTTTTAAAAGCTATCATGGCTTAACATAGTGCCTTGAAGAGCTTTTTTTTATACTAAAGCCTATCATCTGATATGCTCAGAACATATCAGAACTTTCTTTCAATGCAAAATATTTTTAAATTCAGTTACCCTGAAACTCTTGCTTTTAGTTTGTTAGTAATTCTCTTTCAGACAGGATGTACTTCATTTGAAGACAAAAAAAGATAGTAAAGGAACTTCCAACAGTTTATTTCTCTGAAACCATTTTAAGAAGTAATAAAGATCCACTCCTTTTTTCCTGAGAACTAAGAATATTTTTTAGTAAATGCCATAAAGAAAATGTGCAAAATTTTATGAAAACACAGTATTTTAGGCTATATTTGCTAATAGATTGTGGTATTTGAACACTTTTAGTGAAGAAGAAAAATACTATAGCAGAATTTTAGGTGAGCCAAGAAACAGAAATAAGTTCATTAAATTGGCTATAGATTTTCCTCTCTTCCATTTTAAAAAAAGTTTATGTCTAGTGTTACGTATCTGACAGGTACTTAATCAATATATTTTCTTTTTGACTAAAGGTCCTGCATTTTTCAGTCTGAGAAGGCAGCATATTTTTGTTTAATGTTTGCATTGCAACTTGAAGTCACAGGTCTTGTGTTTGTTTATAAACACAATCAAGGCCCTCCTTTTGTCAATCAACACCATTGTCATGAGTCTTCCTTGCACAAAAGCATTTTAAAGAACACAAAATAAATGTTTTCAAGGAGACAACCTAGTTGGAATGCAGCTTTTTGTTGGCCTATTCACTTGTGGGAGAAAAACTAATGAGAACCTCATTTCAGGCCAATGGATTGTGTAATTTATTTATTTATTTATTTATTTATTTATTTATTTATTTGTTTGTTTGTTTTAGGAAGGATGATGTCAGTGATGTTGAAACCAGAAAAAGAAAGGCTTTTTTCTGTGCATGTCCTGTCTCCAATTTTTTATTAAATAGTATTTATGATGAAAATAGTACATGTTCCATGTTCTTATTTCACTGGTAGAGATGGTCAATACATAACAGGCTAGCCTGGCCATTATTGATGTTTTAGGTAATTTAAGCATTTTCTCAACATGACAGTACTTTGATTCTTTTTTTGTTTTGTTTTGTTTTGTTTTGTTCTGGGACTGTAATGCAAACAAACCTGAAGCACTTTATTTCCACTGACAGCAACTATTTTGCTTTTAGAATCTTTTTACTTTTTATCACTGCTGAGTCACATTGGAATAGAAAATCTGACATTTGCTAAATGTAATACATAGTTATCCCAAATTTTAAATATCAAAAATTAAAGTTATTTTCTTTATTTGGAAAGAAAAACCTTCTAAGTGTTCAGTAGCTAGGAGTAGATTTAAATATATTGTGAGTTTATATATCCCATATCATTTGGCATTGCCTCCAAAGGATCTGACATTAGAAAATTCCATGTGTCCTTAGAATATTTTGTTATACAGAAATAACTGGGGGTGCCTGGGTGGCTAAGTCTGTTGAGCATCTGACTCGACTTCAGCTCAAGTCATGAACTCCTGTTTGTGAGATCTAGGTACCACTCCCACCCCCCACCCCCCAACTCCCTGCCCCCAGCATTGCTGTCAGCGAGGAGCCTGCTTGGGATTCTTTCTCTCCCTCTCTCTCTGCCCCTCCCCTGTTCTCTGTGTGTGTGTCTCTCTCTCTCAAAATAAATAAATAAACTTAAAAAAAAACTGCTGGTTAAGATGATTTCCCCCATTTTAGTCTTCATCATTAGAGTATGTGTTAATACCTTATATTAGTATTTAGTTAGTTAGTAAGGTATTAGTTAATACCTTATATTAGTATTTACCCTTTTTAATAGAGTACTTTTCTCTATAACCTTTGATTTCTCTATTACATAGCAGATCCTGATGAGGTTTTGGGGTGATGGTGGGGTGGTCTGGAGCTCATGGCCAAGAAAGAATTTTTTAAGACATCTTTGGTGCAAGAAGATAATTTTATTTAAAGCACAGGGACAGGACCTATGGGCAGGAATTGCTGCATGGGGTCATGATGGGTAACTCGTTACATACACTCAGGTTGGGAGGGGGTCAGGGATAGAGTAAGTCTCTAAGGAATTTTAGAAGCAAAGTTTCCAGGACCTTGAGGGGCTAGCTGTTGCTAGGAAAACACCATTTATTATCATTTAGTAAAACCTCAGTCATGAGAACCTTCAGATGTATATCAGGGGGCCATAAGCTTGGAGTACGATTGCCAGAATACATCTTGGGGCAGTTGAGGTAAAGGAAGCAAACTTACAGGATCCTGGAGGTTGGGATAATGTTAAGCTAGGACTCTCCTTTGCCCCTAGCAAAGTGTCATCATCGAGGCAGCTGAGATCTTAGAGGAAGGTCACTCGGTTGATTTCAAGGACTTGTCAATGGGCTGCAGGTGGTAAGGGAATTTAGTTTTTCATTTGCCTTAGTTTCTCACTTTACCATGGCGAGCACTTAAACCCCCTTCCTTTGTTCTTGGGTAGCCAGGAGTGTCCTAGGAATATCACACATATTCCACCTGTGGGGGAGGAGCGAGGGGTGTGCCAGCTTGTATTTTGTCCTCAGCCTGCCCCACACTCCCTCATCAAGCCTAATACCTATCTACTTGTTAGGAGCACTGTATATGGGATTCCTTGCACTGAAAAGGTTTGACTAGGTGATCTTTCCTAACATTCCACAATAACAAGAAGATTATAAGGTTGTCATATGTTATCTAATTTATTCTCCTAACATTGGTCTGAAGTAGAGGAGTAAGTACACTTATTCTCATCTTATAGCTGGAGAAAAGAGCTGTAATTCTCCCTACATAATGCAAGATCTAGTACCTAAACCCCAGTCTTCTGACTTTCTCTCCTTACAGAATAACCACAGTTGCATATAAACAACTTGTCTATTTTCTGAACCTTCTCAGATGACCTCCCACTTCCTAAACTCCTGCAGATCTTTTTTCTCAAGAGTGATACCAGTTCTATAATATGCTGATAGAGGTTTGAAGTTGAGCTAATCATGTGGCTTTAGATGAATCATCAAAGCAAGCCAGTGGGAAAATATAAAAAATAAATTGTAAACTTTGACTTAAAATCTGCTGGGTTAACCATTCAAGTAAATGATTTATCACATTTATTTGTGATCACTGTCTTAAATCCTCATGACGGTTGGCACCATATATTCTTTTGATAAAACATTACATGTTGGAGTTCTTTATCCCAAATTTAAGATTGAAACATGTAAAAATGGGATTTCCAGGATCAAACGAGCTGCAGAGACACCAAAATACATTGCAGGATGCTGGGTAAATGTAGTTTCGGCATAATTTTACAAATATGAACTGCTTGAGAAACTGGAGATTCTTTGTGATGAAATGCACTATCTTGCAAAACTTAAACATTATAATAACAACACAGCAGTGTTATTCTCTTATAAATAAAACTTTCTTTGTTAGGAGTTAGTTGTTTTACTATTCCAGGAGATACATCTGGAAAGGGTCTAGTTCACAGTAAGTGCTTGATAAATATTTGTTGAACGAATAAAAAGATGTCTCAAGTCTAGAGAGGAGTCTGAAATTCAGAAATAGATTGAGAGCCACAGCTAAAGAGGAGGGAGCTGAATTTATTTATGCCAGATGGATGAAAGACAAGTATGTGGATGAGAATTTCTCAAGAAAGCACCTAAATAAGAAGTATAAACATGGATAGGAGGTAAAATTATTACAACTATATTATGTCATCTAGAACTGGACTTCAGTAAGGTAATCAGTATAAAAGAAATATAAAAATCCGTAACTGTCAGACACAGAAAATAGTTTGGAAAATGTAAAGGAAATTGTGTCATAGATAATATAAGACATATGTAAATAAATAGAAATAAATGTTACAAAAATATATAGAACTTACTTGAAAAAATTATAAATATCCACTTAGAGACATAAAAGAAGACTTGAATAATGGAGAGCTAATCCCAAACTAGAGGATAAATTTGGCAGTCAAAATTCCAATAGCCCACTATGTACCTATTAGAATGGCCCAAATCCAGAATACCAACACCAAATGCTGACAAAGATGTGACACAACAGGAACTCTCATTCATTGCTGGTGAGCATGCAAAATGGTACAGCCACTGTGGAAGAGTGTTTTGCAGTTTCTTAGAAAATGAAACATATTCTTATCATATGGCCCAGCAATTGTGCTTCTGGTATTTACCCAAAGGAACTGAAAACTTATGTCCACACAGGGGTGCCACACAGGGGTGCTCAGTTGGTAGAGCATGTGACTCTTGATCTCAGGTTGTGAGTTCCACATGGGGCGTGGAGATTACTTGAAAATAAAAACTTACATCCATACAAAAACCTAGGCACAGATATTTATGGTGGCTTTATTCATAATTGTTAAAACTTGGAAGCAACCAAGATAACTTTTAGTAGGTGAATGGATAAATAGCTTAGAAACAGAATATAGCTTAGATAACAGAATATTACTCAGTGCCAAAAGGAAATGAGCTGTCAAGCCATAAAAATATGGAGGAAACTTAAATACATATTACTAAGTAAAAGAAGCCAATCTGAAAAGGCTACATACTGTATGATTCCAACTATATGACATTCTGGAAAAAGCAAAACTATACAGACAGTAAAAAGATCAGTAGTTATCAGGGGTTGAGGGACAGGGAGGGATGAATAGGCAGAGCATAGAGGATTCTTTTTGGGCAGTGAATATGTTCTGTATGATACTGCAATGATGGATATATGTTATTATACATTTGTCAAAAGCCTAATATACAATACCAAGAATGAACAAGGTACACTACAATGTATAACATCAAGAGTGAACCCTAATATGAACTATGGACTTAGGTGATAATGATGTGCCAATGACGGCTCATTCATTGTAACAAATGTACCATTCTGGTCCTGTGTGATGGGAAGGTTGTGACTATGTGTATGTGTGTATTGGGAGTGGGGGTCATGGAGTACATGGAACTCTGTACTTTCCACTCATTTTCACTATGAACCTAAAATTGCTTTTAAAAAAAAGTCTATCAGAAGAATTCTAAAGCTTTAACAAGGAACCTGAGTGAAGATTATAATATTTATCTCGTATAGCAAAAGTACCAAAACTTCCAGGAAAATTCTGCAAAGGAAGAATTCTGGGAGTGAAGAATTGAGCAGGGAATTGGTCCTGCAAAATATCAAAGCATAACTTAAAGCTACAGTACATTAAATAGTATGCTGTCGGCATAGGAAGAGGCAGATGGAACTCTGGGTCAGAACAGAAAGTCCAAAAAGGGACTCAAATCAATATAAGAATACAGAATACAATGAAAAGAGGCATTTGAAATCGTTGGCTCAAAACCAATTTATCATTTGGACATTATGGTGATGGACTAGCCCATTGGGAAAATAAAACAAAACAAAACTGAAGCTGATTCCTACCTAATTTTTTAAACCAACTATACATAAATGGATCAAAAAAATTTACACATTATGGAAAAAAACACATAATATAAAATTTATCATTTTAATGTGTATAATTCATAAATGTTTTTATCACCCCAAAAAGGAGCTCTGTATCCAGTCTCTCTCCTCTTTCTAGTCTCTGGCAATCAGTAATCTGCTTTCTGGGCCTATGGATTTGCCTGTGCATTTCATATAAATTTAATCATACAATATGTGACCTTTTGTGTCTGGCTTCTCTCACTTAGTGAAATGTTTTCAGGGTTCATCCATGTTATGGCATATATTAGTACTTCATTCCCTTTTATGGCTGAATAATATTCTTTTGATTGAATATACCATATTTTGTTTATTCATTAGTTGATGTATCAACGATTTTTTTTAAAAATGAACTCCTAAAAGAACTGAAAGAAAGATACTTGAACATTTTTATATTTAATTAAAGGATAAGGCCTTTAAAACATAAAATATAATTC
This sequence comes from Panthera tigris, assembly GCF_018350195.1. NCBI lineage: Eukaryota > Metazoa > Chordata > Mammalia > Carnivora > Felidae > Panthera > Panthera tigris. The sequence continues at coordinate 85,669,664 of NC_056667.1, read as the reverse complement.
TTTGAAATAAAACATGTAAATAAGGAGCATTCTGTATAAAGGGGAGAGAGAAGATGTATTCTTCAAAAATGTCAATGTCCTAGGGGCATCTGGGTGGCTCAGTCGGTTAAGCCTCCAACTTCGGTCCAGGTCATGATCTCGCAGTTGGTGGGTTCGAGCCCCATGTCAGACTCCGTGTTGACAGATCAGAGTCTGGAACCTGCTTCAGATTCTGTATCTCCCCCACTCTCTGCCCCTCCCCACTTGTGCTATGTCTCTCTTTCTCTCAAAAATAAATAAACATTAAAAAAAAGTCTAGGTCATAAAAGACAAAGAAAAGCTGCAGAAAGTTCCAGATAAAAAGAAGCAAAGAAATGTAACAATTAAATACAATTCCTGGGGCGCCTGGGTGGCTCAGTAGACTGAGGAACAGACTTAGGCTCAGGTCACGATCTCATAGTTTCTGAGTTTGAGCCCCGCATCAGGCTCTCTGCTGTCAGCTGGGAGCCTGGAGCCCGCTTTGGATTCTGTATCTCCTCCTCTCTCTCTGCCCCTCCCCAGCTCACATTCTGTCTCTCTCAAAAATGAAGAAACATTAAAAAAAAAAAAAAAACAATTCCTGACCCTAGACTTGATTCTGTACTGGAGAAAGATAAGAAGAAAAATCGATTTCTTTAAAAAAATGTTTTTTCGGGGGGGGGGGGTGCCTGGGTGGCTCAGTCAGTTGAGCATCCGACTTCAGCTCAGGTCATGATCTCACTGTTCATGGGTTCGAGCCCCGCGTTGGGCTCTGTGCTGACAGCTCAGAGCCTGGAGCCTGTTTCAGATTCTGTGTCCCTCTCTCTCTACCCCTCCCCTGTTCACACTCTGTCTCTGTCTCAAAAATAATAAACATTAAAAAAAATTAAAAAAATTTTTATTATTCATTTTTGAGAGAGAGAGAGAGAGAGAGCGAGAGAGCGCGCACATGTGGGGGATGGGCAGAGAGAAAGGGAGACAGAATTCGAAGCAGGCTCCAGGCTCTGGTGCTCAAATTCAGTAGCTGTGAGATCACTACATGAGCTGAAGTCGGATGCTCAACTGACTGAACCACCCAGGCACCCCTATTGATTTCTAATAGTAATAAGTTTAGTGTATCTGGATAAATAATATTTAATTTTAATTGTAAGAAGCACAACTCATCTCTTTCATACAATTCTGCCATAGCTCTCCATGTTTCTACTTGGCTTCACAGCAACTCTCTCCAGTCATTTGTCCTCCAGGCCAAATGTATCAAATAAGGATCTAAAAGCAACATAAAATCACTTTTGCATCAGTAAAGAGCTCTCAACTGGAAAAAAAAAAAAAAAGAATCATCCTAGCCTGCATGCATGTGAGAAGATTACATATTTGCACTCCTCATTCCTCTGAAAAAGCTAATCCAAGCTTCATTACCGTCAAGCTTGTGAACATTTACATAAACGATAGGTTTGTTATCACTTATTGCTGGATTCAGCAGATTACATGCAAAATGTGCACAGACACGATTAAAAAATCTTTGAACTTTTAATCAAAAGAGTAAGCAATATTAATTCATTTGGACAAGTGTGATACACATACTTTATTATAATACTATTTTGCATTTGAGATTACCACACTACAATAATTATTCTTCATTAATGAAGGTTTGTTGCTATGTAATTTCACTGTGACTCTAGGCAATAACATCCTTTCTAGAGAATTAGTTACATTTGCTGTAAAGTTATTTTACAAAAAAACCCCAAAACCCATATTCTTTATAAAATATAAATTTTACCATCATGGTATTTGATTCTGTAAAGCTCATAGAAATATCACTAAGAACTATGAATATGGGAAGAATGAACAATCCTCAAATGGAATAAGAAATAAGCTTCAAATTTAAAAGCCTAGTATATTTCTGTAAGTATTGATTTTGTGAAGCCAAAAAAGAAAAGTGCCCCAATCTTATTGCTGCCCCACTCTATTAATGGAGATAGATGTAGACATAAATAATTATAACACAAAGAAGGATGCACATTAATGTAACAAAAGAAGTGACATGCTAATTATTTCTAGAAGGATCCTGGAAGGTTTCATGGAAAAGATATTTGAATTCATCTTTGAAGAATGGGTAAGATCAAGAAGTAGTGGAGGAAAGGAGAGAGGGGGAGCAGGATGTAAAAGGCAGACTCCTGAATGCCAGCCTAAATGGTGAATCTTTATTCTCAATAAATAGAAAGCCACAGGGTTTTGAGTTCCAAAGTAATGAGCAGAGCTATGAGGAATAGCCTGAGGGTACTGTAAAAGGGACATTCGATTGGGAGAAAATTATGGGCCACAAAGTTATTTCAGTGATTGGTCGGTGTGTCTGTTCCACAGAGAGTGGTCACAGGCTTCTCCAGCCAGACACCATGTTTTCCATCACTTTATATTCCCTGAACTACACGTATTTAGCAAGTGCAGTTGAGTGCATAGATGAAAGGGAACCAGCTCTTGTCTATGCTAACGGTGGAGGGAATGAAATCAAAGAGAGGCACTAAAATTGAGGAGGTGGCATTGTAAAGAGATGGTTGGATATAGACGCTCAGGGAGACAAAGGAATGAAGTCATTACTCAATTTACCCCAATAAAAATTTACTGAGCACTTATTATATGCCAGAAGTGTGGCAGATGTTAAATATACAAATATGAGTTAATACCTGGTCTTTACTATCAAAGAACTAGGGTAGAAAATAAGTCTAGGGGTGACAGTGAAGGAAACAGATAATAATATAATATGCAATAAATATGTGTGTATATACATATAGATGCAATAATATGAGTGGAAAGTTCACAAATAGTAAAGAAAGAAGGAATTTATTTTGCCTAGGGAGAATTAGGGAAGACTCCATTGAGCAAAGATGGTGGAGTACGACTTTGAAGAATAAATAGGAGTTTTTAAGGTAAGGGGGTGCAGGAAGCCATCTCACAGAGAGGAATTAACATTTGTAAGTATGTGGAGGTCTTAAAAACCTTATTGTGTGTGTGTGTGTGTGTGTGTGTGTGTGTGTGTGTGTGTAAGTAGTTTGGAATTGCAAAAGCATGAATTGCAAGACACAGCTGGGAAATAAGAATGAGATCAGAAAGCTAGGTAGGGGATAGGAAGGTTTTGCATTGCAAGCTAAAGAGTGTGAACTTTATTCTGTGTGTGGATGGGAGTTAGTGAAGATCTTCGAGCTGCATAGTTATGGACAGATCTATCTACCCTTTATTTTTTTAATTTTTTATTATTTTAGAGAGAGAGAGAGTGCATGTGCAAGTATAGAGGAGAGAGAGAGAGAGAGAGAGAGAGAGAGAGCCCCAACGTGCAGCTCTGTCTCATGACTCTGAGAACATGACCTGAGCAGAAATCAAGAGTTGGACACACACCAACTGAACCATCTGGGCACCCCTCTATCTACCCTTTAGATGAGAAGCAGGTTAATGAAAGCTTGGCAAATGGATGGGTCACAGGGGAGGAGAGTGGGAGTGAGCAGAGAATGGTAATAGTAAAGACACTGTTGCAAGGGTCAAATGAGAGAGAAGGAAATCCTACTAAGACAATGATAATAGAGAAAGACTAGATAGAATAAAATCAAGAGATATTCGGTGATAAAACTGGACAAGCTCAGTGACATGGGAAGTGAAAAAGCCAACTCCTAGGCATTTTGACTGAATTACTCAAGTTGAGAGTTGTACTACCCAATGAAGATTTGGTCTGGGGTAGGAGAGCCTGAGGCATCTGTGGCATCATACCCAGGGGCAAGTTTCTAATAGAGAGTAAAATTCACATCCACAACTTTGGAGAAATGTTAGTGCTAGCATTCACATTTCACACATGAACAGATGGTGATATTATTAACCAAGATATGGAATACAGGCTACAGATATGCAATGGTTTAAAATGCAAACTATAATGTTGGGTTTTTGATGGTTGATTTTGATTAGCTGGTGGGATAATCATGTGAATATGTCCATAAGAAGTTTAGAAGTATGGTACTTCCATATGACAGAATACTATGAAGTCCTTTAAAAGATTCAATAGCTCCATTTGCATCAATTAGAAAAGATATCCATGGTATGTTATAAAGAAAAAATACAAATTGTAGAATATGTAATATGATTCCACTTTTGTAACAAAATATATACATATATAAATATGTACATATAAATATATTACTATATACATACATGTGTAAATATAAACACATACATATATACATACAAAATAAATATATGGGAGGAGAGACAGCTAATCAATCCTTTACTGGATAGTCTACTGTATTCTTTATATTGTTACAATAGACATTCATTGCTTTTTTTTGTTTTTTTCAAGTTCTTTTCAGGGTTAAGAAACTGCAGGAAAAAAACTAGAAAAAAAATAAGGTTGTCAAGTGAGAATGTAAAAGGAGGAAAAGAGGGACAAAGACAGGAACCTGAGACAGGCACGAAGCAGAAATACAATTTCAGAGTCAGAGAAGAAAGATGAGGATGGAAAGATATCTGAGGGTTAACGATCCGGAGAAGTGGTTGGTGTTGAAGACTTCAAAAAAAAAAGGTGGAGCCTGGGTGGCTCTGTCAGTTAAGTGTGGAACTTCAGCTCAGGTCATGATCTCACAGTTCCTGGGTTCGAGCCCTTCATCGGGTTCTGTGCTGACAGCTTGGAGCCTGGAGCCTCCTTCGGATTCTGTGTCTCCCTCTCTCTCTGCCCCTCCCCTGCTCATACTCAGTCTCTCTCTCTCAAAAATAAATAATTATTAAAAAAAAAAAAAAGGCGGATAAAATAATGACCTGACAGTGGCAAATGGGGTTAGGGATTGGCCAGTTTTGATGAAGCGATTTCTTGAGGGCAGGATCAGATTGCATTTGGTGAAGCATGAGATTAAAATGAGTTCGTAAAGAAGAGTGCAGTTAGTTACCAGGGAACGGGCATCAGGCAAAGGGAAACTACAGCATCTGTGTAATCTAAGGCTGAAGAACCAGTGTTCTGACAAAGGCTGAAAACACAAAAGGAAGAGGGAGTAGCTGAGCTATTTCATTGGATATATTTAAATTTCCTTTAAAAAGGGATTAATACTGTATGCACTTTCATATTTGATTTCCAAACCTAGTATGCTTTTATTTACATTTACATTTGACTACAAAGAATCACGCTGGGGGCTTTTACAACTCATTTTTAATTCCCAACTTTGCCATTTTTCAGACAAAAACAGGAACCGGAAAGAAGTGGCTGGGCAGGCTGTCTGTGGTGTGACGCACTCTGCTGGCCCAGACAGCTAGAGGAGATGTTGTCTTGGTTCTCATGAAATGCAGTCTTCTAACGTTGGATCAAACAACCTTAATTGTTCAAAGTGACAGTAAGTGTTAGAATAAACCACAACAACTAAATCCGTTGGCAGTAATAGAACTCCACCCAAAGGCTGTTTCGAAAATACACTTGTGAACACTGCTATTACATGTATCATAGACCTCTTTGATATTGGAGTTGGACTATTTTTCTGCAAGCTGTTCATATCTTGACTTCACATGCACAGACACACACAGGAGAACAATGAAAACAGCCATTTAAACATATATTCGTTTGGGGATTGTGCAAGACAAATTTTTGTCCTCAGACAGTTTCCTTCCTCATCATCCATCAGAAACTTATCAACATTGGCATATGGTTAGAAAATGCATGTTAATTTTAAATTTTAAATGCTGACAGCCTGAAAAAGGGAAAGTCTATGGGGCATATCTCCTAGGTAAGATAATAGAGTAGGAAAGCAAAAAAATGCATCCTAAATTTAACTATGCATGATTTTAAGATTATCTGTGAAACTAAGATTATTTATCATTTGGGGTGATGCATAGTGCTGGTAGAAGGTTGGCTATATTGAAGACAAATCTATTCTATCAAATTTCCTCCCCCAAATAAATTAGTCTTACTTCACAACCTTGAATTAAAATAAAATAAAATAAAATAAAATAAAATAAAATAAAATAAAATAAAATAAAATAGAATAAGATAAAATCTATCTAAAATGCCCGATGAGCATCTTCTGTGGTAGTGTCACATATGGTTGGACTTTAGAGAGTTTAATTGTACAAAGAAATAATAAAACCAAAAGAAAGAAGGTTAGAAAAGTGGAGCAGGGTTATACAAAGCCTTGCATGAAATATTTAACATTTTGGGATTATGTCAGGCACCAGATATTACCTTTAAGATTGTACACTCTCTCCTCTGTTACTGTTAGACCTGTGCATATTTACTTTGACACATTTATTTTTTTTAATTTTTATTTATTTACTTTTAAGTAATCTCTACTCCCATTGTGGGGCTCGAACTCACAACCCCTAAATCAAGGTCGCATGGTCTTCCAACTGAGCCAGTCAGTTGTCCCTTTATTTTGACACATTTATTTTATGTTTTATAATTATCATTCATGGAACTCTCTCCTTCCAGATTATGAGCAATCTGAAGAGCAGGGAAAATGTCTTTGTTCTAAAATCTTTTTATCCCAGAGTCTAGCATAGACTAGAAGCTCAGGAAGCGCCCAAAGAAATAAATGAACAGAAGAACATATGGATGAGTGCACACGTGTTGTACATGGACACAAGGCCATGAAAAGTGGGCGTTAAGACAAACAGATATTTCCAGATAAAACTGTTAGGTCTGGACTCTGGACTCTCTCCCATGGCTCTACTTTTTTTTTTTTTTCTTTAAATTAGGCTGATATTCATTTTAGCCTTGCCCAAGATATCCCTCTCTATCTTCAGGCTTGATCCCAAAAGCAATGCGGACCATGAGGGCCAACACTGAGGCACAGTCCACGGGTCAAAGGCTGATGCAGGGGTGTCATCACTTGGAACAGCAAAGAGAAAATAGAATGAACTCCGTGTAAGGAGATTTACAATGGAATGGACCAAAACGGTTGTTAGGTCTTTGAGGCAAGTCCTGGGCTAGAAATGGGAGCTGCAAGTAGTTTGTATTCTAGGCAAATGCAGTAAGATAACAAAAATTGGTGAGAACAAGAGAGAAGGGGGTCCCAGCACTTGGCACGTGATGAAGACTGCTCTCCTGAAGTTCCTTCCCTTTGGGTGCCACTGTGGAGCTGGGGTAATAGGCATGACAGGGTGAGGACGCACAGGCCCCTCTCAGCTTGGTTTCTGGAGTTTCCTACAGTCTCATCCTCATCTGTGGGTTTCATTCAGTGAAGCATGCTTCATGTGTTACCATTTTGTTCATTTTGTTGCCCGTGGTGTAGCAGGCGCTAAATGAATGCAGTGAGTGAGAAAACACAACCATGAATGTGCCACAGTCCCTGCACTCAAGGAGCTCTCAGTTCAAAAAGGAAAACAGACACACGGACAAATAAGGAGAGTAGGCAAACAGTCTAGGGGAAAATGGACAAGTGCTATGGAAGCTCAGAGGAAATGCCCAAGTCCACTTGAGAGTGGTAGAGTTGGGATGGGAAAGTCTTCAGGAAAAATTTGATAAAACAGAATCCGAAAGGCTGGAGTAGAGGTTTAGCAGGCACACTAGGAGGACAAGAATGACCCACGCAGGTAGAAAGATTAACCAATTGAAAACCAGCACATTAAAATTTGAGGTACATGAAAGAGTAGGATATATTCAGAATTCCAGTCATTCACAAGATGGGAAGAAGTGGTAAGATATATGGCTGGAATTGTACCCAGTGAACTAAACTGCATGTCCTACGGTACCTACTAAAATTAACCAAAACTGGAAGAAAAGTTAGGTGGTAAGAAGTACAGATGTCATGAATTTGAGCCAAGATGCTGGCGAGGGGGGATGGAGAGCAAGTCATATGCGTGAAAAGCAATCTGTAGGAATAACTGAGAGTTTGGTGATATGATGGCATGTGCGTGGTGAAGTGTGGGATAGTCATGGATGAGCCCTGGGTTTTTGGAGCTGGTGGCTAGATTGGATGGGGTGGGCCTATCAAGACTGGAAAAACAAGAGAAGTGGCAGGTGTGGAAGAGATGAGTTTGGTTTGGGACATTCTAAGCTTGAGTTAGTATGTCCAAAATTAAACTCACAGACATGGCAAACCATAGGAAGAGGCCAATAGGTAGGTGAAAATATGGTTGGGTCATGACCCAAATTAAACATCCCTCTTCACTTCTGTCAAGATGGTGGATGCCTTCTTGACTTTTAATTCTGATAAGCCCATGTCACACATGACTTATTCATGAATGTTCATTACATATTTCACTCTTCGGTGAGAATATGAATTTTTTTGTTTAATGCCTAAATCAAATAGGAGTGTCAGGCTGGAGGAAGAGTGAAGTCCCTTCTAATGTTCAGATCTCTGCGTGTGCATAAAATCTGTGCCTTTAACAAAATTCTAAAAAGAAGAAAATGTGAAAACACATTATTTCTGCTTTTCCTTGCACAACTTATGTAAAAGACATTTTTGGTTTTGGCCTCCCAGTATTACGTATCTCCAGTTTCCTTCCGGGGAATTAACTGTGTATTGTGTTAATGTGAGAAGACTCGGGCAGCCTATCACATGAGCTAGGCTAATCAGGCACTTTCTCCCAGGATTTTGTATTTTATGGGCAATGCCAGGATAGGGGACAGTGGCAGGGTGCTGGTGGCACCTCGTGTAGGTCATCCATTGAGGAAGCAGTCACTGTGGGGTTGCATCTGGCTTTTTGACTCTAGTGACCTTTTAGCTCCTGTCTATTTCCAAGCGTCCTGTGTTCCAGTCTCCTGTTGGTGTTGTGAACCTGACATCCTCTCAAGAAATTCTGTTTGCTTCAATTAGCCAGTTTCTGCTACTCTTGATAAGAAACCTGGCAGAACATTAGAATAAATTAAGACATTTGGCTGAAAAGAAATACTGGATATTTATTTCCTAATTAAATCTCTAGCTAAAATAAAGTAATAATTACTATCAAAGGCATTGCATGTAGCCCAGAATCAGAAAAGATCTCAACAGTGAGTTCTTTTGAAAAAAAAAACCAAAAAACAAAAAACAACTTTATTGGCCTATCATCCATTCATGGCTACATACATTCCTTCCTGTCTCTGTGGTTATATGGTCCTTACAGTAAGTTGAACATAAGTAGGGTTTTTCTAGTAAAAGTTGATTGAGGAGAAATTTTAGCAATTTTTATTTTCATTTGGTTTTAAATTGTAGAAGACTTATTTTGTGCAGGTAAGTGTCTGACTAGGAAAGGTATATTGTTCTTATTAATTTGGTAACATTTGTCGAGTGGTTATTGCACACAAAGCAATGTACTAGATGTTGAACAAGTATGCTCTTTCACCACTTTGTATTTTATAACATTTAGCATATTGATGCTTGTATAGTGAGTTCCTTCTGTTCTCATGAGAGAAATGGGGCAAAAACAGATAAAAATAATAACAGCAAGTCGTAGTACACACTATGAAGCACACAGACCAGGAGCTGAGATTGTGACCAACAGTGAGACCATCTCCAACACAGGGGCCGGGGAAGGCCTCCCCAAGGATGGGACATATGCTTACGCCCAGAAGATAAGAAGAGGCTGCCATAAAAAGTGTGGAGAAGTGCATCCTGGTTTCATCATTTACAAAGTGGCACTTTGGGCAATTTATTTAAACTTTCTGTGTCTTTGAGGGCGCCTGGGTGGCTCAGTCAGTTAAGCGTCCGACTTCGGCTCAGGTCATGATCTTGCGGTCTGTGGGTTCGAGCTCTGCATCGGGCTCTGGCTGACAGCTCAGAGCCTGGAGCCTGTTTCAGATTCTGTGTCTCCCTGTCTCTCTGACCCTCCCCCGTTCATGCTCTGTCTCTCTCTCTCTGTCTCAAGAAAATAAATAAACGTTAAAAAAAATTAAACTTTCTGTGTCTTTATTTGCTCATCTGTAAAATGTGGAGCACGGTAGTACCTATTCCATACTATTGTCGTGAGGACTAGATGTGTGTATTATACAGAGGGCTCTTACAACAGTGCCTGGCACATAGAAACAGCAAAAGAAATTGTAGTAATTTTTACTGTTCAAAAAGGGGGACCAGCGGGTGCAAAAGCCTGCGGTACTTGAGAACTTTGGCAAGTTAATTAAACTGAAGTAAGATTACAGTGGCCGGAGCAGAATGGACAGAGACAGTGGCACAAGATGAGGCTGAAAACACAGACAGGGGCAGATCACACAGGGCCTTGCAGTTCATAGTAAAGAGTTTGGGGTTTTTAATTCTTGTTGTTTTTTTCTGAGTGACATGGAAAGCCATTGAAGAACTGAAGCAGGAGACTGATGTTACTGGATTTATGTTTTAAGATGATCCCTTTAGCTGCTATGTGGAGAATAGATTGGAGGGGAACAAGAGTGGAAACAGAATGACCAGCCAGGAGGGTATTGTACAGTAGTCAGGGTGGGAGATGATGATGGCCCAGACTGAGGTGGAAGGAGCAGAGAAGAAGAGAAGAGAATGGCTCATGATATATTTTGGAGATAGACTTGACAGTATTCACGAATTGAGTTTGGAAAATGGGGGAAGATCAGAAGAGGGCTGCCACATACAGTTGTGAGGGATGTTCACTGTGTAAGAGTACCAAGGTGACAAGGGCACATAGAGCTGAAATCTATCACACACTGAGCTCACAAAGCCCTGTCCCGCCATGGGCTACATGCATGTGCAAAAAGTGCCCTTTTCTGATTTCTACAAAGGCTAGAAGCATTCTTACCTTTAATTCTGGCTTGGGTAACTAGGTAAATGGTGTTGCCATTGACAGAAATAAGGGCATTAGAAGGGAGATGAGACACATTTTAGAGAAAAAAAAAATCAAGGGTGTGGGCCCTGTTAACAGTGAGATGACTCCAAGATACCCATGTAGAGATCTCAGATTGGTAGTTGCCTAATACTGATTTTTTACTCATCAGACTTGTTATTTTCAATCATTTATCTGTAGATGCTTTTGAAGTATCACTCAACACAACTATATACAAATAATGGAAATTTTACTAATTCCTCTCTAATCTGCATACTTTTATTTTCCTTTAATGCACCTGCTCAGACCTCCAGAACAAGGCTGAATATAAGGGGTGATAGTGATCATCCTTGCCTTATTCCAGATCTCAAAGATAAAGCTTTTGGTGAATCTCCATTATGTATAATTGCTAATTGTTTCTTTGTAGAGATCCTTATCATATTAATGAAGTTCCTTTCTATGCTTAGTAAGCTAATTTTTTTTTTACCATAAAAAGATGATAAATTTTATCAAATGGCTTTTCTGCATCTATTGAGATAATAAAGTTTACTCTCATAATTTTTCTTCCTTCCTCATAATTTTCATTTTTCATAATACCATTAAATTTTGGTAACAGTTATGTTGGCCTCATAAAACAAGTAGGTCACTCTCTATTCTTTGGAACAGTTTGTGTTGGAACAGATCCATCTCTTCCTTTAATTTTTGATAGAATCCATTGGTAAAGTTATCTGGACCTGAACTTTTCTTTGTGGAAAGGATTTTGAATATGGATTCATTGTCTTTACTTTTAAGTTTATTTTTATTTATTTTTGAGAGAGAGAGAGTGGGGGGAGGGTCAGAGAGAGAGGGAAAGAGAGAGAATCCCAAGCAAGCTCTGAGATGACAGCTCAAACTCACGAACCGTGAGATCATGACCTGAGCTGAAATCAGAAGTTGGACACAGCCGATTGAGCCACCCAAGTGCCCCAATATGGATTCATTTTCTGTAAGAGTTATGACTACTCAAAGTTTTCTATTCTCTTTCTTTACTTTTGGTAAATTGTGTTTTCCTAAGAATTTGTTCATTGCAACAACTTTTTAAAATTTATTGATGAAGGTGTTTAATAACAGTAACATTCTCTTTTTATCTATTTAGAAAACTGCATTTGTTATTTGTGTCTTCTGTCTTTTTCTTTCTTGGTCAGTCTAGTCAGAAGCTTATCCCAAAGAACCAGCTTAGGGGAGTGACTGATAATAGGATGGGGTTTTTTTCTGGGGTAATGATAGTGTTTTGAGATTAAATATTGGTGATATTGGCCCCCAAAAATACAATTGTAGATTCGGTAATCCACGTTCCTTAAATAACCTTTGCTGTGAGAGATTGTACAACCTCTGTGAATATACTAAAAACCACTAAACTGTACATGCTAAAAGGATAAATTTTATGTATGTACATTATGTATAATAAAGTTATTTTAAAATGTATATATATATTTTATAAACAAAATAATGACCTGTATAACCTGTATAAATGTCAATTAAGTTTCTCATATTAGCTTATATCAAGGCTTCCGGTAATATTGCTTGTCTTTGTTTTTGAACACTGTTAGGTTCTTTATATCACCTAGGTGTTGACAAATTAACCACATGAATAATATTGCTGGGAAGGTAAGAATCATTAATATATGACTTCTTTAAAATCTTCATATTTTAAATAATAACTAATAGTCTTCAGAGAATTCTGGTACATGTTCTGTCCATACAGACCAAACCAGTCTAAGGAAAGTAGGTCAGAGAACACAATCCAATCCAAACTTGGCACGAGATGATGCGATGTTTTTTTCTTCACATAATCATGATGTTCTAATCACTCTATGATTCTGACCTTTAAGTCAGTGGGTAGTCTATTATTACTTGGTGGCTGCTGAATCCAGAGTCAACATTTTGGAAGCTAAAGAATGCCCATCTTCTTTCAAAATCTTTTGGCTTATTACAAGCTGAGCCCGGCTAAAAACTCTTGCCAGAGTTTAGTTGTTTCATGCATATGAACTAAACAACAACCAGAACACAATTAGCAGAGGATGAAGAAATAGAGAGTACATTTATTTTCTAACATATTAAAGATGTTAAAATCACATTACATATACGAAAACATTTAAAAATAAATTACCATAAAGCACATGATAGTCTTAAGAAATTATGGATTAGACTTTCCTATTTCTCAAAATATGTTATTCTTTTTCTTTCTATAGATAGTAGACAAGAATTTTTAATCAGGTTGGAAAACTTAAATTTTAAAAATTCAAGTGACAGAATATCTGCTCTATGTATAGGCTACTGATAAGATATATTCCCTGTCTCTAAAGGATATATAACCCTGGGCACCTGGGTGGCTCACTGGGTTAAGCATCCGACTTCAGCTCAGGTCATGAACTTACAGCTCATGGGTTCGAGCCTGGCATCAGGCTCTGTGCTGACAGCTCAGAGCCTGAAGCCTGCTTAAGATCTGTGTTTCCCTTTCTCTCTGCCCCTCCCCTGCTCACCCTCTGTGTCTCCCTCTCTCAAAAATAAATAAACATTAAAAACAATTAAAAAATAGAAGATACATAACCCATAGATTTACAAGGAAAAGGAAAAAAAATAATCTATGGTTCTAATTGAATACCTCTTACAAAAGTGCATGTGTGTCCTTTTTCTGTTTTTTTTTTTTTTGTAAGAATAGAATCAAGCAGTTTCCTCTCTAATAAGAGCAATTATTCATTTATATTAGTACTATATAAAGTGTTGAAGTTATTTTTACATATATTTTCGGGTTTTCTAGGGTCTTTAAAAAAATTTTTTTTAATGTTTATTTATTTTTGAAAGAGAGAGAGAGAGAGAGAGAGAGAGAGAGACAGAGCATGAGTAGGGGAGGGGAAGAGAGAGAGGGAGACACAGAATCTGAAGCAGGCTCCAGGCTCTGAGCTGTCAGCACAGAGCCCAATGTGGGGCTCGAACCCACAAACCGTGAGATCATGACCTGAGCTGAAGTTGGACACCTAACCGACTGAGCCACCCAGGCGCCCCTCTAGGGCTATCATCTTCTATCATATCTAAAGTTTCTTTCTTAACAAAAAAAATTCTAGAAACAGAACATACATATAAGAGATGGTTAGAGGTACATATAAGAATACTTAAGAAAAATGATTTGAAGTCTTGACTCTTTAAACAAATGTAATTGTCCTTTTACTGAGGAATACATAGTTTCCATATAGTGATTTATTTGGTGTTGTAATAGGTTGCCGCTTTGGAAAACTAGATATATAACTCTAAAATGGGGTTTGTAGCAGTGCAGTACCCTCTATCCATGAGAATGGAAAGAATTAAGTGCAAATAACTTAATGTATAGGTGCATATCGAGGAATGAAAACAAAAATGACAAATACAATTTTATTTTTTATTTTTTTAAGTTCTATTTATTTATTCTGAGAGGATGAGAACACAAGCAGGGTAGGGGCAGAGAGAGAGGGGCAGGGAAAATCCCAAGCAGGCTCCACACGGTCAGAACAGAACCCAATGTGGGGCTTGAATTCAGGAACCCTGAGATCATGACTTGAGCTGAAATCAAGTCAGCTGCTTAACCAACTGAACCACCCAAGTGCCCCAACAAACACAATTTTAGATCCAGTAATCCATGTTTCTTAAATAACCTTTGCTGTGAGAAGTTAAAATACTATGGAAGTGTGAAAAAATGGTTTATTAAATATTCATTCTTTAACTTCAGGCACCTATGCCTTCATGTATTCAATGATGCATAAGAAACTTTCAAATCATACCCTAAAGAAAATCCTTATGACACATAATAGACAAAAAATTTATATATATTTTATAAAGAATTCCTACAAAGCAACAAAAAAACATAAATCGATAGAATAATGGGTTCTGGGTATGAAGAGATAATTCACCAAAGAAGTACAAATACATAGTAAAGATACGAACAGATACTGAACTTCACCGGTTAAAAATTTAAGTTAAAATAAATATATTTTTTCTAATCAAATTAGAAAAATTTAAAAGATTGATATCAGCGACTGTTGGATAGGTATGGGGTGTAGAAATGAACTATTATATTGTTGGTGGAAATATAAATTTGCATACACTTTTGGAGGATAATGTAGTTTTCCCTATCAAAGTCTGAAAAGTATATGTTCTATTACCGAGTAATCCTATTTCTAGGAATCCATCCTATAGACAATGGTTATATGCTAATATAAAAATAAAATAGAAATGGTTGTTACAGCATTATTAGTAACAGCAAAAATCTAGGAACAACTTATTTTTTTTTTAATTTTTTTTAACGTTTATTTATTTTTGAGACAGAGAGAGACAGAGCATGAACAGGGGAGAGGCAGAGAGATAGGGAGACACAGAATCGGAAGCAGGCTCCAGGCTCTGAGCCATCGGCCCAGAGCCCGACGCGGGGCTCGAACTCACGGACCGTGAGATCGTGACCTGAGCTGAAGTCGGACGCTTAACCGACAGAGCCACCCAGGCGCTCCATAGGAACAACTTAAATATCTACTGATAAGTAAATAAATAAAGGTATAGTCTTAAATCATTGCAGCCATTAAAAAAAAGAATGGATAGGGTTTCCAGTGTATTTGACAACTTTCTTCTTCTGAACCTTAGTAGTAGATGTAGGGATGTTCACTATATATGTGTGTGTGTGTGTGTGTGTGTGTGTGTGTGTGTGTGTGTGTGTACACACATAATAGGCATGTCATTATGTTTATATAGTATATAAAAAACAAAGAGGATATTTGGCAAACCTCTGGAGAATGGGATTATAAGGATGCTTATAGGAGGAATGGAATAGCATTGGAGAGATTTCATAACTTCTCTAAAATATTTTTGATGGTATATATATATATTTACTTCTATACATGTTTCAATTGACAAAAAAAAGGAAACTTGCCCAGGACAGTTGAAGAAAGCAGAACAAATTTAAAAAGACCAAATCTGAACACGTTCCAATAAATATTTATCCAGCAATAGAAAGTTCATTATTCAGTTAACGGACAATATTCAAGCATCAGTTGAGCACATAAGAAAAAGTTGAGCACATAATAAAAAGTACCTGCTAAGGGATAGTTTGTACAAAAATTTAAGACACTGTGGTTATACCCATGTTTCTCACACTGTAGTTAGAGAAATAAACTTATCAACTACAGCTGATCCATTTTTAAATGTAAATTTTATGGTAATAAATATGAATTCAGCTAGAAATCATAACACATTGAAATATTTTTGCAAATGGTAATAAAAGTAGACATTTGTTCAGTGCTAATTAAGTTCTAGGCATGATTCTGAGTGCTTTATATGTGTTCATTTAATTATCACCGCCAATTGTTATAACCATGTCCATTTTATAGATGAGGAAAATGAGATATAGAGAGGGTAAGAAACTTAACAAAGCTTACAGCTTGCAAGGAGTGGGGCTGGGGTCAAACCCAAGCACTTTGATTCTAATACTTCCATCATTCTATACTGTCTTTCAAAGTATTTCCAGTAAAACCTAATATTCATTTCAAATAGTGTGCTGTTATATTAAAGTACATTTTGTGTCTACTCCGCAAGGCACATAAAAATAGCTGTGAAAAATATAAAATGCTATAAAATGTAAAATATTATGATTGCAAAACTTTAGTCACTCCCTCCTTCCCCATAACTAAAAGATGCTTTACTACTACAGCGGGTTATACTGGATGTTATGCTTATTGAGACAAAGTTCGTGTTTGAAGGAAATAATATACAATTTTGAGAAACTGATCAAAATGAACTGTTTCTTATTTATTTACATAGACTAATGTTAATTGCCCCAGCAATTATTTTTATATAATCTAATGCCAAGGAACTGTGGAGCAAGTTGTCATGATTTATTTATTAAGATTTATTCTGTGATAATAGATACAACTTTGGGAGTAAATAGACTATGCAATTCTTTTTTTTTTCCAGCAAACTAAAATTCAATTTAGAAGATGGAAGGCATTTAAAACTCTAGAGAATAATAACAATGTATATAAGGAAGGATTAGAATGAGTGTCAAAGGCATATAAGAAATATATAACAGTTCAAAAATAAAAGAAATACATAACAGTATAGACACTGTCGAGATATGAAATGCAGGAATTTTTATGCCTAATGTAGAACTGAAATTTGGTCGGCAAGGGAGTGAGAGAATCGAGGAGTCATAAAAAACTTTTGTTTTGGACAAATAAAATAAATATAATTATGATATTATTTTACCTACTTAGGAGACTGCTAAAATTATGTCACTATAATTATGTTAGCACCTTTTGAAAAAATACTTTACACTCCTCAGTAGGAAGGTTGCTAGTCATTTAAAACCAAGAATGTGATAATGTTTGAAAAAAATGTTCTTCCTTTTCTTTAATCCAAGTAACCCTTCCTTTGTAATTCTTTTATTCATGAACTACTAGTAATTAATTACTGCTTTGACTTTAGTAGTCAAACCCAAACAAATGTATGGATCAGTTGATTACTAGTCATCATACATACCTCTTACTAATAAGAAATGTAAAGGTCGTTGGCCAAAGTTACCCAGTAATATTCAGAGCTTCTAACTTTCACTGCAAAGCTTCACCATATTCCAGTCCTCATGGCATGGAAATATGAAAGCAAAAACACCACGAATCTGGAATCTCAAGTGAATCATAGGATGTGGAAAAAGAGCGGGGCAGTACAGTGATTTAACATCTCCCAATTCCTTAAAATGCAAATATTTGTACTGGGAAAAATCATCTCAGTAAAATACTTCATGCTATAGAAGGGGAAAGGAAGTTACATGAGAATTGGCTATTCAGGAAAGGTCAACTTAGAGACAATTTTAAGGATGGAAATGCAAGGAAGTGGTTAAAGAATATTTCCTTTAAAAAAAAAATCAGAGCAACTAGTTTTATTATCTTTAATGAGCTCCCTGGGCCTTATCTAATGTTTTCCCAGAAAATCTCTTGTAAATAAATTTACAGTGGTTCTTAAAAGAACTCCCACTCTTCCCACTACATAGAGGGAAAAGAGTCTGTCATATTGTGGGGAGAGGACAGGGCAGTGGGTAGGTATTAGTGCCAACAGACTGAGAGCTTGTCCCAAAATAAATGCCTGGAAAAAATCCAAACTTTCAGTCATCAATATTCAGTCCCTATTCCACACAAACAAAAAGGAACAAAATACACAGAAAGAAAAGCAGACAAATTGAAAAAGAAACTATCAGAGACCCTCCCAAAATGGTTTCTTTTTAAAGTGGGTTGGAGAAAAGGTCAAGGTCAGTGTATCTTTCTATACAGATTGTCCTTCTGATTAAGGCTATAGTAAAAGCAATATGGAACAGTAACCAAAACAATCACAAAGGAAGTGGAGGAGAATCTTGTTTACTAAGGTTGTCCATATTTGGGTCCCTCAGGAAAATGAATAATACTGAAATTTGAGTGCACTGGGGCATGACCTCAAATACAAATTGCATACTAAAATTTCCAGCTTGAAATTTTCAAAATTAATTTTTGAAATTAATTAATTCAATTAATTTTAATTAAATTAGAACACTCAAATCAGCAACTGGGCTTTTTTCTGCATGTGGATTTTTCAATTAGGTTTATAGTGTTTCAGTCAATGAATGGACTGCTTGATTTTTTGAGGATTGGAAATAAAACATTACTTTCCAGTAGCTAGGTCAAGAGTATAGACAGCAATCAATACTACCTTTTCCTTGAGCCCAGAGTGTTTTAAATGGGATATATTCTTTGTCTACACTCTTCCAATAGCTCCTCATTCACAGAGGGAGAGAGAAATTTTACCTTATTTATAAACAATAAAATCTTCCTTGGTGCCCATGTTCTTCTCTCACTTGTGCAGATAAGCATGTGTCTATAATGGAGTTGGGAAAAACAATTTTTCAAACTTCATTAATAACATGTACTATGGGGTATCTGGGTGGCTCAGCTGGGTAAGTGTCTGACTCTTGATTTTAGCTTAGGTTATGATCTCATGGTCTTGAGATAGAGCCCTGTGTCAGTCTCAGCGCTGATCGTGGAGCTTGCTTGGGATTCTCTCTTCCTCTCTTTCTCCCCCTCTCCTCCACTCCCTCTCTCAAAAAAAAAACCAAAAAAAAAACCAAACAGTAAGGTCATATACTTTATGATGGGCCTCAAAAAGATTGGTGAGCAATATGACAAAAAGCATAAATAATAAGAACCCAAGACACCAGTCCATTGTCTAGTTTTATTACCTTGTACAGATGACACCTTCTTAGCCTCAGTTTTATCATTTATTTTTTTTAAGTTTATTTATTTATTGGGGGAGGGGTAATGAGAGAGAACCCTAAGCAGGTTCTGTGCTGTCAGTGCAGAGCCTGGCATGGGGCTAGATCTCATGAATCCTGAGATCATGACCCGAGCCAACATCAAGTTAGACACTTAGCTGACTGAGCCATCCAGTTACCCAAGTTTTGTCATTTACGAACCTACTTTAACACTAGTTATGAGAGGGGTGCAGGCCATGCCTGGCTGTATGTTGGAAATAAGGTATCCATTGTGAATGGTCACAAATCTAAGACCCCACCACCATGGGAACAACTACTAGGGTTAACTAGCTATCTCTGCCATTTATCATTTAATTTAATATAATTATTGTAGATTAGAAACTTTTTCTTCTCGAATAGGTAGAAAGAGAATGGGCAGAAAAGTGAAAAAAAAAAGCTATTTTGTAAATGTGTATTGTCTTTTTAATTTTGAAAATTAGCAAGCTCCAATAACTTAAAAGATTTAAAATGTTGATGATTTTTATCATTATGTAATTATTATGCCTATACTTCCAAATATCTAAAATGCTTATTTCTCTGACTTTGCATTGACCTAAACTATATTACATGAAACTAAAAATAATGTAATTGTAAGCAATAAGAACCCCGTAGCGAGCCTGGAGCCTGCTTCAGATTCTGTGTCTCCCTCTCTCTCTCTGCCCCTCCCCTGCTCATGCTCTGTCTCTCTCTCTCTCTGTCAAAAACAAGCATTAAAAAAAAATTTTTTTTAAGAACCCCATATTATAAAGCATATAGAGGAACCTCTAAGGGGAGACCGTTTGAAGACATGGCAAGAGCACAGGCTTTGTAAATAAAGTCTTGGGATGGAAGGTCCACCATGAGTGGGCCCACCACCCGTTCATTCATTCATAGCATCTATTGCTGTTACCTGCCTATGTTTCAGGTAGTGTGTGTTATGCATGGGATTTACAATCTATTTAATAGGGAAACAGGAATAAAACTTACAGTTTTACAAGCACTAATTTAAACTTAAAGTGTGATAAGTTATTCAAAGTAGGAGTATAGGGTACCGTGAACATCTAAAAGCAAGATCTAGGAATTAAACAGAATAAGGAGAATTTATATTTGTTAGTTGAAAGATCTTTTACACTTTAAAGTTTAGATACACTATAAAGTAAAAAAAAAAAAAAAAAAACCCTGCAAAATAGTGTGAACAGTATGATTCAATTTCATTTAAAAGTTCACACCCCAAAATTGTAAAAATATTATTACATATAAACAGATTCATAAAAATTATAGGATACATGAAATATATATATGTATATAAAATACAAGCAATGAGTATGTATTACTTTTGTGCTTGGAAAAAAATAAATAAAAATGCATTTAAAAATAAAATTTAGGGGTGCCTGGGTGGCTCAATCATTAATCATCTGACTTGGGCTCAGGTCATGATCTCATGCTTTGTGAGTTTGAGTATCACATTGGGTGAGCTCGAGCCCCACTTCAGGTGAGCCCTTCTCGCTCTCTCTCTCTCTCTCTCTCTCTCTCCCCCTCCTGGGATTCCCTATATGTCCCTTGTCACTTGCACCCTCTCTCTAAATACATAAATAAACAAAAATAAAAATAAAAGTTAGGAATATAAAACACTGCAACATCAGTGTGGCATTTAGACATTGACCCGCAACTAGTAAATACTCAGTGAAAGCTTTAATTACATTGGTAGAAAAACATATTAACATATATATTTAAATGTATATAAAATATCCTTCAATAAAACAAAGACTGTTTTTTAAAACATATTAACCAGTTTATTTATTTTATGGTACAAGTTCAAAATTTCATATCCATCATTAAGGATAATTATATTTTTCCATTTACAACACAAATCAGAATAAATCCTGGTTTTCCTTAGTTTTCAGGAATACTGAAACAATTAACATAAAGATGATTTTGGCTCTCACAAAATAAAAACAAACACATTGAGTATTTATTATGAATAAACACCATGCTTAATGCTTTGGAGGAAAATATTGATAAATAGTTTGCCAACTCAACAAACATATACTGGGTAGCTACTCTGTACTGGGTCTTGTGCAATGCTCTGCAGATTCCAAAATGAAAAGAACATGGATTCTGCCTTCAAAATACTCCCTTCAAAAGAATCACATATGTCTCAATGTGATAGAGACATATAAATATACTACCAGAAAAATCAAATAACCATAGGTAATTTTTATATCTACACATAACTCCAAACATGCGACTACATGCACGTTCTTCCCCAGAATGGCACAGAGTTATGCACTTTATAATCACGGGAACCAAGGGCAAAGAGCTTAAATAGCTCCCTTTGTTGCAAAAGCATAAAAAATAAATTTGGGCGGAGGAGACAAGAAAAAGGAGAAAGACGAATTTTGTTCACATATCTATCATACTTATAAAATTTGGTGGCTCCTTTTGAAAAAGTCACTTTCCAGGCTTTATGAAATGATCCTGAATTGTGAAATGGTTTAGCTGCTAACAAGGTAAACCATTATAGGAAAGGTCCTTCTCATATCTCAAAAAGTTCTGCTTCTCTCTTTTTGTCAGTTTGTCTAGTGGTGACTGTGGTAACAAAGAAAAGCCTTAGATCCATAGCGATAAGACAGAGTAGTTATTTTTCTTTCTTGACAGTCAGCATGGGCATTTATATTGAGAGTTCACTAATAAGCATTTTCATTATCCGTGTAATGAAACTTCTTTGTAATGGTGTTTGGAGACAGAACTAGCTCTTACTGAGACATTCAATCATTCATCCCACCAACACCTTTCTGTCATCTAGAATTTGCCAAATAATTGCTGGACCCTGGAAGTAAGAGGTGAGGAAGGCATAGTACAGACCCTTAAATTCACACCGAAGCTTATTATATAGGCAACAAATTTCCTATAATCTGGTGTTATGGTTAATAGAATTAACTATATACCCTTAACCATATAGTCTTCATTTCTTTATTCATTTAATAAATATATGCTGATTTCTAAGTACCAAAAATTGTACTATACATAAAATAGTTATAAAAATAGGCATGACCTCTGTTCTAAAATATACTTAGCCTGTCTGGGGCAGACTGAGAGAGAAATTGTTAGTTTCCTAAACAATTTCCATTCTCCCTTCTTTCTCTTTAAAAGAAACCTGATTCTTGTCTGGGGAGTAATATGTCAAGCTCCAAACAATGGGTCACAATTAAGCCCATGATTCTCAAACTGTGTGCCTAGTCTCCAAGTGCCAAAGTAAACTCACTGTGGGCCATGGCATAGTTTAATTTTCAAGGGAAACTGGGACTCAACATCTGTTGCAGAGTGTGCAACCTACTAGTGTAGAGTACAGTTTCCATATTAAATCACTACATTCTTTTGACTATGCCATATCAGAGGAGCTGGATTTTCAGTGGTTGCCATGATTATTAACAAACAAACAAACAAACAAACAGGTATGGATTAAAAGCATGGAGAACAACAAATGGCACTGTCCAATCGGATTCTAATGTTTACAAAGTTGCAGAGCGCCAAACAGGTATATACATTCCATTAGTAACATGTGGTCATTTAAACGTGAAAAAAGTATTACTGTTCTTTTGATTTATGTGTGTAATTTATTCATATACCCACTAAGTTGTAAATGGAACTTTTATGGGTTTGTTTGTTGGTTTGTTTGTTGGTACCATGAGAAAATTACTGAGACCCAAAGGGAGCTGTGAACCAAGAAAGCTTAGGATCCTTTGGTCAAAGCCAGTCATGTCCATCCTGTTTTCTGCTTCCCTAGCTTCCTTGCATCTAAGTGTGACCATATGACCCAATTCCAGATATGGGCTTGGAGGTGAGAGGGGAAGGACAGTGCTGAGACAGCGTTTGCTTTCCTGATCAGAGGGGACAATGGCAACAACTGTTAGTTGTCCTTCAACAGTTCAATTCCTTTAGTAATACAATCCTACAAGTTACAGGTTCAGACCACATATTCCAGCTTCCTTTCCACCCACATGTGACCAACTGACTAAGCTCTGACCAAAGGTACATGAGCAGAAGGGATATATGTAAATTCTGGATCATACTACTAAAAGGAATGGGCATGCCTTCTACTTCTTTCCCCTTTCTTGACAGGGCCCAGGAAATTAAACATTATCTTCAAATACACATAGATAATACCAGCAGGATTCTGAGACAACAATGTTAGGCCTCCTTATTTCTAATGCACTGCTTTTTCTATATACCACACTCATTGAGGTCTTGGAAATCTCTGCTGAGACCCAATAATAAGATAATACACATTATAAATGCATTTAGAACTAGATCCTAACTCATGCCTCTCCAAGGGGCAGTTCTCATGGGAGTTGGACAGCTTCTATGGCTAGGAAGAGCCGTGAGGCATTGCTTTGTGAATTGGGGTTTCTCTCAATCACGGGTGAGAAGACAAAAAAGTGATTGCTTTTTATTCTATAGAATGCAGGGGGTTCTAGTTCTAGTTTATGTAAAGTAGCTGAAGTAAGTGTGACACACGGAGACATAAAGACAAATGGACAGCTAAGGACAGACATGAATCACGAGACTATAAAATAGCAAAATAATTAATTAAAAGATTAGCAAGAACTCAGACATCACATCTGAGTCAGTTGCCTTCGTAACTAAATTGTTGGGAGTTTTGTAAGAAAACATCTAGAGGGATTTCAAAACACAGTAAAATCCTATTTCTCTAAAAACATAGAACTATTTATTTTACCCAATCTGCCACGCTCAGATTCACACCACACACAAAATTATTTAATTCCTTAAATATAAAAAAGAATGGTTGAATTCCTAAAAAGATGATAATACTGAAGATATCTACAAAGCATACCTATGTACTTTATTCCTTAAATATAAAAAAGAATGGTTGAATTCCTAAAAAGATGATAATGACTGAAGATATCTACAAAGCATACCTATGTACTGCATTCCAGGTCATCTATAAGACCTCAGACAGAACTGTAGAGTGTTTGCAAAACCATAGCTACTGAGCTTAAATATTGTGGTGACCCAAGGATCCTCATGTTTCATAACACTGTCCTTGATGGCTTCTTCCAAGAGACATTTAACACCCATAGTGTTTGGCCACGCTGGTGTGATGAGCCCTGGATTCTCTGAGTGCATATATCACAGCTTTATTGGAGTAACCACCCTTAGGAAGTACTTAGGAGAACAAAAAACAAAAAACAAACAAACAAACAAAAATGGAAGATGGTGATCAGTAACATTTTAAAAGGGTTATGTTTTAATATTATTTTCCACTAACTTTGGGTCCTTAATATCATGTGTAGATGACTTCTTCATATAATTAAAAACTTTAAAAAATATATGAGGTTGAAAATGAATGTATGGTGAGTTTATCTGACATCTAACTGAAAAAACATGGACATCCTGTCTATATCTGTGTAAAAAAATACACATCAGACTCAGTGAAGCCAAGGTAGGAGAAATTCAAAGGCGTATTAAAAAGAGACACTTTAAGCAAAAAGTGTCTCATTTGTTTAGGTTATAATAGTCTTAGTGACTCATTTCTGAAAATGGCTTAGTGCATGTGTATTTGTTCTCCCAAAATGTGAAGCACTCCCACCCCAAATGAAAAAAAGTTCTGAGTGGATCAATAAAGAAAAGTTGAGGAATTAGGCTAAGCAGCAAGAGTATTAAGAAGCTGGAAATTTGAATCCTAATTTTCTGCCCCTTCTTTAGTCCTCATTCTCTTTCCAGTCCTGTGGATAGGCCTAGACATACTAACACTTCCTATGTTTTGAAAGAGAGAGGGAACTCCAGAAAATACCTCATTTGTTAGTTAGAAAATTATTTTGTAGCATGTAATTTGCTTTTTGGTTTGGTGCCTCTCTTTATGCTTGCTAAACTGTTATGCACCCTGTGGCAATAAGTATTTGCCAAATGACATATAAGATGAATTCAGAATAAGATGGTGGAAAAAAATTTAATTATCAGAGAAGAAATAAGTATAGCAGCAAAGACTTCTTTACTTGTAACCATTGACCCATATTCTTAATAACAATATAATTATTAACCTCAAGTAAGTACCCTGGTGACTTATAATTTAGTATCAAGAATAAGACTATAGGGGCGCCTGGGTGGCTCAGTCGGTTAAGTGTCTGACTCTTGGTTTTGGCTCAGGTTACGAACCGGTCATGATTTCATGGTTTGTGATTTTGAGTCCCATATCAGGCTTCATGCTGACTGTGTGGAGCCTGCTTGAGATTCTCTCCCTCCCTCTTCCTCTGCCCCTTCCCTGATCACTCTCTCCATCTCTTTCTCAAAAATAAATAAACGTAAAAAATTTAAAAAAAAAGAATAAGACAACTATATAAATAACTATAAAATACGACAGAATATGTATTACAAGTTTTAATGAGAAATGAAATATAGACCTCACCAACCAAAAGGTTCTATATTATCATCCTTTTTCTTAAACTCATTAGAGTCTCCAGGCATTTTTTCTTCCATTCTCTCCCTGTTTTTCTCTATCCTCTCTCCTTACTTCAGTTCCAATCCTTTTTAGATCCTATAGGTCATCAATCCATGTTTTGCTAATACCTCAATTTCCCCTGTTTTATTATTCATGTTACAACCCATCTGGCTGCCCATACTGGTTTTCTCTCAGTTCTTCAAATATGCCCTGTTCATTCCCACCTCAGGTCCTTTGCATATGTTGTTCCCTATACCTGGAACACTCTTTCTTGTCCCCAAATTCCTTTAATCCCCTCTTACTTCGCCTAGCTAACACCTCTTCATTCTCCAGATCTCTTTCTATACTGCACATCAGGGAAGCCACACTTGATTCCCAGGCTAAGTTATACCCTTTTAAACATGTTGTCCCAATCCTTTTAAAACCCACGACAAGTGAAATTAGCTATCAGGTCTTCTTTTTTGTTAGATTATAACCTCTTTGGGTGTGTTTGTTGGGGGGTACCAACTCTGTCTTAATCACTGTTAAATCCCCAGCACTAGTTTATCATTTGATACATGTTAGGCATAAATATTTATTCCATACAAATAAATGAAAGGAGAAAAGACTCCACAAACTCAGCTAAGATGATCAAGGAAAGATTTATGGGGAAGGAGGATTGTGAGTTAGGCTTTGAAAAATGGACACAATAGTGAGAGGCAGTGGGAATAGTTGGTGCTAAGGCTTGGAACAAGAGAGCTAGTGGGTGCTCAGAGAAGAGTGGACAGTCCACTTTGTAAAGTACAGGTCATATAGGGGAGTAGGAAAGATTAGACAGGAAAGGAAGGTCAACATAATATGGTGGGGGAAGGCCTGATTTGAAAATCAATACTTAATTTCATAGTTGATAAAGAGACAATGAAGGAAAATGGTACATAGGCTAAGTGAAAGCAGAAAGAGAGTGTATGTAGGAAACCTGTTCATGAACTCATATAGTACAGGCAAGGGATAAAAAACTCAGCTGCTGACTGCAAGAAATAAATGGAAAAGAAAAAGCAGTGATAAAAAGAATTATATGCTTATGGTGGATTGTGTGGAGAAAGACTAAAATATTTACCTTAGATATTTGGTGGGGACAAGGAAAAGAGATAAGCCAGTAGTGTGTCTCCTAATGTTTCTGTGAGAGTAACTGGAAACATGGTGAAACCAGGAAAGTTAGGATATTCTGGCTTTAGGGATGGTGAGGGGAGGGAAGTGACGAGCTATTTTGCAACATTATTGAGCTAGATGAAAAAAAAATTCACCTAGAATACAGTATTCTTAGGGTACACTGTAAATCAATGGCTAAAGATTAATGCAGAACTTCTTCTCTAATGAGATTTTATATTTATATTTCTGGAAGTCCCTTAGTCACTTCACAAGCTTTTGCACCACAGTGTGCTTTAAACAGTAGGGTAAACACAGTATGTCTTCTTGGGGAAATAATCATACAGAAAATCTGAGACAATAATTACCAACCAACTTAACTCTTTCTCCAACTTAAAAATATTTTTATTTTAGGGGCGCCTGGGTTATTCAGTTAGTTAAGTGTCCGACTCTTGATTTTGGCTCAGGTCATGATCACACAGTTTGTGAGATTAAGCCCTGCATTGGGCTCTGTGCTGACAGTGCAGAGCCTGCTTGGGATTCTCTCTCTCCCTCTCTCTTTCTGCCCCTCCTCCACTCATGCATGTGCATGCACTCTCTCTCTCTCTCTCTCAAAATAAATGAATAAACTTAAAAATATATATATTTTTAATTTTAGAAGTATGTTATGGAACAGGAGTGCCTGGGTGATTCAGTTGGTTGAGGGTCCAACTGTTGATTTGGCTCAGGTCATGATCCCAGGGTCATTGGAATTGAGCCCTGCATCAGGCTCCGCACTCAGCTCAGAGCCTGATTGGTACTCTCTCTGTCTCTCTCTCTCTCCCCCTTTGCCCTTCTCCCCCAAACATTCTCTCTCTCTCTCAAAAAAGAATGTTATGTAAGAGAATACAGGATTCACATGGATTTTTAGATGATACTCTCGAATCAAAGAAATTCGCAAATTGCATTAGTGTTTATGTTCCTTATCCCAATCTCCACACCCCTCACTTTGAGTTTATTTTGCTATATAAGTTGTCAAAATAGTTTGTCCACATTCATACAGCTAATAAGTGGTAGAACAGGAATTTTAAACGAGGGCTCCATAGAGCCTGCTCTCTTTAAGTATTTCATTATATACTATAGAATTTAATGGTTAAAAAATTTTTTTATATTTATTTTTGAAAAAGAGACAGAGAATAAGTGGGGTAGGGGCAGAGAGAGAGGCAGACACAGAATCCGAGCAGGTTCCAGGCTCTGACCTGTCAGCACAGAGCCTGACGCAGGGTTTGAACCCACAAACCGTGAGATCATGGCCTGAGCTGAAGTCGGACCCTCAACCGACTGAGCCACCCAGGTGCCCCAATAATTTAATGGGTTTTGAGTTTTAGTTAATATTATATTTACCATCACTAACCAAGTAAATGACAACATAAAGCCAAATACTGGCAGCTGGTGTTTGTCAATTGTGAATTAGCAGGGTCTCTAAGAATGCAATCGGAACAAGTAATTTTTCATATGTTTAGGGGAGAGTGAAGATGGGATCATAAAGGAATTAGTGAGGTGTTTCCTAGTTCACTGATGATTAATCAGGTGGGTATGTTAAACATTCTTTTAAGGCTCAGTCCATCCTTCAAACTCTTAAAATACTGAGCTGACATCACCTTCCTATTCAAAACCTTTAATGCACAGTTTACAAAGTTCTTCACAATCTGTTCCAAATTATCCTTCAACAATGAATCCCCAATACAATCAGCTCCACATACACTAGATTTTCAACCAGGAGTTAAGACAACTAAGGTTGTTAAGACTTAAGGTTAAGGTTAAGACTTCAAAATTTAAGAGTAAGAGTTGGTCAGATTAAGAGGTAGGGGGAACAGAGTTGGGAGGTAGAGAGTTCCAGGCACCAACATGCAGAAACAACACCATGTAGGAAGAGAGAGCCAGGCCCACCGAAGATAGCTCCGTGCAGGAGGTATGGAGGGAGATGAGGCAGAAGCCAGAGCCAGAAAGAGGACTTTATGAGTCACGTGGGATGTGGCCCTTCCCTCTGAGGACAAAGG